>NW_006399784.1:10769080-10775598 GCF_000299155.1 Elephantulus edwardii
GGTTAACAATCATAGAGTTGCTCACGGATATCATCAAACCAGTTGCACTATGCATAATGGGATCAGAACATCCGACCCACAGAGATTCATTTTGATTACATTTTCAGATGTAGCTCTTCAGATTGTTCTTGATTTGGAAGCTCTGATGACTTCTGTATAACACAAAAAGAATCAAGTCTACAAAGACATAGAGATAGTGGTTATGCTTGAGATGTATTAGCCAAGAATCAAGCCTAAGTCTCTCACACTGAAGATCAGAATTCTACCACCGAACCACCACACTAGCACTGTGTACACTACACTTTTTCATGGCTTTTATTTCCTACTCTTTTTGATACTTAATATGCATCTTTTCAGTTCCTTCAAACTTCTAAAATGTCTATTTCCATCTTCACTCAACAAATAATCTTCATTCTGTTCTATTCACTGAGAAAATGAAAATATTTAGGGTTTTTACAAACATCAAGACCTGTGTTGATCTACTAGAACTGTATTGCTTCCTATCTATTATTCAAAATTATTTGTACATAATCCACTGCTAAAGAGTCAGTTTCTACTCTCAGCCAGATTAATAATATAGAGAACTTCCTTTAGAGTTTGTGAGGCTGTAAAACTTTATGAAAACAGATTGCCTTATTTGTTTTTTTTTCCCTCAGAGTAGCTAGTTACATCAAACTCCTCGCCTTTCTATTAGTATCTGAGTACCTAGTCTAGCACACTAGGACATTCTGCATAAAGCCAACACCTACTTTTCTTACTTAAACCAATAATCATTTCAGCATTCTATTCCATCCATCCTACGTTATTAGATTTTCTTTTATTTCTGGTTCATATCTACAAACAGTTCTACAGTTTTAAATATACTTTCTTCCACCATTTAGCTATCAAATAAAGAGAAATAACTCCATGAACTATAACTAAAATATCAAATAAAACATCTTGAAAATACCCCTATTCCTACTATACTTCCTAATTTCTCTTATCTTATTTTCTTCTAAACGCATTTCAAAGTAACTGTTCTGTCATTCCAAAATATTCTTTAAGAGTTATCATTAATCTGCATATTGGTAAATAGAATTGTTTAGTATTAGTACCCAATTTGTTTGTCAACAAGGAGATTATGTGTTCACGTTTACTTGTCAGTGTTCCAGTTTGTGCTTGTTTCTGTCCCAGGATAAAATACATCTGCAGTTTCACTCATATTTGATATAGATGCTTCAGAAACTTTTGAAATTGGGGTTGATTTAAGGCTTTTGGTACAATGAAGTAAATGTATTTTGTAGGGGGCAAAGATAGGCATTTCTGAAGGTCAAAACGTGAAAATAGTATTAATTGATTGTATTCATTCAACATATATTGTAGATCCTAACCTCTACATCAATAGTCCTATTGATAAATAAATTGTCTTTGTTATGTTAATAAAATGTGATTAACAACTAGTATACCTTCACTCTTGCTTCACCCTGCTTGCTGAAACTGAGAAGGACCTGAAGCACTTGCTGCAGAGGGTTAAGGACTGCAGCCTCCAATATGGATTGAGGTTCAATGTCAAGAAGACAAAGGTTCTTACCACTGGACCAATTGGCAGCATTAGGATGGATGGTGAAGAGATTGAGATTGTACACAGCTTTAGTTTGCTTGGCTCCACAGTCAACACTCTTGGCACCAGTAGCAAGGAAATCAAAAGGTGTATTGTGATGGGAAACACTGCTGTTAGGGATCTCTCCAAAGTACTGAAGAGCAGTGGTGTATCTCTGAAGATTAAGGTGCGTCTGATACAGGCCATGGTCTTAGCTATCACTTGTTATGCATCACAGAGTTGGACAATGACCAAGGAGGATAGAAGGAGAATTGATGCCTTTGAGCTGTGGTGCTGGAGAAGAGTATTGAGAATACCATGGACTGCTAGGAAAACAAACAGATTTGTCCTGGAAAGGGTTAAACCGGGTGGCTCCTTGGAGGCAAGGATTCTGAGGCTCCGTCTAACATACTTTGGACATGTTGTGAGGAGAGACTGGTTCTTGGAGAGGGACATCATGCTTGGGAGGGTGGAGGGACAGCGCAGGAGGGGAAGGCACTCTATGAGATTCAGTGATTGGGATAATCAGGATCAGAGTGTCAGAGACAGTGTGATTGGCACAGGACAAAGCAGAGTTTAGGGCTGTTGTACATAGGGTCGTTATGAGTCGCAAGCGTCTTGACGGCACATAACAACAACAACATATCTTCACTAGGGAAGTTTGGTGATCTAATGGTAAGAAGTTACTGTGCAAACTCAAAGGCAAATGCACCAATTAATACATAGGAGAAAGATAGGCTTGTGTATAATTTACATATGTTGTTGTTATCATATTGGTTCTTACTTAATAGTGAGTTGTTTATTAGTGTTTATATCTTTATTCAATTTTGTGTGTGTGATATAAAAGAAATTAAGATCAGTTTCTTTCCCTAGCATTGGATTACAAGTGTTGAGTAATTGAGGTACCTTCATAACTTTTGTGGGACCACTGAGTCTTTCCAGGTTGCAGCTATTTTAACTGATAGCAGTTACTGTGTTCTTTTGAGGTCACAGTAGGTACTCTTGAGATCTACTGTGAAGAAGTGTTACTCATATATATGAGTTAAATTCACTGTGCATATACAAATTGACCTCTTGTGGTTTTAGTGCAAGTACAGAGCCTGCAGACTCGTTGTGGGATGTGATGCTGCAGTAAGGCATATGCTGGAAATAGGGTTCTATGAAGTTGCCTTCTTATACATTTCACCTGTGAATGTTCCTAGCTTTATGAAGAGATAGCCATGCTATATTGGGCTGTCTGGTAAGCTGTCCACACCTACATGTTTCTTCTGTTCTTTGTTTAATTCAATTTCACTCTCTGTTCCATATTTGATTTAATTCTCCATCCGTCCAGTTACTGTTCTGGTTTCCTAGACAGTTATTAGCAACTCTTGCTCTAAAAGGGCAGCAAGGGTATTTGTATCAGTCACCACTTCTGATCATCTCCCGAAGTGATCTATTTTACATGTTTACAAGTATAATTTTAGTGTTTCAGGTGTTCCACATCTTCACCAGCACAGAGAATTGTTACTTTATTATGTTTTAATTTGAACTTAATTGAATACATTTTATTCTACACATTATTTTAACATAAATTCATTCAGTTTTGCATATACCAGCACATGTCAAGGGAACACCAATACCAAAATTATGACAACTGACAAGAGTAAGAAATCAAAGGTAAAAAAGCTCATCAATGTCATTGTCATCAGTCTGAAACAAATACATAGCTGACCCTCCACTGGATTTCTAAATATGTAAATCACAGGAGATATTGTCCATATTTCTCCTGAAGAGCTGTGGGTGGGTCGAATCTGCCAGAGAGATGCAACTCCCTATATCCTCAAGTATTCTGGTACTCCCATTCTCCTCAAGGTTAGCTATAGTTTGCTGTGATCCACACAGTCAAATGGCTTTACATAGTCAAGAAAACACAGACAGACCTTCCTCTGGTACTCTTCACTTTCTGCCAATATCCATCTGACATCAATGTTGTTATCATCAATGATAATGTTTTTAGTTCCACGACCTCTTCTAAACCCAGTTCGTATTTCTAGTAGTTTTCTGGCAAAACTGGACTTCCACCTCAGAAAGCTGAAACAAGATCCATATCTCACAGCATACACAAAACTCAGTTAAAGGTGGATCAGAGACCTAGGAATAAACCCCAAGATCATAGAGTTCATAAAATATAGCTGAGATCAAGCTTAGAAGCTCTAGTCTATGGTATAAGGAGACAGTCAAATACAGCCAGAAATGCTCAATCTGAAGAGGATAAAAATGATGATTTGCACCTTCTAAAGATTAAATCCCTGTGCACATCAAAAACTTTTCCCAACAGGGTAAAAAGAAAACCTATTGACTGGGAACATACATTTGGTATTACCATCTCTGACAAAAGTCTCATAACAAGAGTTTATCAAATACTCCTGGGCCTTCACAAGAAAAAGACTGATAACTCAATTACAAAATAGGCAAAAGGAATAGAAAGAATTTTCACAGAGGAAGATATTAAAATGACCAACAGACACATGAAGAAAAGCTCAGAATCACTGGCAATACGAGAGATGCAAGTCTGCCTTAATTTTGATGCTTAATTTTAAAACAATATCTGTCAGACAAGTATTTTACTGAATGGAGTAGAGGAAAGATACTTCCCTTTACAGAAATAACCAATACATTCTGTGTCTGCCCACCCTGGCATGAGTGTCTTATCCCTTTCCTTTCCCTGCTACGTCAGCAACCACTCTTGGCTACCCCTTCCAGCACCTCTCTCCTCCCAGCCACCACTTGATATGATCACTTAAGGCACAAGTCACTTCTGTAAGGGCTTATGCCCTGTATTGCTACTGGTCTCTCACAGTGAAGTCCATTGTCCCAAACCCATGTGTCAGCTTCAGGGAAGGATTTTTGTCTGATACCGTACTGGGGAAAAGTTCTTGCCCCTGAGCTTCTGCTGTATGACTGTCATTCCGTGACTTAGTGTCTTTGCTCATCCTTTTATACCACACTGCTGTCACAATAGAATAATTCCCAAGGTGAAGGATAGGACTCCACTAGAGCTAGTATGCTAGCATTGTTCATAGGAAGATAAGAAGGTGGTCTTAGACCACCTTTTGCCTCCCCCAGTACAGTGTCAGGGACTTCACTGCTTCACTCATGGTAGAATATGAGGCTATCTTCGAATTTTTCTAATCAGGTAAAGCTCATTCTCCTAGAATCCCACTGGCTTAATTAATAATAAGGCATCTAAAGCAAGACTTTCAGTTGCAGGCCTTCAGTGAACACAACAGGAGTCTGGGTTTAACTTTTGTCCCCTAACCTAATGTTGAGAAACCCACAGCATCAAAATCTATAGAATCTGAGACTGCCACCACACATACAATATATATGTTTAAAAAAAAAATCCCCTAACCATTGGAGCAAAATGCTTTGATATTACAGACCTACTTTATAGCTGTTGCACACGTATTCCATTTGGTTCTATCTTATTGTACTTGGTGACATAATTTCAAGTGTTTGATGCATGTTGTTCCAAAACATGACAAATTTGCTTGATTTTCTTTCTTTCATTCTGTTTTCTTTCTCATAATTCTTATGGTAGTTTATACTGCATTTTACTTGGCTTTGGGTGGGGGGTTTTTGTTTGTTTTTTAAGAATTCTTGCTTGCAGTTGAGTCAATTTTGGTCTGTGATGATCCCATGTATACAGAGTAAAGCTGCTCCTGAGGGTTGTCAAAGCTGTAACTTTTCAAAGGTAGATTACCAGTCCTACATTCTAAGACATCAAACTATTGTTAGTGGAGTGCTGAGTCATTTGTACCACCCAAGGATTTTCCATATGTGAATGTTTATGATCATCGTTCTCTTCAATACACCTTCCTGTTTTGTAGAAGCTAGAAGCTAGAAGGGGAAAAAGTGGGTGATCTCTCCCATGTGATTCACAGCCTTCATAAACCTGCTGGAGGATCAGCTATGAGTTGGTTCAAATTGGTAGCAATCAGTGAAAACGAGTGAGATAATGCTAAGGAGTTTAAACGGCTTGATTAATTTTGGTCAAACATTCTTCTAAGTGGTATAGCACTAGTCTGTCCATTTGTTGTGCAGAGGTAACTCGTGGTTACTGTGATGCTGAACACTGTGACAATAATGCATCAAATGTGATAATGATTACCATGTGGACAGTGTTTGGTGGAGCTCCCCAATTAAAACAAGCTTGGAAGCAGGAGTGGCATCCAATTCCAAAACAGCTTGCCTCCAGAAACTCTATGAACTTGGAGAAATGATGAAAGTTATACAATTATTCAGGTCTTATGTTCATAGGGTTACTTTGAGTCATCTACAACTCAGTGGCACTTAACAACAACACAACAACAACCTCTGATATACATCTTACACTAAGGAAACTGTTGTGTGTAGAACTTGGTTAAGTGGGATGGAGTTATAGATGGAGGAAACATAGCTTTTCTTGTTTATTTTTTCCTTTCTTTTTTTTTTTAGAGTAAAATGGTATTGTTTATTCATTTTTACCCGCCCCTCCCTCTCTTCCATACCTGGTAATCATCCAAGAATTAATCCATCTGTAAAAACCTTTCCTTAGCTTTTTTTCCATCGTGATTTTGTGCAATATTTGTTCTTTTCTGACTGAATTATGTCACTCAGCATAGTGTCTTTTAGATTCACCCATATTTTGTAGTGTTTCATGGATTCTTTATTGTCTTTTAGAGTTGCATAACACTCCATCGTGTGTCTGTACAGCAGGTTTTTTAACTGTTCTTGCATTGATAGACACTTGGGTTGTTTCCATCCTTTTGCTAGTGTGAGTTATGCTACAGTGAGCACGGAGTTGCATTTAATTGTCCCTGTTGTGACTCTTACTTAGGATATATAACTGCTAGTGGGATTGCTGAATCAGATTATATTCCCAATGATCCAAGCATGTGCCAAGCTTTCCATTCCT
>NW_006399784.1:10776108-10778262 GCF_000299155.1 Elephantulus edwardii
TGTCCCTGACTGCAGATTTTCCCTGTGCGTTGTGTCTCCTTTTTTCCTGACTGATGGTACCCAGGGTGTTAATTGTGGATCCAAGCAAGATGAAGTTGTTGACAGTTTCAATCTCCTCTCCATCCATCATGATGCTGCCTATTGGTCCAGTGGTAAGAGTCTTTTCTTTTTTTTTTTTTCCTTTCAATTAGAATTGTAACAACTTCCTTAATTCAGGCCATTGCTAAATAGAGCAGTATTGTTTCAGTGGTGATCTACAGTGATAATTATATAATTCATCAGATGGTTTCCTGATAATATAGTTGAGCAATTTTGAAAGTAGCACAGTATTATAGGCTAGTTTTGGAAAATATTCTCAGAACCTTAGAGTCACTCTTTTAGTGCTCCAAATTAGTAGCAATAAATGGCCCATTACAAAAACTTTACTACTGTAATAATTAAGATATTAATTTTATATTCTTTGAATGATGAAACTGATTGATATGCCTATCCTTTAAAATTGATCTTAGCAATATACCATCACATTCAATAACTTAAGAATGTGTTTAATTCCATTTATGTGAAATCTTCTGCAGGAAACTAAATTTTTCTAATACTCAACATTAACTATTCTCATTTAATTAACTATATCATATCAACATTATAGCACTTCATAGCATTTTCCCCATTGACTCTATATTCTTTGAAAACATAATCCATATCATAATAACATTAATAAAATAGCTTAAATTATCTGTATGATGAATCATACTATATTATAGTTTGGTTTATTGGCACCATTTTTTCTCACTATTTATATTTTTATTTAACTATCAAATACCTCATCTTTCCTTAAGCTCATCCCTGAACTTCTATTTTCTTCTTTTTTCATTTATACAGTTTTATGTCAAACACATTTGAGATAATAATATTCTATAGTAACTACACTATCTATATACAATATGAATTTTATTCTTAATATTTGAAAGCAACAGTATTAAATGAAAATTCACTTAATATAATTAAATTGTTACATAAAAATCATATTAAGTGTCAAGTATTTTGATCAATTATTCCATTTAATATCTTTATATTTTATGTGAATAGTCACTTTATTCACATTTTACAGATGGAGAAATGGAGTATTTTAAAGCATAAATAACTATAAGTTAACCTTCCGTTAGAGCTGAAAAAAGGCTTAAAAGTAAGTCTGATTAACTGTAAGTCAGTATTGTAAATGATAGTCAAAATTACTTGTATAAATAGATGCAAAAAGAAAAAGAATTCTATCCTCAAAAGTGGCTATAGAAATAGAATTGGAAGAGGGAATACTCAGTTTACAATTCCTATTTCTAACTTAAGCAACTCAACCTTTTTTTGTTTAAACATCTATTGAGTTATCAGATACGATATCATATTTGCTCCCATTTCAAAAAAAGATGATCCATCAGAGTGAGGAAATTATTGAACAATATGATTAATATCACATGCAAATAAGATTCTGCTGAAAATTATACAAAAATGACTGGAACTACACATCGACAGAGTACTGCCAGATGTGCAGGCTGGATTTAGAAGAGGTCATGGCACTAGGGACATTTTAGTCCATATAAGAGTTTACCAGAGGAATGTCTGTGTTTCATTGACAATGTAAAGGCATTTGACTGTATGAATCACAACAAAATGTGGTTAACGCTGAGAAGAATGGGAATTCCAGAACGCTTGATTCTGCTTATGTAAAACCTGTACTTGAGCCAGGAGAGAGAGAAAGGAAATACTGCATGGTCCAAAATCTGAAGAGGTATATGCCAAGGATGTATCCTTTCTCCCTCCACACCTTTACAATATGTACACAGAACATAACATTCAGGAGATGGGTTGTATGAGGAGGACTGTGTGATTCAAATTGGAGGAAGACTCATCAAAAGCATGCATTATGCAGATAATATAATCTTGCTTACTGAAATTGAGGAAGACCTGAGGCATTGGCTGCAGAAGTTCATGGAGTGAAACCTTCAATATATATTGAAGCTCAACATCAAGAAAACAAAGATTATCATCACTGGACCATTTGGTAGCATCTTGATAGACAGAGAAGAGATTAAGATTGTTAATAATTTCAGTTTGCTTGGCTCCACAATCAAAATTCTTGATATCGACAGCCAGGAAATAAAA
>NW_006399784.1:10778787-10780406 GCF_000299155.1 Elephantulus edwardii
GGTTCAGAGCTATTGTATATAGGGTCGCTTTGAGCTACAAGCGACTTAATGGAACACAACAATAAAAACAATATATAAAAACTCCAAAATGTTACTATTAAGTGAATATGCAGTAATAATTGGCAGTAGAGAATCCCTAAAGCATATATTCGTGATGAAAAAATGTGGCATCAGGATCAGAGGAAGACACAACAAGAATTTTAATTACGCAGATGACACAACCTTGTTTGTTGAAGTGAGAAGGACTTAAAAGATTAAATCTCCATGAACATCAAAAATTCTTCCCCAACGGGGTGAAAAGAAAACCTATAGTCAAACTCTCCAATGCATAGCACGTAATTGCAAAGACTATAGCCCAGATCAGGCACACCTTAGTCTCCAGCTTGATGTCATTGCTCTTCAGTACTCTAGAGAAGTCCCTCACAGCAGACTTTCCCAAAGCAATTGGTCTCCTGATTTCCTGGTTGCTGTTACCAAGAGTGTTGACTGCGGAACCAAGCAAACTACAGCTGTTAACTATCTCAATCTCTTCACCATTCATACTGATGCTGCCAATCGGCCCAGTGGTGAGAATCTTTGTTTTCTTGATGTAGTAACCGTTATACATAGTTGGCTGGACCGTAAAATGGTACAACCATTCTGGAAGGCAGTTTGGTGCTTCCTCTGAAAGCTGAACATAGAAATTTCACATAACTCACCTATTTGACTACTTGAAACAAACCTGAGAAATTGAGAAATGAAGCAAAAATGGAGACTTGTACATGAACGTTCATAGCAGCATTATTCAACATCACACGAACATGGAAACAGCTCAAATGTCTAACTACAATCAAATAGGTTGAGAAATTATGGTATGTTCACACAGTAGAATACTATGCAGCATGCAGGTGCAATAATTTTATAAATTATTACCTAACTTGGGAGGGACTGGAGAGAATTAGCTTGATTAACTAACTCAGTCCCACAAGTACAAATAGTGTACAAAACCATTATTGTAAAATAAAGATGAGCATCCAAGGAGAGGGGAGAAGGGGGAAGCAGAGGGATGAGAATGTGTAGGAATGGGGAATTAATTATGGAGCTGTACCATTTGATAGGTATGAGGGTGAGGGGAACTGGAAGAATCTGGTCTGGAAAACAACATATTCATATTTTGTAAATAAGCTAGTATTAAAAAATGATTGCTGTAAAACTACCCAAAACAAAAAAACAACAGCAACAACAAATACCTACACCACTTGGCCAACAGACAGCATCATTAAGCAAAGAGAAATGATTAAAATTGTCAACAATTTCTTCTTACTTGGAGCCACAATCAACACACTTGACACAAGCAGTCAATAAATCAAGAGACCTGATGCATTGTGAAAGACTGCTATCAAGGGCATCTTCCAAGATGCTGAAGAGGAATGATGTCAATTTAAGGACTAAAGTGCACTTGATTCAAGTCTTTTAGTGGATCTTGGCTGAAAGCAAGGAATACCAGAAGAATGTCTATCTGTGTTTCATTGATTATGCAAAGCCATTTGACTGTGTGGATCATAACAAACTGTGGCTGACTCTGAGAAGAATGGGAATCCCAGAACATTTAATTGTGCTAATGCGAAACCTATACTTGG
>NW_006399784.1:10781411-10795199 GCF_000299155.1 Elephantulus edwardii
AGAAGAGTACAGAATATTCTATTCTATCAAAAGAAATGAGCATGTCTTTGTAAACGTGAAATCAGGATGCTCCTTATAGGCAAGGACGGTTATGCTTTTTCTCAGAGAGTTGGGCATATTTTTAGAAGGGGACAGTCCTTCGAAAAGGACATATGCTTGGAAAAGTGGATGGTCAGCATAAAAGAGGAAGACCCTCGAGAAGACAGACTTATATAGTGACAGTAACAATGGATCAAGTATATGAGAGATGGTAAGGATGACTGACACAGGATAGTGCTGAGTTTAGATCCATTGTTCATAGAGCTGATAGGGGTGGTAGTAAACTCCACAGCATATACGGCAACAAAAATAAGTCATTTTAATCTAAACAAACAATACTGCTATGGAGCAGGTTCTGATCCCTAGTGACCTACCATCAAGTTCTTTGTTTGTAAATCTTTATGAGAGTTGGCATACATCTTTCTCCTTTATTTGGCACATGGACTTGAACTGCTGAGCTTTATTAGGGAATGATTTGCATGTTGATTTTATACTAAATGTCTATAATATTTGAGACATTTAATTATTACTCTACAATCAATAACTGATTATATTTTTGTCACAAATAATTAAGAATCAAGAGTGATGTGGTACTCTCATTTCCTTTCCATGGGAAAATATTTGTGAGAAAATCCTACAGGAATAGAAGAAGGATAATTTACAAATTTACAAATCAAGCTTAGCTATTGAGATTACTATTGTTATTTTGTGTCATCAAGTGAGAACTGATTCTCCAGCAGATTTTCATAGGCAATAAGTCATACAGAAGGAGATTTCTCATTCTTCTTCAAGGGTGCAAAGTTAATTTGAACTTCATGCCTTTTGATTTTCAGTGCAGCTACTTACCACAAGGCCATCCACGCTCCCAATGCTGTTAGCATAACAGATACCAGATCTATGAACAGATGTTTATTAAAAAGCATCCTTTATGGCTGAAATCCCTTGAAAACATCTTTTCCAAGTGGCTGATTATTTTATGGTATTGCTGATATGTGTTAAGCATATAAGCCATTTGGAGGCATAATATATTCTTGAATTAGTTTATTGAGCATTTTACTCTAAGAATGATGTTGTTTGATATTGTATATTACCTTTTAGTATCAAGACCATCAAATTAAAATGATCCTGAATCCCTAAGTTGAAGCATCATAAATTATGCACAGGCCATTTATTTAAGTTTTTATTTACCAGGTCTACAATAGATGGACATTGTCAGAATGGGAAAAAATGTAAAAGAGAATTTTAAATTCCTAAAAATAAAGCAAACATAAAATATACCTGCTGCACTAGATGAGCCTAGCAGATTTCTCAAGTCTGTTGTTATTGTTGTTGTTAAGTGCTGTCGTGTCCTAGGCGACTCACAACAACCCTATGAATAAAAGACCTGAACACTTGCATAATTTTCATTTTTTCTCCAGGTTCATAGGCTGTCCAGAGGCAAGCTATTTTAGAAGTGGATGCCACGCCTGTTTCCAAGCTTGTTTGTATCAGGGAGCTGCCCTAAACACTGTCCACTGTGGGTGACCATTATCACATTTGACACATTTCCCAAAATAATTATTGGGAATGATACTGAGAAATCTTGAATAAACTGGACCCCTGAAGTAATGCTGTACCTGAATAATAAATTCACTAAAAGAAAGAATATCACCTGTAAGTATGGTATTTCTTCCAAAATTCCTAACAAAGACCAAACAGTTTTCAATTACTTTAAAACAAAGATGATAATGTAAGAAAATGAGGAAACTAATCTAAGGGAAATAAAACAATTAAAATGAAATAATGCGGGTACTCATATATCATAAAGAATATAAGCAATTTCACTGAAGAACTTGAATAGAAATTTTTGAATAGGAACCTAAATTTAGTTAGAGAATTTTTACTCAAATACAGTGAAATAATACCTTTTTTTAAAATTTCCATTCATTTATTGTTGCACTTTTCTCCCTGCCCACCCCTCCCCAAGTACACTTTTCTCTTTGAAAAAAAAAAGTACCCCCGATGTTTTACAATCCCTACCCTCAGGTCCACTCCATTATGCATCCTTCGTTTTGGACTCCTGTCATGACAATAATACCCAATCACACATCGCTTTTAGTTTTCTCCCTTATCTGTTTCAATGCAGTATACATTCTTTATCCCATCTTTCTCAATCTCCCCCCAATCCCGACGCCAGTCCTGTTTTACAATAGTGGCATTATGCAGCATTTGTCCCTTTGTGACTGAGATACTTCACTCAGCATAATGTCCTCCAGGGTCACCCATTTTGAGATAAATATGTCTTTTAAGCTGGAAGCAGGAGCGGCATCCACTTCCGAAACGGCTTGCCTCTGGAAACTCTCTGTATGAACGGTGCTCAGGCTGTTCGTTCATAGGGTCGCTATGAGTCATCTACGACTCAAAGGCACTGAACAACAACATGTTTGATGTGGATCCACATTCAATCAAGGCGTCAACATAAGACCAATAACTATTGGTGGTATATTTGCAGTATTTACATTCCTACAGATGAACATTCTCTAATGAAAATTTAAATAGTTTGATAAATTGTGATTCTTTTCAGATTTTGCTTAAAGTCTTCATCTCTCAGATTTAATTCCATGTGATTTTATGAGCAACATAAAGTGGAAATATCTCAAAAACTTGTTTAAGATTATCATTTCACATTTGGAAAATCTGTTGCCATAAACTCTTTAAAATTTTAAAACTCAAAGATGCCAATATGCAGATTAAGGTATGCTTGACCCAAGACATGATGTTTTCAATCAGCTGAAACGTGTATGAAATCTAGACAATGAAGAAACATAAAAAATCATTTGAAGCCTATGAATTACAGTGATATTAAAGAATACTGATTGTGCCAAGGGCTAATAGAACTAATATACTTTCAAAAATCTCTTAAGAGTAGTGCGGCCAATGCACATCCATTTTTATTGCAGTTTTTGTCACAATAGCAGAGTTGGCAACAACCTACGTGCCCATCAACAAATGAATGGATAGAGAAGCTGTGGTATAGTCACACAATGGAATACTATGCTGCATTGAAAAACAAAGACCTCATGAATTATTATACAAAATGGATGACCCTGGAGGATATTATGCTTAGTGAAATATTTCAGCTACAATAGGACAATTTTTGCATCATGCTACTGTTGTAAAATGGGGCTGATTTAGTTGTTGGAGGGAGATTGAGAAAGATAGGATAAATTATGTATACTGCATTGAAACAGATGAGGGAAAGAACTTTTTAAAAGGGATATATGGTTAGGTATTATTGTAATGACAGGAGTCCAGAATGAAGGCTGCATAGTGGAGTGGACTTTTGGAGAAGGGATTGTATAACAATGAAAGAATTTTACTTTTCAAAGAGAAGAGTGAACTGGGGGAAGGGGAAGGTTGGCAGGGGAAAAAATGAAGCAATGAATGAACAGAAACCCAAAGTTGCTGTGAATTTTCATTAAAATTAATTAATAAAACAGGGAAAAACTTTTAAAAAAGTAGTGCAGCCAAAATGTTTCCTGAAAGAACAGTGAGAATTTATTTCAATACTTTAGACATGATATCAGGAACATTTCTCCCAAGAGAGAGAGTCATGCGTTTGATAGAGTCCTGTTGTTGTTGTTGTTATGTGCCACAGAATCACTTGCGACTCATAGCACCACTATGTACAAGAGCCCTAAATGCCGTTCTATCCTGTGCCAACCTCACCGTCTCAAACACACTCATTCCCACCACTCCACTCACAGAATCTATCCATCTCATTGAGGGTCTTCCTCTCCTGTGCCGTCCCTCCAATCTCCCAAACATGAAGTGCCTCTCCAAGGACCAGTCCCTCGTTCCAACTTGTCCAAAATATGCCAGATGAAGCTTCAGAATTCTTGACTCCAAGGAGCATTCCAGTTTCAACTTAACAAACTTGCTTGTTCTCCTAGCAGTCCATACTATATTCAACACTCTTCTCCAGCACCACAGTTCAAAGACATCAGTTCTCTTTCTATTGTCCTTATTCACTGTCCAACTCTCCAATACATAGCATGTAATTGCAAAGACTATAGCCTGAATCAATAAACAGATTTGTCCTGGAAAGGGTTAAACCAGGTGGCTCCTTGGAGGCAAGGATTCTGAGGCTCCGTCTAACATACTTTGGACATGTTGTGAGGAGATACCGGTCCTTAGAGAGGGACATCATGCTTGGGAGGGTGGAGAGACAGCGCAGGAGAGGAAGGCCCTTTATGAGGTGGATTGATTCAGTGACTGGGATAATTGGGATGGGAGTGTCAGAGACAGTGCGATTGGCACAGGACAGAGCGGAGTTTAGGGCTGTTGTACATAGGGTCGTTATGAGTCGCAGGCGACTCGACAGCACATAACAACAACAACAACAACATAGCCTGGATCAGGTACACCTTAATCTCCAGCCCAACGTCATTGCTATTCAGTACTCTTGAGAGGTCCCTCACAGCTGACTTTCCCAATTCAATTTGTCTCTTGATTTTCTGGCTGCTGCTACCAAGAGTGTTGACCAAGCAAACTAAAACTGTTAACTATCTCAATCTCTTCACCATCCATACTGGTGCTGCCAATTGGCCCAGTGGCAAGAATCTTTGTTTTCTTGATATTGAGCTTCAATCCAATTTTGAAGACTGCAGTCCTTGATTTTCTGCAGCAAGCACTTCAGGTCCTCCTCAGTTTCAGCAAGCAGGGTTGTGTCATTTGCATAACACAGGTTGTTTATGATTCTTCCACCAATCCTGATGCCACATTCCTCCTCATACAGCCCAGCGTCTTGAATGATCTGTTCTGCATACAGATTAAAAAGGTATGGAGACAAAATACATCCCTGACGGACCCCTTTCTTGATTTTGAACCATCTAGTGTCTCCCTGTTCTGATGACTGCCTCTTAGTCCAACCATATGTTTCGCATAAGCACGATCAAATTTTCTGGAATTTCCATTCTTCTCAGAGTCAACCATAGCTTGTTGTGATCCACATAGTCAAAAGCCTTTGCATAGTCAATGAAGCACAGATAGACATTCTTCTAGCATTCTCTGCTTTCTGCCAAGATCCATCTTACATTAGCTATAATATCCCTAGAACTGTAACCTTTTCTAAATCCAGCCTGCACATCAAGTAGTTCTCTGTTGACATATTGTTCCAAACCTTTTTGGATAATTTTCAGCAGAATCTTGCTTGCATGTGATATCAATGATATTGTTCGATAATTTCCACACTCTGTTGGGTCACCTTTCTTTGGAATGGGAACAAATATCGATCTCTTCCAGTCAGTTGGCCAGCTGGCTGTCCTCCAGATTTCCTGGCACAACTTAGTGAGCACATCCAGGGCAGTGTGTGTTTGTTGAAATAATTCAATTGGTATGCTTTCAACTCCTGGAGCCTTGTTTTTTGCCAATTCCTTCAGATCGACTTGAACTTCCTCCTTCATCACCATAGGCTCTGAGACAGACTAGAAAGAAGGATTGGCCATCCACTTCCAAAATGACAGGGCTTCGAAAACCCTATGTACAATAGAGCACACTTAGACTATCATTTGGACTAACAGACATGGCAATTGAAACTGAGATCTTAGAAATGGAAACACACTGAAAGAGGAACAGCTGTAAGGAGACACTAGTGATTGGAACATAGAATGTGAGAATCATGAATGTAGGAAAATTGGACCTTATTAAGAAAGAAATGGAACCCATAAATATTGACATATTAGGTATTGGCAAAATGAGATGGTTTGGCATGGGGCATTTTGAATCAGATGATCATATGATTTACTATGCTGGGGATGAAATGGTGAGAAAAAATGGGGTTGGATTCATAATTAAAAAGTGATTTCTAGATCTATCTTGAAATATAATGTTGTGAGCAACAGGATAATATCCATACGCATACAAGGAAATCCAGTGAATACCACTATCATTCAAATATATGCACCAACAACTAGAGCCAAAGAGGAGGAAATAGGAGATTTCTACCAACTTTTGCAGTCAGAAATTGATCAAACATGCACTCAAGATGCATTGATAATAATGGGTGACTGGAATGCAAAAGTTGGGAACAGAGAAGAAGGTTCAGTAGCTGGAAAACATGGTTTCGGTGAGAGGAATGAGGCTGGAGATAGAATGATAGAGTTCTGCACATTCAATGATTTTTTCATTGCAAATCCCTTTTATAAGAAACATAAACGCAGACTATACACATGGACTTCACCTGATGGTATGCATAGTAATCAAGTCGATTACATTTGTGGAAAGACTTGCTGGAGAAGCTCAGTATCAGCAGTGAAAACCAGGCCGGGTGCTGCTTGTGGGACAGGCCACCAACTACTCATATGAAAGTTCAAGCCGAAGTTGAGGAAAATAAAATCAAGTCCACGGGAACCAAGATTTGTCCTTAAGTCTGTCCTACTCGAATTTCAAAACCCTCTCAGGAACAGGTTTGAGACCTTGAGCACGAATGAGTTTAGACCAAATGAGCTCTGGGAGGATATCAAGGAAATAGTCCATGAAGAATGTAAAAGATAATTAAGAAAGCTGAAGAAGAAGAAAAGACCAGAATGGATGTCAGATGAGACTCTGAGTATTGCATTATGGTGCCGAGAAGCCAAAGTAAAGGAAGAAATCAAAGAGCCGAACAGAAAATTTCAAAAGGAAGCTCAAGACAACAAAGCAAGAGAAATGTGCAGAGAGCTGAGGTCAGAAAAACAAAAGGGCCGAACTTGCTCAGCATTTTTTAAGCTGAAGGAGTTGAAAAATGAATTCAAGTCACAGGTGGCAATACTTAAAGACAGTTTGGGTAGAATGTTGAATGATCCAGGAAGTATCAAGAGAAGATGGAAGGAGTACACAGACTCACTGTATCAGAAGGAATTGGCTGACACAGAGGAACAGAGTCTTAAAAACAAACAAAAAATGAAGCTCATCCATTAAAGAGATGCATTGACAACGCTGCTGAAACAATTCTAACCCTAAACATATGTAAAGATTGTGAGAATAGTTCAGACCTGCTCAGAGTGTAGTCCATTACGTACAGAACTGATATGAGTCAGAATTAACTGGAGAACAACAACTTAAAAGAACAAAACACTGATGCATCACTGAAAAAATATCTGATAAGTTGCTGCTCTCAACACATCCATACCAATTTTAGTCATATTAAATATTGTCAATAACTGTACACTAGTTCTCTTGTGAGTTGGATCTCAGCCTACCCTGTTGTTGTTAGGTGAGGTAGATTTGACTATGACTCATAGGAATGCTTAGAACATTAGTTCTCAACCTTGTCCTATCCTGTGCCATCCTCACGATCTCAGTCAAGCTCAAGCCTATTGTAATAGCCACTGTGTCAATCCACCCATTGACCATCTACCATTATGAAGTCTCTCTTCAAGGATTTGTTTGTTTCTTAAAATATGAGGTAAAAAGTAAATGAGATGAAAGTTCGCCATTTTTTGCCTCTAATGAACACTCTCTCAGTACTTCTTTTTAAACAGATTTGTTTGATCTTTTGGCATTTCTTGAGATACCCAATACTCTTTGACAACACCACAATTCAAAAATATTGTTTCTTCTTGTATCATCATTATTCATAGTTCAACTTAAGATGCATAGGAAGTGATTAAAACTGCCATGAATATAAAATGTGTTCTAAAACACCACAAAGGGAAATTAAGTTAAAGACTATCATATGAAATGAAATGAAATACAATGAAGGTCAGGAATAAAAATGTCACAAATTGAATCAATAAAATCATCAATGATGAAAGCAAAGGTCATCAGAAAGGTAGGGAAGAAGTGGAAATAAGGACCAAAATGAATATCAGAAGAGATGCTGAAACTCCAAAGGAGTGAAAAGAAACCAAACAAGAAAAAGGAATGTTTAGGCAAGATTGCTGGATAGATGATTTGAGAAACCATTTCAAGAAGACAAAGCAAAGTAGTATATGTACAAGAAATGTGCAAGGAGCTAGAGTTAGAAAACCAAAAACAAAAACCATACTCAGCATTTCACAAAATGAACTAATCCAAGGACATTCAAGCTCGAGTTGGATTCCACAGGTAAAATCTTCAATCATGTTGGAACCATCAAAATAAGATGGAGGAAATATGCAGATACACCTAACCAAAAGAATCAGTTGACAGTGTCCCATTTCCAGAAGTAGCATAAGATTAAGAACCAATAGTATTGAAGGAAGAAGTCTAAGGTTCACTGAAGGCATTGGCAAAAAACCACGACCTTAGAAATTGATGAAATACTAATTGAGGTACTTCAGAAAACAGATACAACCCTCCCTAGATGTCCTCACCAGTCTCTGCGAGTAAATATGGAAGACAGATGCCTGCCAACTGATTAGAAGAGATCCACACTTACTTCCATTTCCAGGAATGCATTTCCAGGAATGCAGACTGTAGAAATTATCAAACAATGTCATTAACATCACTGTATGCTGTACCCCAGCTTAAATAATCTCATTCGTTTTTGAAATGGCAGAGATTACAGAGACTAGAAAATGCATCTGAATAGTGCATGTGTGTGTGTGTGTGTGTGTGTGTGTGTGTGTGTCCACTGTGATATTTATTAGGACCTTAAATTGCAAAGCAATTAAGTAAGACTTGATAATTCAAGACTATTCACCATTGATGAACCTCCTGGTATTTGAAATATCAGTGGTAAGGTTTCTAACATTACAGCAACACACCAGTCTTCAGAGCACAGAAAACTCACAGATAAATGCTGTATTCATGAAAGCAAATGTAAAACAAGTATACATATATTATGAAACTATATGAATGTTATAGGAAATTAAGAAAAAACAACAACTGTCCATCTTAAAACACTGTTTTTGTCAACCCAGCACAAGACTAAATTAGAGATGTCAGCTTAAAGATTAAAAAGTTCCTGATGCAAATCATGGTATTTTCAATTGCTTCTTTTGTATCTATAAATTAAAAAATGAATAAGGGAGAAAAAAGAAAAATTGATGTCTTTGAATTTTAACGTTGGAGAAGAGTTGAGTATACCATGGACTGTCCAAAGAACAAATATATTTCTTTTAGAAGACATGCAGACCGAGTGCTCCTTATTGACAAGGGTCGTGAAATTTTGTCATGCCTACATTGGGCATGTTATCAGGAGGCCCAGTCCTTAGAAAATTATGTCATTCTGTGAAATATGGAAAGCCAGAGAAAGAAAGGCAGTGTACTATTAAGGTTTTTTTTTTGTTGTTGTTGTTGTTCAAAATAGCTTCCTTAGCCACTGACTGACTTTGTCATGTGGATTGTAGGGAATGTGCAAATAGGACATGTAAATAGGATGAGTTAGCCTATGCACAAGGGGAATGACTAGTCTCCGAAATCCACAAGTGCTAATTGCATCATTAAATTGTGATAATCCAGCAGAATTGGAGAAACCTCAACACCAGCAAAGAAAAAGCAAGAGAACATAATGCATCTTTCAGGACCAGAGATTCTTGAGGGAGCAAGACTAGGACCTCCCAGATCAACAGCCATAGCAAGTCACAACAAAATACCAGAGTCTTGACATGGAACAGAGTGGACCTTAGGACTGCTACCCTATGGAGAACCAGAGTGAAGAGCCTTGGCCCAAGTTTGTTGGTGGACTTGGAGAGCCCTAATTGGCAGGACTGAAAACTTTGTAACGTTTGCCTAAAGCTTTTGAGACTGAAGGCTGAGGCACCTGCAAACACACATAAAAAGCCATGTTGACTGTATTCTATTTCCAACGTGAAGGTCTTTTGACCTTCCCAATACTGTTCTGTTATTGAATCAGATTTTGAATCCTGTAAATCACTAAGCTTGGTTTTGGGATGAGCAGAAAGATGTATAGGAGCTTGAGATATATGTCTGACCTCATGGGGATTGGTTTTGTGTTCTTCATATATTGATGGGGACAATTGCCCTTTGTGAGATTGTTAAAGGTCAGATATGGCTATCTTCACACTTCTTTTACTTTCTTTTTTTTTTTTTACAGGTAGACCTTCAACAAGATGGATTAACACAGTACTATAACAATGGGTTCTAGTATCTTGTTGAGTAGGAAGGTGGTGCAAAATTGGTGATTCAGATCCACCAAATGCTCCCAGGGAGAAAAACAGGCAATCCACTTCTATGTGATTCATAACCTTAAAAATACAAAGGAGGTTCAGCCATTAGTTAGTCTCAACTTAAACAAAATGAGAGAAAGAGGAATAGATAAAATTCAAGACTAGTAAGGTAGATCGTTTTTGCAAAAAGTGCAATTTAAAAGATAGATTATGGTTTAAAAGTATTTTAGGGAGCTTTGATGGCCTAAAGGCAAGAAGCTATGTTGCAATCAGAAAGGCATGTGGTTCAAGGTCACCAGCTGCTCTACGGAAGAAGATGGGCAACCTCCCCTTGTGCGATTAATTGCCTCTGAAAACCCACTGGAGGGTCAGCTATGGGTTGGTTCTGACTCTACAGGCAACAACAACAACAACAACTATGTCTAGCAGCTATCCAGTCATTGCTGTTGTTGTATACCATCAAGTCAGAATCAAGCCGTATCTGACTCTCCGGTAGATTTTCAAGTCAGCAAAAAACGCACGGGAGAAGATTGCCCATCTTTCAGAGCAGCTGGTGAATTCTAAACGCATGCCTTATGGATTGCGGCCCAGCTTCCTACCACAGGGCCAATAGAGCTTCCAGTTATGCAATAATGACAAGATAAATTATGATTTCCATTACTACAAGTTTGTAAAAGTCCCATGGATAAAAATTGTTTTCCCTTTTTGGTCTATCTTAAGGGATCTCTAATGGTGTAGTTCATGGTACCAATGTAAAGATGGTGCTTCTCACAGGTTCAAACACCAAGAGCTCCATGGGGAAAAGATGGGCAAAATCCTCCAGTGAGATATATGTGTCAAAAAACTAGCTGAAGGATAAGCTATGACTGAGTATTCTCCAACCTCACCCACAACAGTGAGTTTTCTAGAGAATCTATCATAAGGCTTTAAATATTATTGATAATTGAATATATTATCTTTAGGACAATATTGCCTTTATAAAGCAGTGTGACATGCACTATTTTAGCTGCCATAACTGTTATCTTTTTTAATAATCTGAATAATATATATTCACTTTACTATTTCTCAGGTGAAAAAATGTAATCTCATAATAAGGATTTGTTGTTATTATAAGCCATTGAGTTACTTGTGAGTCATAGCGACCCTACATACAACAGATTTGAATCCTGCTATATATTGAGCCAACCTCATTGTGTCAGACTATCTACCTCCATTAGCCCAGACACTGAATTAATCCATCTCAACTAGGGTTTTTCTCTATTTCACAGTCCCTCCACTCTTCTAAACATGATGTCCCTCTCCAAAGACTGGGCCCTCCTTGCAACATGCCTAAAGTATGTCAGATGAATATTCAAAGTCCTTTCCTCCAAAGAGCAGTCTAGTTTCACCCTCTCCAGGAGAAACCTGTTTTTTCTCCTAGCAGTTCGTGGTGTATTCAATATTCTTCCAAAGCACCATAACTCAACACCATTAATTCTTATTCTATTGTCTTTATTCATTGTTCACCTTTCTGGTGCACAGTGAGTAATTGTGAAGACTATGACCTGGATTAGGCACACCTTACTCTCCAGACTGATAATGTAGCTTTTCAGTACTCTGGAGAGGTCTCTTACAGCAAATTTTCCCAATGGAATTCATCTTTTGATTTTCTGGCTGAAGCAGCTAACAATCTCAATCTCTTCTCTATCTATCATGATGCTACCAATTTTCTGTCGTGAGAAACTTTGTTTCCTGAATGTTGCGCTTTAATCCATATTTAAGGCTGCAGTACTTGACCTTCTGCAACAAATGCCTCAGGTCCTCAGTTTTGGCGAGCAAGGTTATGTCATCTGCATAATTCAGGTTATTGATGAATCTTCCTCTAATCCAGATGCCACATTTCTGCTCATAGAGTCCAGGTATCCCAGATGATCTGTTTCACATATAGATTGAAAATACATGGATATAGGATGCATCCCTGGCATACACCTTTCCTACTTTTGAAACATGCAGTATTTCCTTTCTTTCTATCTATCTATCTATCTATCTATCTATCTATCTATCTATCTATCTATCTATCTTGCTTGCGTGTGCCATCGAGTTGCCTGAAACTCATAACAACTCTATGTACAGCATCTCTGAATCCTGCTTAATCCTGAGCTGAGTTCACTGTTCTGACACCTCTACCCCTAATATTGGAGATACTGAGTCAATCCATCTCATCCAGGGTCTTCCTCTCTTGTGCTGTCCCTTTGTCCTTCCATGCATGTCCTTCCCCAAGGTCTGTTCTCTTCTGGCAACATGCCCAAAGCATGGCAGAGCTTTTAACATTCTTGCCTCCAAAGAGCAGCTTGCTTCACCCTCTCCAAGACAGACCTGTTTGTTCTCTTAGCAGTACATGGTCTATTTGATACCTGTATCCCGCACCATAACTCAAAGTCATCAATTTTTTCTTTTATCATCTTAGCTGTTGTCCAGCTTTTTGATGTACAGAAAATAATTGTGAAGATCATGGCCTTAATCAAGTGCATCTTAGTCTCTAAGTTGATGCTGTTGCTTATCAGTATGCTAGAGAGTTCCCTGCATTTTCCCAATGAATCTTTTGATTTCTTGGTTGCTGGTATCAAGAATATTGGTTGTGGAACCAAGCAAGCCAAAATTGTTAAGCATCTCAGCATCTTCACTGTCTATCATAATGCGGCAAATTGTCCCAGAGGTAAGAATCCCTGTTTTCTTGATGTAAAGCTTCAGTCCATATTGAATACTGCTATACTAGTCCTTCGATAGCAAATACTCCAGTTTCTTCTCTGTTTCAGCAAGCAAAGCTGTCTCGTGTATGTGCATAATGCCAATCGCTGATGAATCTTTCTTCAATCCAGAGTTCAACCTAAAGGATGATTTGTTCCACATATAGATTGAAAATTCATGGCATACTCCTTTCCTGATTTCAACCATGCAGTATTTCCTTCCTCTATTCTGGTCCAAGTACAGGTTTCAAACGAGCAAAATCAAGTATTGTGGGATTCCCATTCCTCTCAAGGTTAGCCACAATTCGTTGTGATCCACACAGTCAAATGCCTTTACATAGTCAATGAAACACAGATAGACATTCTTTTGGTACTGTCTGCTTTCAACTAAGATCTATCAAACATTGACTATAATGACCATAGTGCCATAGCTTCTCCTAAACTCAGCTTGCACAGATGGCAGTTCTCTGATGAGAACTGGTCCAGTTGGTTTTGGATAATCTTAAACAGGGCTTGTGTGTGATATTAATGATATTGTTTGATAATTTTCACACTGTTGAATCACTGATTTCTGGAATTGAAATAAATATAAACCTCATCATATAACGCAATGGACCCTAAACATCAAAATCAATCAATGAATCAAATGGACTCCATAAATCTTGGAAGTAAATCTATTTTGCTTTGGCTTAAACAGGATTATATGTTTTTTCTTGTTTCCCTATATGGCCTGAATTTTCATCTTAAGTGGAAGTATGGAATAATGGTGAGATTAT
Organism: Elephantulus edwardii; assembly: GCF_000299155.1. Taxonomy (NCBI): domain Eukaryota; kingdom Metazoa; phylum Chordata; class Mammalia; order Macroscelidea; family Macroscelididae; genus Elephantulus; species Elephantulus edwardii. The sequence continues at coordinate 10,795,026 of NW_006399784.1, forward strand.
GACTGTGAAATGACACTTTTTAGATAGTTACTTTTGTGTGTGCCGGACATGTAGCTTTAAGTTTTGATTAAATTGATTAATGACTAAATTTTTTAATTATAAAATTTAAAAGTTCTTGATTTCTTCCAAATAATAGTGATTTTGAGAACTCGATAAATTAATGGACTTTACACT
>NW_006399784.1:10796309-10800854 GCF_000299155.1 Elephantulus edwardii
CTTCAGAGCAACTTGAACTTCCTCCTTCATCACCATCGGTTCTTGCTCATATCTTATTTCATGAAATTCCTCTCTGTCAGCCAATTCCTTCTGATAACAGTGACTCTGTGTACCCCTTCCATCTTCTTTTTATACATCCTGGATCATTTAACATTCAACGCAAACTATCGTTAAGTATTGCCACCCGTGGCTTGAATTTGTTTTTCAGCTCCTTCAGCTTAAGAAACGCTGAGCAAGTTCGGTCCTTTTGATTTTCTGACTCCAGCTCTCTGCACATTTCATTATAGTATCTTGCTTTGTGTAGTTGAGCTGCCTTTTGAAATTTTCTGTTCAGCTCTTTGATTTCTTGGTTTCTTCTTTCAGCTTTGGCTTCTTGGTGCTCTAATGCAATACTCAGAGTCTCATCTGACATCCATCTTGGTCTTTTCTTCTTCTTCAGCCTTTCCATTCTTCATAGAAGATTTTCTTGATATCCTCCCAGAGCTCATTTTGTCTATGCTCATTGGTGCTCAAGCCCCCAAACCTGTTTCTGAGATGTTTTGAAATTCGAGTGGGACAGACTTAAAGTCAAATCTTGGTTCCCATGGACTTGACTTAATTTTCCTCAACTTCAGCTTGAATTTACATATGAGTATTGGAGGTAACAAATAACCTGGTTTATTTTGCTCATTAAATAGTCATGAACATCAGGAAATATTTCTAATTTTTGCAACATTCTTTGCATGCAACTTTTACTATTATAATTGTAAGAATTATACCAAAATATCATATGTGATATTCTACTTATATCAGGTAAGGAAATGGGCATTATTATCTACAACAGCCACAGTTTATATATTATTTATTCATATATCAAGTGTAGCCTTTAGAGAGACTGAGTAATAAGAAGATATTTTATAGCAACTGTAACAAAAATATCACAGTAAAAGAAGATAAAAAAAGAAAGTGGTGTTAAAATTCAATATTCTGAACAAATCAATTAGCAAAGCATGTTACAGATACATAATAAGAATGTGTTATCACCAGTTGCCTTCTAGTCAATTTTGTCTCCTGATCTTAGGGTTTTCAAGGTCAGTTCTCCCTTCTTAAGTGCCATAAGATTCAAACTTGCATCTTTCTGGTTACTCGCTGAGCTCTTAAACACTTCATTTAGGAACTCCAAGAGTGAAGATTAAAGTCACACCTTGCATTTCTTTATGTATCATAAGATTAAATTTATTCATCAATGAGTCATCAATACTTGAGTCTATCTGTATATTTGTTACAGTTTATTTGTGGAGTATTTTCTTTGTTACTTTCAAATTACTATATTCATGTTGTTGAGTACTACTGAGTAGGACACAACTCGTAGCTGAGCCACCAGTGGGTTTTCAGAGGATATAAACTGCATGTGAACTGACTGTCCATTTTCCCACAAAGCAGCTGGTAAATTAAAAGCACATGCATTTAGATTGACAGCACAACTCCTTACCATTAAGCCACCAGAGCACCCTGGTTTCTATTCATCAGGACTCATATATAACAGATGGAAATGCTGCATGATTCTCAGCCATTCTCACAATCCTTGTTGTGCTTTAAATTATTGTTACAGCCTCTGAATAAATCTATCTAATTGGAGTCTTCTTGGTTTTGTTGATGCTCTACGTGAGGTAATTGTCAGAACAGAGGAAGGAAACATTGCAAAATAGGGAAGGATATATGCCAGGGATGTGTCCTCTCTCCATATCTTTTCAATCAATATACAGAACAGATTATTTTGGAGGCTTGGTTCTGTGAGGAGAAATGTGGCATCAGGATTGTGACATCATTCCTTGGAGAAAGACATCATTCTTGGAAGGATGGAGAGACAGAGCAAGAGAGAAAGACCCTCGATAAAATGGATTGATTCAGTGACTGAAGTAATGAGGGTAGGTATGTAAGAGACAAAATGTTTGGCAAAGGATAGAGCAGGTTTCAGGGCTATTGTATGTAATGTCACTATGAATCACAAGCAACTGAACAGCGCATAACAACAATGACTGGATCCACTTAACATCCAAAGTATGTGGAATGAAGTTATATCATCCTCATTTCTAAGGAGATTCTGGCTTCATTTTTTCCTAAGATAAATTTGCTAGTTTTCTGTCATTTCATGTCTAATATATCCTCTCGCCAAGATCATAATTTAAAAACATCAATTCTTACTTCTCTTCCTTAGTTAGTACATTTATTTGCATGTCGGGCCACGCCTAGTATCTTGGGAGAGGTGGTGTCAGCATGTATAGCCCTGGCGTGTCCACTTGCTGTACAGAGGTAACTTATGGTCACTGGGAAGCTGAATACTGTGACACTGATGTGTCAAACATGGTAACAGTTGCCCATGGCCGACAGTGTTTGGTGGTGTCCCCCAGTTGAAGCAAGCTTGGAAGCAAGAGGGGCATCCACTTGCTTAAATAGCTTGCCTCCAGAAAACCTATGAACCTGGAGAAAGAATGAAAGTGTTGAGGACTTTCGTTCATAGGGTCGCTTTGAGTAGCCTATGATTAGACAGAACTTAAGAACAACAACATATGAGCTAATAGAAAATATGTCACAGGGGAGGCAGACTTCAGCCTAAAAAGTTAAATATTTTTTTTATCATCTTAATAAAAACTTTTGAACATATCTGTCCAATCACATGAACTTTGTAAGTAAAATAAAATCATTGCAAATTTTAATATGTTCTGTATTTATCATGATTATTACTTATTAGTTACAAGGTCTTATGTTTCATTTAGTAACAATACTGAAGGCCGCAGTCTTTGATCTTCATATATAAACACTTCAAGTCCCTCTAACAAGCAATGTTGTGCCATCTTTATGTGGTATGTTGTTAGTACGTCTTCCTCAAGTCCTGATGCTTCATTCTTCTTCATGTAGCCATCTTCCTGAATTATTTGATCAGCATACAGATTGAAAATGCACGGTGAAAGAATAAAAGGCAAATGCACATCTCTTAGAGATCTTAACTTCCACAATATTCTTTTGATCCACTTGAATAACTGCCCATGTATCTGTGTACAGATTCTACAGAGCAAGTGTTCTAGAATTCTCATTCTTCAACTCATTACCCATAATTTGTTGCAATTCACTAAGTCAAATGCATATGAATATTCAATAAAATAGAGGTAAACATGTTTCCGGTATCGATTGCTTTTAGCCAAGATTTATCTGTCTCTAATTATATACTTCATTAAAGCATCCTCTTTTGATAATGGACTGAATATATTACAGTTTTCACTCAATGCACCACTGCAAACAGTTTTACACTATTTTCAGTAAAATAATCTTTCCTAACAAGTTTTAGGATAAAAATATATCAATATATACAATACGCTCACTGATGTATATTTAAGCTGTATATACTTCAGACCAAGCTTGCAGACTATCATTCCAACCCTGGAATTATATTCTAAGGTTGATGTTGTTGTTGTTATGTGCCGTTGAGTCGCTTGCAACACATAGCGACCCTATGTACAACAGCCCTAAACTCTGCTCTATCCTGTGCCAATCTCACTGCCTCTAACAAACCCATTCCGATTTCCCCAGTCACTGAATCAATCCACCTCATAGAGTGTCTTTCCCTCTTCCACCGTCCCTCCATGTCCCTCTCCAAGAACCTCTCCCTCCTTACAACATGTCCAAAGTATGTCAGACAAAGCCTCAGAATCCTTGCCTCCAAGGAGCAGCCTGGTCTAACCCTCTCTAGGATGAATCTATTTGTTTTCTTGGCAGTCCAGGGTACATTCAATACTCTTCTCCAGCATCACAGCTCAAAGGCATCAATTCTCCTTCTGTCCTCCTTAGTCACTGTCCAACTCTCTGATTCATAACAAGTGTTTGCAAAGACCATAACCTGTATCAGACGCACCTTAGCTTCCAGAGTGACATCATTGTTCTTCAGTGCCCTGAAGAGGTCCCTAACAGAAGACTTTCCCATCGCAATACGTTTTTTGATTTCCTGGCTGCTGGTACCGAAAGTGTTGACCGTGGAGGCAAGCAGACTAAAGTTGTTAACAATCTCAATCTCTTCACCATTCATCCTGATACTGCCTATTGGTCCAGTGGTGAGAATCTTTGTCTTCTTGACATTGAGCTTCAATCCATACTGAAGGCTGAAGTCCTTGACCCTTTGCAGCAAGCATTTCAGGTCCTCCTCAGTTTCAGCAAGCAGGGTTGTGTCATCTGCATAACGCAGATTGTTAATAGATGTTCCTCCAATCCTGACCCCACACTTCTCTTCATAGAGCCCAGCCTCCCAGATGATCTGTTCTGCATACAGGTTAAAAAGGTATGGAGATAGGGCACATTCCTGGCTTACGCCTTTCCCAATTTTGAACCATGCAGTGTCTCCTTGCTCTGTTCTGACGACTGCCTGTTGGTCCAAGTATAGATTTAGCATTAGAACGATCAAGTTTTCTGGGATTCCCATTCTTCTCAGAGTTAGCCATAGTTTGTTATGATCTACACAGTCAAACACCTTTGCATGGTCAATGAAACACAGATAGACATTCCTCTGGTATTCCC
>NW_006399784.1:10801391-10803266 GCF_000299155.1 Elephantulus edwardii
CATCCTTGATTATAGCAACTTGAGGTTTAAATTTCTTCAGTTCCTTGAGTTTAAGAAATGCTGAGTTCAGCCCTTTTGAGGTTGATGTAGTGAGGGTTAATTGTGACTTCCATAAAGAAATTGTGCAATGTTTCACATAATATATCTAAAATGTGTAGTAATTTTTATCTGATAATACCCACGATATTAGAAAACATCTGAAAGTTAAGTTTATTATGCCTGGTTTAGAGGCCATGGCACCAAGGTTATTTCTGATGTCAGATAGATCTTAACTGAAAGCAGAGAATACCAGAAGAATGACTATTTATTTTTTATTGGATATGAAAAGGCATTTGACTGTGTTGTTCACAACACACTATGGTAAACATTTAGAAGAATGTGAATCTCAGAAGACTTAATAATGCTAATCTAAAGCCTTGTCAGAACCAAGAAGCTTTTGTGCAAATGGAGCAAAGGAACACGATATAGTTTATACATCAGGAGTGTATCGAGGTTGCATGCTGTATTCTAATGAAATCATTCAAGAAGCTGGACTCTAGGTAAAAGAATTGGAATTAGAAGAAGCCTCACCAATCACCTTTGCTGAGCTGATGACACAATCTTGCTGAACCTAAGGAGTAATTGAAGTGCCTCATGAAAAAAAAATACAAAACAAAACAAAAACAAACAAACACCCCTACAGCTTTCAATATGGATTTAATTTCAACATCAAGAACACAATAATCTTCACCACTGGATCTGTAAGCATCTCCTCACCACTAGACCACCAGCGCTCCCTATGCTAAGCCACATGGAGATGTCTAAGGACCAGGACACGGAAGCAGAGTAGACAAGAATGTTGTTTTTTTGTTCTGTTTTGTTTTGTTTTTAAAAGATATGGGACAGATGCAGATTATTCCTGTACTACTGGAACCCTGGATTCAAATTTCCTACCTCCTAAATGTGACAAAACAAATTTCTGTTTTAAAGGCCACTCACTTTTAGCTTTATTTCTGTCACAGTAGCACTAAGTCAATGACCCTAAAGTAATCTGTCATGCCATAAAACAATCAACATTTCAAAGAAGATAAAGGATAGTTCTAAAAGACTAAGAAAGCAAGTTGATGATACAGTCAGAGAAATAAAACAGTAACTTAAATAATGCAAACTCAAGATGCAGTAATAATAATGGGTGACTGCAATGTAAATGTTAGGAACAAAGAGAAAGATCGATAGTTGGAAAACATAGATTTGGAGACAAAAATGAAGCTGGAGATAGAATGATAGAATTTTGTACACTCAATGATTAATTCATTGCAAATACCCTCTATAAGAAACATAAACAGAAACTATACACATGGATTTCACCTGATGGTATGTAAAGGAATCAGATTGATTACATCTTTGGAAAGAATTGCTGGATAAGCTCAATATCAGTTGTGAAAAGTAGGCCAGGCCCTGATGGTGGAACAGATCATCAACTACTCATAAGCAAATTCAAGCTGAAGCTGAAGAAAATTAACACGTTGCCGCAAATGATGGCAAATGTGTTTCTAAGCACGGACGTCAATTTGAAAAGTGTGTGGCAATGTGTAAATAAATAAAATCTACAGGACCCAAAATTTGACCTTGAGTCTATGGCACGTGAAATTTAAAACCATCTCACTAACAGGTTTGAGGCCTTGTGCATGAATGAGCGAAGACCAGATGAGCTATGGGAGGATATCAAGAATATCATCCAGGAAGAATGTAGGGAGTCATTACAAAGACAGAGGAGGAAGAAAAGACCAAGATGGGTGTTAAAAGAGACTCTGAATATTGTACTAGAGTGCTGAGAAGCCAAAACAAAGGGAAGAAATCATGAAATTGAGGAGCTGAACAGAAGATTACCAAGGG
>NW_006399784.1:10804216-10821150 GCF_000299155.1 Elephantulus edwardii
CACTTGCTGCAGAAAGTCAAGGACTCAAGCCTTCGATATACATTGAAGCTCAACATCAAGGAAACAAAGTTTCTCACCACTGGGAAGATTGATAGCATCAGAATAGACAATGAAGAGATTGATATTGTTAACAGTTTCAGTTTACTCGGCTTCATAATTAACACTCTTGGTACCAGCAGTGAATGGGGTAGTGGGGGTAGGTGTGTCGAAGACAGTGAGATTGGCACAGAATTTGTGTTACCTATGGGGTTGCTCTGAGTCACAGGCAACTCGATGGCACATAACAACAATGATTGCTAATAAACATTTTTAAAGTGACATTAAGACATTAGTAGTAAAAATAAATTGTACGGAAAATAAAAGACGAATTGCATTGGAAATGTCTGCTGTCTGAGACCTCTCCAAAGTACTGAAGAGCAATAATGCCAGTCTGGAAACTAAGGTGCATCTGACTCAGATCATGGTCTTTGCAATTACTTACCATGCCTCAGAAACCTGCACAATAACTATAATGATAAAAGGAGAATTGATGCCTTTGAGCTGTGGAGCTATTGAATACACCATGGACTGCTAGGAAAACAAACAGGTTTGTCATAGGGAGGATGAAACCAGGCTGCTCTTTGGAAGCAAGGATTCTGCTGTTTTGTCTGACATACTTTGGACATGTTGCAAGGCAGAACTAGTCCTTGGAGAGGGATGATGCTTGGGAGCGTGGAGGAACAGCACAAGCCAGAAAGACCCTTGATTGGATGGATAGATTCAGTGACTGCTGTAATGTTGTTAGGTGTGATTCACACAGGATAGAGCAAGGTTTAGAGGTGTTGTACATAAGGTCCCTGTGATTCACAAGAGACTCAACAGTACATAACAAAAACAATAACTTATTTGTTTGACACAGTTTAAGTTTAAAATCTATATGTTCTTAATATAATAAATATAAATATCTTGAATATAAAGGAAAATAAAACCTTATTTGGGGGAATTTTATTTCAAGATTTGGTAAATTATTTAACATGGATATGTCCTATTGGACAAATTATCCATTTTCCTGAAACTTAGTACACCCGTGTGATTACACATTGTGGATATGACAACTATCTCCTCACTATAGCAGAACTGAGCAATTGTGCCAAAGGCTTTATGGCTTGTAAAATCTGACATAATTACCATCTGACCTTTAGCAGTAAAATGTTCTTGATGTATGATCTAAGTAGTTGTCCTGATTTTGACATCTACATATAATTGCAGAAAATAAAACATTTTCCATTTTTTTCCAAATTAATGCTACAACAAATTCATTAAATGTTACTGAAAAGAAAGTTTCAGAGAGTTATTCCAGAGTATGTTTGAAGAATAATAGAACTAGAACAGCATTATTTTTTCTTCCCTTAATGAAATGATTCTGTCTATGAACTGTTCAAGCCATTTTTATTTTTCAGCAGTATTTTGCTAGCATGTGATAAAAATGATATTGCTCAACATTTTCCACATTTTATTGGATCACCTTATTGGGAATGGGAACAAACATGGATCTCTTCCATTTAGTTGACTAGGCAGCTGTCCTTCAAATTTCCTGGCATAGTTCGGTGAGCACATTCAGCGTAGCATCTGTCATTTGAAACATGTCAGTTGCTGTCCCATAGAGTCTTGGAGGCTTTTTTTTTTGGCCAGTGCCTTCGGTGCATCTCAAATGTCTTCTTTTATCACCATTGGTTCAATCTGTGAACCAGTTTGGAGATGCTGTAGCACCAGGAACATCAGAACACCAGAAGAATATCTATTTGTACTTTATTGACTATGCAAAGGCATTTGACTATGTGGATCATAATAAATTATGACTAAGATTGAGAAGAATGGGAATCCCAGAACACTTAATTGTGATCATGTGAAAACTACACCTAGACCGAGAGGCTGTTGTGCAAATGGAGCAAGGGAACACTGTTTTTATGTGCTGTTGAGTCACTTGTGACTCATAGTGACCCTGTGTACAACAGCCCCCAAATCTGCTCTATCTTGGGCCAACTTTACTGTCTCAGACACACCTACCCTCATTGCTCCAGTCACTCTATCAATCCATTTTATCGATAGTCTTCCTCTCTTTCTCCAGCTCTCAACCTTCTCCAAGGACCAGTCCCTCCTTGCAACATGCCCAAAGTATGTCAGAGGAAGCTTCAGAATCCTTGACTACAAGGAGCATTCTGGCTTTACCTTCTCCAGGACAAACTTGTTTGTTCTCCTAGTAGTCCATTGCATATTCAACACTTTTCTCCAGCACCACAGCTCAAAGGCATCAATTCTCTATCATCCCTATTCACCATCCAACTCTCTTGATACATAGCATGTAACTGCGAAGACTATAGCCCAGATCAGGCATACCTTAGTCTCCAGCCTGATGCCATTGCTCTTCAGTACTCTTGAAAGGTCACTCACAGCTGACTTTGCCAAAGCAATTTTTCTCCTGATTTCCTGCTTGCTGTTCCCAAGAGTGTTGACTGTGGAGCCAAATAAATGAAAACTGTTAACTATCTCTATCTCTTCACCATCCATACTGAGGCTGCCAATTGGCCCAGTGGTGAGAATCTTTGTTTTCTTGATGTTGAGATTCAATCCATATTGAAGGCTGTAGCCTTGACCTTATGCAGCAAGCACTTCAGGTCCTCCTCAGTTTCAGCAAGCAGGGTTGTGTCATCCACATAGCGCAGGTTGTTGATGATTCTTCCACCAATCCTGATGCCACATTCCTCCTCGTACAACCCAGCGTCTCAGATGATCTGTTCTGCATACAGATAGAAAAGGTATGGAGAAAGAATACATCCTTGACAGACCCCCTTCTTGATTTTGAACCAGGTAGTGTCTCTTTGCTCTGTTCTGACAACTGCCTCTAGGTCCAAGTATAGGTTTCACATTAGCACAATCAAATTTTCTGGGTTTCCCATTCTTCTCAGAGTCAGCCACAGCTTTTTGTAATCCACCCAGTCAAAAGCCTTTGCATAGTCAATGAACCACAGATACACATTCTTCTGGTGTTCTCTGCTCTCTTGCAAGATCCATCTAACATTAGCTATAATATCCCTAGTACCATGACCTCTTCTAAATCCAGCCTGCACATCTGGCAGTTCTTTGCTGACATTTTGCTCCAAAAGTTTTTGAATAATTTTTCTGCAGAATCTTGCTTGCATGTGATATTAATGATACTACAGCTAGAAAATTAAAATTCAATTTTTACAAAAATGAAGTGCAAACCTAAAAATAATAGAAAGGAGCTATTGTCTAAAACAATAAATAAAAATAATTGAAAGATTTTTTTGGTCTTTCGCAAATATATGCTACAGTATGTGTAGATGAAATAAACATTAGATTTGCTTCAAAATGGCTCAAAGAGAGGAGAATAAAGAGAAGTATATGGATAAATTAATATTGGCAATGATTTGATACTTCCTTATTTAGGATTCTTTTGTTCATTGGGTTGCTATGACTCAATGGCACCCGACAACAACAATATAGTATTCTTTGTGCTTGCAATTTCCTACAATAATATTTTTTAGAGTTACTAAGAACTTAGTAAAATACATTATTCTGGTTTATATTTCAATATATATTATTGGGTAACTCTGGTAGCCTAGTGGCAAGAAGCTGTGTTGCAATCCCAAAAGCACACAGTTTGAGGCCACCAGCTGTTCCATGGGAGAAATATGGACAATTTCCTCCAGTATGATTAACTGCCTCTGAAAACCTGCTGTAGGCTCTGCTAGGATAGGTTCTGACTTGACAGTAAACAACAACATATATTCTATATCATTATTTAAAATGTTTTTAAGAAGACAATTTTACTTTGAAATAAAGATCTCACTTTGAATCAATAAAGGAAGAATGTCTGAAAAAACAAGATGAAGAGTTGGACAACATTCTCATGAGAAGGTGAGAAATCTTATCTATAAATGCAACAGAACAAAACTATGTTCAATACAATTTCCAAATATCCTTTATTCTTCCCTTCTGTTTAGTTTTTGTATCCAACATTCATCACATTAGAATAAGGCAGAACATGTGTTCTAAAAAGTGACTGGTATATGATGAGAAATTATTTAATGTTGGTGACTTAGATAGAAATGTGGACTTTAATCAGTCAGTGTTAGTATCTGACTATCCCTAAAACAAGCACCAAACAACATTGTCTTCAATAAAAGAGATTTATTTTCTTTCATGTCATTCCTAGGTGGTGGTTGTTGTTAGATGTCATTGAGTCGACTTTGACTCATAATGAGCCTATGAACAAAAGATCTGAACCTTGTTTTATTCTGGGTCATCCTCATACTTCCTGACACACAGAGCCCATTGTGGCAATCACCATGTCACTCCACTCTGTTGAGGTTCTTCTTTTCCTTCCCTGACCCTACATCCTTCCAAGCATCATGTTCCTCTCCAAGGATTAGCCTCGCCTAGGGAACTCTGGTAGCCTAGAGGCAAGAAGCTGCACTTCAATCCCAAAGGCACATAGTTCGAGGCCACCAGCTGCTCTGTAGGAGAAGAATGAGTAATCTCCTACCTTGCAATTAACCGCCCCTGAAAACCCACTTGAGGGTCATTTATGGGTCAGTTCTGGCTCTATGGTACACAACAATAACAAGCATATAACACAACAATAGCACAACATATAGCACAACAATAACATGACCAAAGTATTTGAGGCTAAGTCTCAGCTTTTTTTATCTCCAAAGAGCACTCTGTCTCTCCAAGACATATCTGTTTGTTCTCTTGGCTGTCCATGAGATGTTCAGTGCTCTTATCCACACCACAGCTCAAAGGTGTAAATTCTTCTTCTCTCATCCTTATTCATTGCCCAGCGCTCAGATTCATAGCAAGTGACTGGAAAGACTATGGCCTGACTCAGATGAACCCTATGACCAGTAAAGGAATTTGGAGTTAGGATGTCTAAAGACAGAATGGCTGCTCTACGTGTATTATTTAATGTCTTAAGTTTCTTCTTCCTGCTTTAACCACTGAGTTGATGTATTATTAAAAACTAAGAAAGAGAATATTTATTATAAAATATTTTCTGGCAGAATTAACTTAATATTTATTAGATTTCAAAGAGTTTCCAAAATATTAGCTCTTATTTATTTCTTATTCCAATGTCTAATCTGAAAAATAACTTGATGTTTATTCTCTAGGTAGATGTCCATTCCAAAAAGGTCAGATGTTAAAGAAGGCAAATGAAATGATAAATAACATCATTTAAATAAGGAGGGGGATGGAGATTTCAAATTATTTCATTCCACTTGAATCAATAATTAATGTTCAAGGAAACAGCAGTCAAGACAACAAATGGCACATTTCATTAGGCAAATCTGCTGCAAAAAGGACCACTTTAAAGCCTTAAAACTCAAAGATGTCACTTTGATTTCAAAGGTGAATCTGACACAAGCCACAGCTTTTTTAATTGTCTCACACACGTAACCAAAATTGAGAAAGGAAGAGAGACAGGAAATTAATTCACTTTAATTATCAAATTGTAATGTTGTCAAAGACACTAAATATACTGGGGACTGTTAAAATTTTTTAAAGAATCAATCTTAATAGAAATGTAGACAGAATGCTCCTAATAAACCAGGATAACTAGGATTAAACTCCATTCATTTTGGACATATCTTCCAGAAAGACTAATAGTAAGTAAAGGACATCATGTCAACAAAATAAAACATAAATGAAAATAAGGGAAACCTTCAATGAGAAAGACTCACAAGAGAGCTACTACAACTGACTCAGACATATAAAAAATCATGATGATGACACAGGACCAGACAGCATCTAAGTGTAACTGAACTAATTCAGTAATGTATAAATTCTCTGTGAGTTAAAGCATAGACCATGGCATCTAACAACAAAGACACATGTTGGATAAGGTTTAGAACATTTCTGTAGTTTAATAGATCTCCTAGCCCTGTGAATATTTTTGTATGACTAAGATATTTAACCATTTTGAAAGTTAGAATGCAAACTACTCGTCTCTCCACAGAAATGCAAATGATTTCTACTTTTGACAATATAAGTGAAATTTGTCCATAAGGCAGATTCTCATTTGAATATTTTTGATACTTGACTGATTTTTCTCATTATTAATGGGTAAAATTGACTGTTCAGAAGATTATATTCTTGTATTTATATGAAAACTGTGATATTATTATTTTGAAAATTGTTCTTGAATAGTTTTCAAACCCCATTAAAATACTTAAATATATGGCTTTACCTATTAGATACAATGACTATGATGACAGAAGAAGATGCTTTCGAATTACAGTGTTAGAAAAGAGTGCTAACTATTCCATGCATTGCCAAAAGAACAAACAAGTCTGTTTTGGAGCCACCAGGATGCTCCTTCAAAGCAAGGAAGGATTTTTCACATACTTTAGGCATGTTGTCAGAAGGGACCAGTCCTTGGAAAAGCTGGGAAAGACAAAGGATCAGTGGCAGAGAGTAAGACCTTTTATAATATGGACTCACATAGTGACTATAAATACAGGCTCAAGCATATCAGAAATGGTTAAGATGAAGGAGTATAGGACAAGGTTCAGATATATAATTCCTAAGGTCATTAGTGAGTAGTAGTTAACAACACCTAAGTTCAACATTAGATCCAAGCTAAATAAATACATTGGTTAAGAAATACATTGGTTAAGGCTGTTTAAACTAACGACATCTTTCCCAAAAAGTATATCAAGTAGCAATAAATTTTTAACTTCAACATTATTGAGTTCCTCTAGTATTTATCTTTCTACTGATTTTGCTGAGCTCTCGTGGCCTAGTAGCAAGAAGCTGTGCTGCAATTCCAAAGGTATGCAGTTTGAGGCCACCAGCTGCTCCACAAAAGAATGGACAATGTCCTCCTGAGCAGTTAACTGACCCCAAACCCAGCCACCCCATCTGAGGGTCAGCTATGGGTAGATTCCAACTATAGTAGACAACAACTGCTTTTGCAGGGGTGTTTTGTGTCTATTTGTTTCTAGTTCACACAGTTGATAAGTGAATCCCTGTTTATGGCAGTGAACACTGTGATTTTGGTTTTATAACTGATTTGGTGAATTGTGCAGATGTGTGGTAATCAAACATTTGCTATCTATCTACTCGATTCCAATTTATAAGGATACCCTGTGTATCATTGTACAAATACGATCCGTGGGTTTTCAGTACCTTGATTTTGCAGAAGTAGCCTGCCAATTACTTCTTCTGGTTCATAATCAAGAAATTGATTTCAACGTCTTTGTTAATCATTCATACCACTCTCCTTTTTTAGTTATATTGTTTTTTAAGTGCAATCTAGTTGGAAATGACTCATAGCTGACCCTGGTTTTTAGAGGCTGCAAATTGCACAAGAGGAGGAGATTCCCTTTGTTTGGTGTATTCAAGCCTCTCACCTTAGGAATGGCAGTTCAACCACTTACCACAAATCTGTTGTAATATTGTCATTTTTAATCTTATTTTTTTCCTTTGTTAGGGATTTATCAGACTCCAGAGTTTTGTCAATTATGCTTGGATGCATTTTTCTCAACATTATTTACATAATAAAACAGAATGCATAAGAGCTTTCTACTCTCAATTTTTTTAAATGACACTGACAAAAGAATAACGATTGTTTAAAGCAGTGCAATAAAGACTACTGACAAAACTGCCTTAGACATTTTGATCCCAAATATTTATTTATTTATGTAAGAACCTCAATCTTAAAACATCAGGAGTGTTTAGTGTGGATCTCTGAAGATGGCAGGTTCCTCAGAACGGCATTTGTGACTTTCCTTTGTAAAATAGCCTTAGAGTCTAAATGTGATTTCATATGGAAACCTGAATGAGATATGTGATAATTAGGAGCTTTTGTACTTTGAAATATTGTATTTCTTTTTCTAAAAGTCCCAACCTACTCACAAAATATTTTTCAAGTTTTGGTTTCTTTTATGCTTGAGCAGCTTCAGTACTTTTCAGTGAATTTACTTTTTTGCTTCCTTTTCCCCCAGAAAGGCATCTGAACACCACAAAGAGCACTTGTATGACTTTTAAAATTGCTTCAATTTACATAACATTTTTTTAAGGACTAGAAACAAACTTCAGAGGAGAAATTTAAATCCTTATTTCCATATCTCTGTTTCAAAATGGATCAACAATTACATGACCATTTTAGGGGAGCTCTGAGCCTAGGGTAAGGAGCTGCACCAGGAACACAAAGCCTGAGGCTAGAAACTACTACTTTCTCTATGGGAGAGAGATGGACAGTCTCCTCCCATGTGACTTACTGACTGAAAATTCACTGAAAGGTCAATTATGAGTCAGTTCCACCTCACTGCTGTTAAGATTTATTGTTACAAATGGTTTCCCTATTCACTCATTTTTTACTTTGCCATGAGAATGAATGGCAATTGAGAATAGAATATGTTAGCCTATCCTCAAGGAGACTGGCTAGTTTTATCATTAAGTTAAGTGGATCCACTAGCAGAGTTTGATACTATAACCACTAGTAATAAAGAAGCAAGAGAACATAGGATGTCCTTCATGGACAGATTTTTTTTCCAGACAGACAAAGGCTTATGGGAGCAGTGTTAATAGCAGCTAGCAACAGAGAACCAGATAACTGACATGAGATACAGCTGACCCTAGGACTGCTATGTCACAATCAGAAGCTAAGAGCCTTTTACCCGAGTTTGTTGGAGGACTTGGGTGGCAGGATGGAGAGCTATAATTGACAAGATCAAAAGTATAAAGTCACAAGGCTGAAGTCTGTAGTGCCTATGAGCACATTTCAGAAACTGTCCTTACTAAATGATTGTGTTCTACTACTACTAGCCTTGTGACTTTCCTACTACGGTTCTGTATGGTCAATAAACTATTACAACAGATTTTGAACCCAGTAAAGCAGTAAGATTGGTGTTGGGACTAGTAGAAAGAAATGAAGGAGCATGGGGAAAATATCTGACCTCATGGAAATTGGTTTCACGTTGTGTATGTTGTTGACAGGAACAGTTCCCTTTGTGGCATTAGTATAGGTCAGATGTGACCATCTAATGCATCCCTTGCACATTTTACAGGCATGTAACATCAATAAGAAAATATCTGAATGGATAAACAATTATATCACTGTTTTATATATGAGATATTTTATATGTGTTAGAAATTGGAGAAGTAATTGCTTATAGCAGTAGTGTGAAAATGCTGAAAACAACATTTTACAGAGATTATTATCAATCATGTTTTGTGGTTGAGTTATATCTATAGTGTTGAGAAAAATACAAAATGTTTTATTTACTTGTTTATGACTGTATTTTTAGTCTAGTGACCCATGAATTTGGAAGGGAAAAAAATCAATACAATACCTAGAAAAACATTGTAACAAAAAACGGCAATGAAATTTTTAATAATAGCTAAATTCTGAATATTTAATGGATATTTAATTAAACATCACAAACCACATTATCATAAGTAATTTATAGAATTTTTCTAAAATGAGAAGACATTCTTTTTTTTAATTTATTTTATTTTATTTATTTTTGTCTGAGTGTACCATCAAATCAAATCTGACTGGTACAGGAGGAGATTGTTCCTCCTTTTCCCAGCAGAGCATCTGGTGGATTCGAACCGTGTGCCTGTGGTATTGTAGTTGCAGCTCCTTACCACTAGGCCACCAGAGCTCCCTGAGAAGACATTCTAAAGCATCTTCTCACACTTGAAAAAAAGTAAATAAATTCTTTTAAGTGGTATATTATTTTTCAATATCCTTCTTTATAAATATTGTTGTTACGTGCTGAGGTGCTGGATCCAACTCACAGCTGACCTTCCATAGTGGGTTTTCAGAGGTTGCTAATTCTACAGGAGAAATTTGCCCATGTTTCTCCCTCAGAGTGGCTAGGATATTTGAACCACTTGCCTTTGGGCTGGCAACAAAACTCCTTATAAAAGGCTAATAGAGCTCTCTGACATTGTTGTTGTTTTTGTTATATGTCATTAAGTCACCTGTGACTCATAGCAACCCTATGTACAAGATCTGTAAACCCTGCTATTCTGTGCCAATCTTATTGTCTCTGACACACCTAACCCCATTACCCCAGTAACTGAATCAATTCATTTCAAAGAGGGTCTTCCTCTCTTGCGCTGTCCCTCTACCCTCCCAAGAATGGCATCCCTCTCCAAGGACTGGTCCCGCCTTGCAACATGTCCAAAGTATGTCCATTAAAGGTTCAGAATCCTTGCCTCCAAGAAACAGCTCGGTCTCACTCTCTCTAGGATGAAACCTGTTTGTTCTTCTAGCAGTCCATGTTATATTCAATACCCTTCTCCAGCACCACAGCTCAAAGCCATCAATCTCCTCCTATCAACCTTAGCCATTGTCCAGGTTTCTGATGCATAGAAAGAAACTGCAAAGACTATGGTATAGATCAGATAAACCTTAGTCTCCAGACTAACATTTCTAACATTAAGTAAAATTAATTACAATTCAGAACATTCAAGTTATTGTCTGATTTTTGTTTTTCTGATGCAAAACATTGGAAATCATGTTTTTAAATTGTAATGAGACATTAAAAATTTTCATTTCTCTGTCTGCATGCTCCTAGCCTCTTTTAGTTAATATGAGAACATAACTTGCTAACATAGAATGTTCTGGGCAGATTCTATTTTCCCCTACAAAACTATTTTCCATAGATGTGTATACTTCCAACTGTTTTTAGCCCATGAAGTTAGTCCAGCTAGTGTTTCAATATAGAAATTAAGATGAGGTTGAGTATATATATTCTTTGGTCCCTTCATGAATAGGCTAACTATATTCATCAACTGAGGACTGTAATATTTCAACAAGCACTGTCTGTAGGACTTTTTACTCTCTTTTCTTGACATCTGCCCTTGGCATGGCAACAGTTATACCATGATGAGCATGAAATATTATTTTGATTTTACCTTCATGCTTGATTTTTTAATTAATTCTTAAAATATTCTTAGTCAAATATGACATCAATTTCCTCACATTTGACAAGCAAGCAAATAAAAACAAATCAAGCAACAAATTTAAGCTCTATAGGTAAAATTTATTCTATCTAGTTTAATATGGAAACTTTGTCTCTATAACTTTTTTCTTTTTTTAACATATTTCACTGATTTGCCTACAATGATTCATTTACATTGTGTTCCACTCATATTTATTGTGTTTTATAAAACCTTTCATTTACCTTGTGTTTTGTTCATATAAATTGTGTTTTTTACAATCTTTCACATATGTGCTTTATATAATCAATTACTATTGATCTATGCCTATTATCACCCCATCTTTTGATTATGTGAGCAAAGGTAGTTTTGGAAATATTCTCTGAAGGATTCAATCCTTGCAGAGAAACATTGTGCTAGGAAAGGTAGTTGGCAAAAGAGAAGATCTTCAACAAGATAGACTGACACTGTGACTGCCACAATGGTCTTGAACACGACAGAAATCATGAAGATGGTGCAATCTAGGGCGAAGCTCAGATCTGTTGTTCATGGCATAGAAATTAATTATAATCTACTTGATGGCATATAACAAAAACAGTTCTCCCAAGTTACTAGCAAATTCTTAAGGTGAAGTTCTGCTCAAAGGCGTGGCTTTCATATGAATATTCCTTAAATTATGCAGCAATCATTTGTCTAGTTGCTGAACTGAACAACTTGCTGTTGCTGTGATGCTGCACAGTGTTCCATGGTCTTATCAAATGATATAATGGTTAGTCATTATGTATAGTGTTAGGATGAGCTTCCAGATTGATTTATGCTGGGAAGCAGGAGCGGTATCCACTTCATAAACTAGATGTCTCTGAAAACTACAAACTTTCTAAACTCTACAAACTCTCTAAAATCTATAAATGTACAGAAATGATGTTAGTTACAGAACAGAGTTCAGATCTTTTGTGCAAAGCTTACTCTCAGTCCTATTTGACTTGACGACGCTTAACCTCTGCTACATGAAACTAGTGCTGTTCTATCCGGAGGAACACCCTTCCACTTTGTGCATCACTCTTTGTCAATGTGCAGTATGAAGTACCCTGGGTTTGCTATGATACTGAACCTTGTATCATTGGGGTATCTAATACTAGAATAGTTTTCCAATGTGGACAGCGTTTGGTGGAGCTCCTAGTTTTAAAACAGGTTTGGAAGCAGGAGTGGCATCCACTTCCTAAACCACATGTCTCTGGAAACACTTTGAACTTGGAGAGATGATGATATTTAGGGAAAGGCTTTAGATCTTTTGTTCATAGAGTCACTATGAGTCGTGCTTGACTCAACAGCAATCAATAACAACAATAACAACACCAACTTTTGACAGTAACTGTAATGGTATATTTTCTACTTTTCTATAATCATTAGAAGGAGGTCTGAGAGCCTAGTTCACAGCAAGCTGCATTGCTAACCAAAAAGCCATGCAGGGTGAATTCTCCAGCTGCTCCAAGGGAGAAGGGAGGGAAGTTTCCTTGTTTTGTGAGCAATAGCCTTAGAAACTCAAGGACAGTGAGTTGCAGTGTTCTTGGCTACATAATCCATTTGTTTTCTATACAACCACCTCTTAACAACATCTTCTCATCGTGATACAGTAAGATATACTTTTTCTTCTCATTTCGGATTCTTTCATTTCTTTTTGCTTCTTCAAGAATATTTTTTCATTCCTCCTCCTTTAGAAATTCAAGCTGGGTTCAAAGAAGTAATGTTTCAAAAGATATCTTAGCAGATGTCAGATGGATCTTGACTGAAAACAGAAAATGCCAGAGAGATATTTACTTGTGTTTTATTGACTATGCAAAGTCATTTTAGTCAGTGTACCAAAACAAATTATAGCTAAACTTGACAAGAATATCAATACCAAAATATTTAATTGTACATATATACAAAGAAAAACAGGTGTGATTCTTACCACTGAGTCAATTGGCAGCACCATGATAGATTGTGCTGAAGATTATCCCAAACCAACTGGAACAGTACATCAACAGTGAACTACCTGAAGTGCAGCCATGGCACTTTGGATATTATAGCTAATATCAGATGGATCTTGGCTGGCAGCAGGGAGTACCAGAGGAATATCTATCTGTGTTTCATTGACTATGCAAAGACATTTGACTGTGTTGCTCAAAACAAACTGTGGCTGACTCTGAGTAGAATGGGAATTCCAGAACACTTGATTGTGTTGATGCAGAACCTATATTTGGACCTGGAAGCAGTTGTCAGAACAGAGCAAGGAGACACTGTATGGTTCAAAATTGGGAAGGGTCTGCATCAAGTATGTGTCCTATCTCCCTATGTTTTCAATCTATATGTGGAACAAATTATCTGGGAGTCAGGGCTGTATGAGGAGAAGTGTGGCATCAGGATTGGAGGTAGACTCATCAACAATCTTTGTTGGACAAATGACACAACCCTGCTTGCTTGAATTGAGGAGGACCTGAAGAGATTGCTGAGGAATGTTAAGGACTGCAGCCTTCAATATGGATTGAAGCACATCAAGAAGACAAAGATTCTCACCACTGGGCCAATTGTCAGCATCATGATGGATGGTGGAGAGACTGAGACTGTTGACAGCTTCAGTTTGCTTGGCCCCACAACCAACACTTTTGATACCAGCAGCCAAGAAATTAAGACAAATTGCATTTGTCTTTTGGGAACTTGGAAAATTCTACTGTCAGAGACCTCTCCAAAGTACTAAAGAACAAAGATGCCAGTCTGAAGACTAAGGTGTGCCTGAGATAGGCCATGGTCTTTGCAATCACTTGCTATGCATGCCTATTGAATATACCATGGACTGCCAGGAGAACAAACAAGTTCTTCCTGGAGGAGGTGAAGCCAGACTGCACCTTGGAGGCAAAGATTCTAAAGCTTCATCTGCCATACTTTGGACATGTTAAATGCAGGATCAGTCCTTGGAGAGGGATGTTGTGCTTGGGAGGGTGGAAGGCAGCATAGGAGAGAAGACCTTGATAAGAAGAATTGATTCATTCACTGGATAAATGTGTCAGAGACAATAAGAGTAGCAAGGGATAGGGCTGTTGTACATAAGGTTGCTATGAGTCACAGATGACTCAATGGAACATAACAACAACAACAACAACAACAGCATTCTGATAGATGGAGAGAATAGCAAAGAAGAAGCAAGAGAATATAGGATGTCCTTCATGGACAGAGATTATTTTGCCAGACAGACAAAGGCCTATATGGGTAGCATTAATAACATTAATATTAATAGCTAATGGCTCCCAAGTGTTGAAGAGTACGGATATCAGTTTGAAGACTAAGGTGCACGTGACCCACACTATGCTTTCTTCAATTCTTCTCTATGCATCTGAACAATACTATGGACAATCTGGTTCTGTGTGGTCGATAAACTATTACAATAGATTTGAGGCCCAGTAAAGCAATAAAGATTGGTGTTGGGACTGAAGAGACTGAAACCACTCATTTTTCTTTTAAGGAGCAACTGGTAGATTTGAACCACTAGAGATGTCTGATCTTTTTTGTTAGTTGTACAGCTCACAAAGTTGTAGACCACCAGAGCTCCTTACCTACTGTTAAGTTTGTTGGAGGACTTGAGTAGCAACAAACTTAGGTAAAAGACTCTTAGCTCTATTTTTTGTGACATAGCAGTCCAAAGGTCAGTTCTATCTCATGTTAGTTATCTGGTTCTCTTTTGCTCTCTGCTATTAATCGTTGACAGTAGATTTTCCCAGTGTAATACTTTAACTTCTTAACTGCTTTTACAATGGATGCTGATTGTAGATATAGTAAATTGTTAATAATTCAGTATTAATATTAATACTTTGCTGATGATATTCTCAAGTTCTGATATAGGATCTGCTTAATTTAATGATAAAACTAGCCAACCGCCTTGTGGATAGGCTAACATACTTTATTCTCAATTTTCGTCCATCCTCATGGCAAAGCTTGTCCTCAATATATTTTGGACAGGTTGCTAGGAAAGGTTATTCCTTGGAGCGACTAGTAGTTTCCATGCTCATACTTTGTGTTGGTGGTGCAGTTCCTTACCCCTAGACTACCAGAGCTACCCTAAGATAGTTGTAGAATTATTTATCTATTTTGATATAGTGATACGAAATAAGTCTAGACCATCCTGATAAAATGTCCAATATATATGAGATAAAGTTGTATCATCTTTGTCTTTAAGGAGTACCTTCCTCCAAGATTGATTTGTTGGTTCTTTTGGAAGTTTATGGTATATTCAATACTCTTTGCCAACACCAAAATTAAAATGCAACAATTCTCTGTCATCCTTAGTCTTTGCCCAATTTTTTTTTTTAGTCAACTCTATGCTACTAATAGAACCACAGTAATTTCAGGTTTTTAGGTTGGATATTATAAGGGTTGCTTGAAGTAAAGAATGTTGTTGTTAAGTGCTGTTCAGTCAAGTATGACTCATAGTGACATTAGGAAAAACAGATATGAACTGTGCCCTGTCCTGTGCTAGCCTCATAATCTCTGACACACTCACGGCAATTGCTGCAGTCACTGTGCCAATCCACCTGCCTAGGAGTCTTCCTCTCCTTTGCCACCCCTCCTCCCATGTGATTTACTGACTTTGTAAACTCACTGAAAGGTCAATTATCAGTCCGTTCCGCCTCAGTGTCACGGATGTTAAAGATTTATTGTTAACAGTGGCTTTCCTATTCACTCATTTTGACTTCATCATCTTTGCTTCCAAGAAGCATTCTGCCTGCACCTTCTCCAAGACATATCTGTTTGTTCTTTTAGCAGTCTTTGGGATATTCAGCATTCTTCTCCAACACCATAATTTGAAGATGTGAATTCTTCTTTTCTCATCCTTAATCACTGTCCAGCTCTCAGATAGAAAACAAGTTACTGAAAAGATTATGACCTAAATCAGGACAACTTCATCCTCAAACTGACGTCACTTCTCCTCAATATTTGGAGGGGCCCCTGACAACCTACTTACCCAGTGCAATACGTCTTTTGATTTCCTAACTGCTAGTAACAAGTATATTGATTATGGATTTAGTTAAGATTAATTCTTCGGCAGTCTCAATCCTTTCTCTGTCTATTAAGATGTTTCCTAATGGTCCAGTGGTGATGACATTGAGGGTCAATCCATATCGGAGGCCGCAGTCTTTGATCTTATGAAACAGGTGACTCAAGTCCTCCTCATTTCCATTAAGCAAGCTTGTGTCACCTGCATAACAAAGGTTACTAGAGGAGTCTTCCTTCAATCTTGATGACACATTTTTAGAGTCCAACTTCTAGAATAATATTTTCAGCGTACAGATTGAATAGGTATAGAGATAGGATACAACGCTTCCTCACATCTTTCCTAATTGTGTAGTATTCCCTGCTCTGTTTGAACAACAGTCTCCTGTTCTAGCTATATATTTCTCATGAGCACAATTAAGTGTTCTGGAATTCCCATTCTTCAAATTTATTAAAAAATCTGTTATGGTCCACACAGCCATATGTCTTTGCATAGTTAATAAAGAAAAATTGGACTTTATTTTTTATTATTTGCTTCCATCCAAGATCCATCTGATGTCAACAATTATATTCCCAGTGCCATGGACTCTACATAAGCTTACAAAGAAACAAGAAATGAAATAGATGTATGTTGCAAACAGAATCCAAAGGTACACACACATTCTTTTATAGCCATATTCCATTTCTATTATTACCTAACTTTTTCAAATGTTTTGATTAACAATAAAAAGTATCTATAAGTGGGAGATTTTGCAGATTATGCTCTTCCCACTAAGAGATAGATAAGTGGAATAAAACTTAACAAGTAGAAAATTGAAATGTTTTCCTACTAACTGTAGAAAAAGCAACAGGCATAGATAGATAGATAGATAGATAGATAGATAGATAGATAGATAGATAGATAGATATGGATAGAGATAGAGATAGAGATAGAGATAGATATAGATATAGAT
>NW_006399784.1:10821250-10841852 GCF_000299155.1 Elephantulus edwardii
ATAGATATAGATATAGATATAGATATAGATATAGATAGATATGGATATGGATATAGATATAGCTTAGATAGAGATAGAGATAGATAGAGATAGAGATAGATAATATATAGATATAAACTCAACTATCTCAACAATTGTGTTTAAAGAATACCATAAACTCTGAGCCATATCTGTATACAAGTTCCCATGCAGAGATATAAAGAAAATGTAAATGATAAGCAAATTATAAAATGCCCTCCACTCCTAAGTAGCATTCCAAAGGAAACAGTCATTTGTGTTCTTCATGTGCTGAGAGCCCCAGATGGTAGAGTTATCTGGCGAGGGAAGTCTGTGCTGAAAGTAGGAGGTGACAGAAAAATGCTATTTTCAGGGCCTGGAACTGAGTGAGGGTGCTGAATCATTTGGCCCAATGCAATTACATTTCTCATGCATATGAGTCTAAGGAGTCTCTGTCTCCCATGAAAAGTGAAAGGAAATAAGGATTTTTCCTTTTTTCTTCCACTTGTGAATTTGCCACATTTGACATCATAAGCTGTCAGAATTTTTCTGTTTTATAAGATGAAGAGAGCCAGAATGAATACCTAACACAACTGGAAGAGTTTAAAGTGTGAAAAAGAAAGATGAAGTGCTGCACAGTAAACAACTCCAGAAGGAACATCTGGGGTTGAGTGTGTTAGTAAATGATTTCTAAAAAAAAAAAAAATTATTGGTATTTCATTACTGCTAATCTCTAAGACTGTTGACTTTTTAATCGTATTCTTTGAGTGTTTTCACCCTCTTCTGCATCTTTTTGGTCCTTAACTAGATCATTTCAATCACTATCCAAGCATGGAGTCTCTGGCTAAAAACAGCCCTTCTATTACCCTAGATACTTCTCCAGGCATTGCATCATTTCATTATTCCATTTAAAGCAAAGTGTCTTGTGTAAGTTGTCAACATTTCTTTTCTTTACTTGATTTCTTTCTGTGTCTAGGCAAATGGATACTCTATGGATACTCCTCTTATTAAGATCAATCATCACTTTATTGCCAAAGCCAGTAACAATTTCAGCCTTCCAGTCGTACACTTCAAACTACATCAAACAGTACATTGCTCAATATTTCTTAAATATTTTCTTCAGGCAAGGAGCTGTGCTGCAATCCCAAAGAAACAAGCTTCGAGGCCACCAGCTGCTCCACAGGAGGATGGACAATCTCCTTCTGTGCCATTAAATGTCTCTGAAAACCCACCAGAGGGTCAGCTATAGGTTGTTTCCAACTCTACATTACACAACAACAACACACCTCTGAAATATGTAATTCTTTTAGCTCCCTTCATACATTGTCAAACTATCCTATTTTAGTTTGCTAGATTTCCCTCATTTTTCAAAACTGTGTGTATCAGAGTACCTCAGGGTTCAGACTTAGATTCTAAGCATAAGCACACTGCAGTATTTTTTTGTTCATTTAAAAACACATGTTTTTTCTATATTCTGATAAATCATAAACTAAATGTAAAGGCTGAGTATCTCCCCGAACCTCAAAACACCAACTTGTACAATCCCATTGAATATCTAAGGTGTAATCAAAATTTCAAACTTAAGGTATAGAAAACAATTTCAACTGTTTACTTTTCATATTCCCAGTTATTTAAAAAGTTGTTTTTGTGTGCCATCAAGTCTAGTACAACTCATAGCAACCCTACGAACAAAACATTAACCATGCATTATCCTGTGCCTCCTTCATATTTCCTCACATACAAGACCCTGGTGTGGCAGTCACCACATCAATCCACCTGGTAAAAGGTCTTCCTCTCCTTCACTGACCATTTATCCTTCTGAGCATCAAGTCCTTCTCCTAGGAACAGCCTTTCCTAACAATATGCCCAAAGTATGTGAGGTGAAACATCATCATTCTTGCCTCCAGAGAGCACTCTAGCTGCACCCTCTCTAAGACATATTTATTTGTTTGTTCTTCTGGCTGTCCGTGGGATGTTCAGTATTCTTCTCCAACACTACACCTCAAATGCATCAATTCTTCTGTCATCATCATGCACTGTCCAACTATCAGATGATCAGAAATAATTACAGCCTGAAAATATACACCTTACTCCTCAAACTGACATCATTATTGCTCAGAAATTAGGAGAGATCCTCAACTGCAGATTTTCACAGTGCAATGTCTCTCTTTATTTCCTGACTGCTGGTACCATGGGTGTTAATTGAGAATCCAAGTAAGATGAAGCAATTGACAGCTTTGATTTCTTATTGGTCCAGTGTTAAGAATCTTTGTTTTCTTTATATTGAAATGTAATCCATACTGATGGCTGCATTCTTGGATTTTCTGCAACAAGGGTTTCAAGTCCTCTTCACTTTCAGCAAGCAAGGTTGTGTCATCTGTATAACTCAGGTTATTGCCAAGTTTCTCTCCAATCATGATGTCACATTTCCCTTCACAGATTCTAGCTTCAAATGTAAGCTGATTTATCTTTAGGATTTAGTTTACAATCATCTGTCAGCTGGAAGTTTCTGGTTTAAATCAATCAAGACCTGGTAGATGGGCCTTTTATTTAAAAGTCTGTTGGGTCTTGCCTAAGAATCTCCTGTTTTGGGGACTCCTGTGTAAAGACTAAGAGTTTTTAAAAAGTAGATTCCCTTTTATTCTTTCCCAGGTCATCAAGAAACAACATTATTATTTATATATATTTACTTAGACAAATATTTCAGGACATATTCTTGCCTTTTTTTTTTGACACAACACATCTGATCATTTAAAGCATCTGAATAAGCACAAAAAAATACATGATTTACATTCATTTTTCCCTCCTTTAACTTCAATGCTTCTAATTCATTGGCTACAAATTTTATGTCATTTTACCTTTCAAGACTTCTTATCAAATATTAAAATAGTGATATATCTTAAAATATAGATTATTGTGCATATTCTACAATTCTATAATATCCCTCTTCCCCAGGCACTTCCATCTTTTCTTTTTTATTTTCTTCTCTCTCTCCCTATCCTCTCTCTCTCCCTCTCCATTTTCTCCTCTCTCTCTCTCTGAAAATGCAGAATAAAAGCAAGACAATAAGACTATGCACAAAAAACTTAAGGCCCATAAATAATTAGACAATTTGGAGAAGATTTGGTTTCACCAGTCCTTTGGATTTTGCATTTTTGCGCAACAATTGTAGAACACATCCTGGGATTTGACCTAGTTTTCCTCTCACATACCAACTTGTGGTATCGCTATTTGATAACCTCACCTTGGAGTTAATTCTGCTCTTTACTTTCTCTCTGGCTCTGTCTCCATTTTGTCAGCCCTTAATATTGGTACTCTGTTTTTTCATTGGCAGTATTCAGCACATTGTAGGCAGATAGAAATGAATTGCACTTTCCAACAGTTAGTCTTTGATAGTGTTTCAAGAAGCTGTGGCTATAGAAAATGGCTGTGGTTATAAAGCCTGCATGAAATATCCTTCACAGAGACCGTAAACTAGCTATTAACCTTGGCCAGACAACTTGTTTCTGAACTCTTCTTCTTGGCTTGCTGGCTAGAAATCATAATCTGTATAAAAAGCCACTACCATTAGAAACAAATGCTATCTTTCAGATTTTAACAAGAGTAAGAAGAGTGATAACCCTATTAGCTGTGTGATAAGTGCTCTACAGAGTAAAGGTATTTTCCAAACCAGATTGTCTTGGCTTTGAATGATGCATTCAATACTCTTTGAACAATCTGGAAAATAGGAAATTAATGTCTTTATTTATTTTCAGTTTCTTTCTGGACTTTGTTTTCAGTGGAGGTTTGTTACTGTTCTACTTTTTTCCTTATGGGGAGCTCTGGGAGACTGCACTGCTAAACCAAAAGTAGCACACCTCTGGGGGTCAAAATAAGCAGTGATTTGAGAGAGAAGGGTGTACAGTCTCATCCCACTTGTTTTACAGCCTCTGAAAACCCTCTGGATAATTAGCTCTGAATCAGTTCCAATTTGAAGGCAATGAGGTACTGTAGGTTTATGTTAATATAGGCAAATGTTATGGTCCTGTAGATGATGCAGTAGAGTTAAGTCTTTGTCTTTGCTTACAGTCAGCAGGGCTTTGTAACCATACCTCAATTGGCAAATCACCAAAGCATTTACAAAATGCAGCTCTTACTTTAATAGTTTAGTGCCCTATGATGAGTCAATCTAAATGAAGCCATAGCGTACTTTAGTTTCCTTCATGCAGATAAGTTTATGAAGAAAGCAGCATAATCATTTTTAAAGAGCATGGACTCATAATCATAATGATTTCTTTGCCAAGAAAGTGAATAATTTTGTTCAGCTCTACACACCCATTTTTCATGTTACTGTTAAAAGAGAGACAACTTCCTTACAAAGTAGCAATTTTTAGAGGAACCACATTTTCAAATAACCTGAAAGAGTTATCCATAGCACATAGGATTATTATTCCTCTTAGAAAATATAATATAGTTGAGTGCAATTCAAATAGAATTTGCGGAAATTCTGAGCATTTATGACCAAAAAAAAAAAAAGTGAGAGCATGTCCAGCTTTGGTTTTGCTTTTAGGTTAATTATCAATTCTTCAGTTACTAGACCCCCAATGCAACAACTCATTGCAAGATCATTCTATTTCTTTTTTTTATTTTTTAATAATTTTTATAGACATTTACAGAGATTTTGGATTTCCATTCATTCATTGTTGCACCCCTCTTCCCGCCCCCCACCCCCCACTCCAGTTTGCTCCTCTCTTTGAAAAGAAAATAAACATTCTCTCCCTGGTACACAATCTCCCCAGACCCCTCCCACCGCCCCAAAGTACATTCCACTGTGGAACCTTAATTGTGGACTCTTGTGATTTCTTAAAAGGCCTGTGGGACACAGTAAATCTGCCTTATAGGGTATTGCCAGATGAGCCACTGGTTAGTTTAAACCACAGATGTTACTATTAGCAGCTTTAGTGATTAACTATTAAACCACCAGGAATCTTCTCTTCTGTTACCAAAACTCAAACTCAGTACCATTGATTCCTTTCTGACTCATAGCAACACTCTATTAGGTTTCTGAGACTAGACTGAAACCACTCATTTTTCTCCTAAGGAGCAGCTGGTAGATTTGAACCACTGGAGATGTCTGACCTTTTTGTTACCTGTACAGCTCACAAAGTAGTAGGCCACGAGAACTCCTTACCTTATGTTATTTTGTAGTTAGGTGCTATCGAATCAAGTAGAATTCATAATTACAACATGAGCAACAGATCTGGATTCTGGAGTATGATGTGTGGTCTACATCATTTTCTATATACACAAGTCCATTGCACAGTAACTATGACAATCCACCTGTTTGAGGGTCTTCCTCTCTTTCGCTACCCATTTCCCTTCCCAAAGCATTTCCCTTCCAAGGCATAGACCTTCCTAACAAACCCTCAAAGAACATGAGACAATGATTCTCCATCCTTGCTTCCAAGGAACTTTCTGGCTTCACTTTTTCTAAGACATATATGCTTGTTCTTATGACAGTCCATGAGATAGTCAGTACTCTAACATCAAAGCTGAAAGACATCAATTTTTCTTCTCTCACCTTTATTAAATGTCCAACTCTCAGATGTGCAGCAACTGATTAAAAATTCCATAGCCTGAATCAGATACACCTTAATCTCCATCTCCAGACTGATAAAGTTGCTCTTTATGACTTTGGAGAGGTTTATGACAGCAAATTTACCCAATGTAATTCATCTTTTTATTTCCTGAGTGCTGGTTTCAAGGGTATTGATTGTGGAAACAAATAAGCTGAAATTGTTAACAATTAACAGTCTCAATCTCTTCTCCATCTATCATGATATTGACAATTGGTCCAATGGTGAGAAATTTGTTTTCTTGATGTTGAATTTCAATCCATATTGAAGACTGCAGTCCTTGACCTTCTACAAGAAACACTTCAGGCCCTCCTTGATTTCGGCACGCTTTGCTGTCTGAATCTTCCTCCAATCCTTATGCTACATTCCTCCTTATAAAGTTTAGCCTCCCAAATGATCTGTTCAACATATAGATTGAAATGGTATAGAGACAGGCTGCATCCCTGATACATTCCATTCCTGATTTTGAGCCATGTAGTCTTTCCTTGCTTTGTTCCGATGATGCTTTCTGTCCAAGTATAGATTTCACATGAGCACAATTTGGTGTTCTAGAATACCCATTATTCTCAAGGTTAACCTCAGTTTGTGGAACACAGATAGACATTTCTCTGGTGTTTTCTGCTTTCAGCCAAAAAAATAACTAACTGACTTTGACTACAATGTCTCTAGTGCCATAGTCTGTTCTAAACTCAATTTGCCTTTCTGGAAGTTCTCTGTTGATGTACTACTGTTTTAGTAATTTTTGGATGATCTTCAGTACTATTTTGCTTGCGAGTGATACTGTTATTGTTCAAGAATTTCACCTTTCTGTTGAAATATGTCAGTTGATATGCCATCAATTTCTGGGTCTTTGTTTTCTTCAAATGCTTCAAAGTAGCTTGGACATCCTCCTTCATCACCATTGTCTCTTGATCATATGTTGTTTCATGAAATTCTTCTGTGTCAGCCAGTTTGTTCTAATATAGTGATTCTGTGTATTCCTTCCATCTTCTTTTGGTGCTTTCTGAATCATTCAACATTCTATGCATAGCATCTTTATGTATTGCAACTCAAGGCTTGAATTTAATCTTCTATTTCTTCAGCTAAAGAAATGTTGAACGAGTCTATCCCTTTTGATTTGCTGTCTCCAGCTCTTTGTAATTTTATTATTTTCCTTTATCTTCCTAAGCTACCCTTTGATATCTTCTGTTCAGCTCCTGACATTTCTGATTTCTTCCCTTTGTTTTGGCTTCTTGATACTCAAGTGCCATATTCAGAGTTTCTTCCAAAACTTATCTTGGTCTTTTCTTGCTCTTCTGTCTTTTAAATGCTCTTTTACATTCTTTATGTATGATATTCTTTATATCCTCCCACAGCTCATCCAGTCTTCATTCATTAATGTTCAAAACCTGAAACCTGTTTTTGAAATAGATTTTAAATTCAGGTGGAATAGACTCAGGGTCAAATTTTGGTTGTTACCGATTTTATTTCATTTTATTTAGCTTCGGCTTGAACCTGTGTATAAGTAGTTGATGGTCTAGCATTGGCCCTACTTTTCACAGCTGATATTGAGCTTCTCCAATATTCTTTCCACAGACGTAATCTATCTGTTTCCAGTGTAAGCCATAAGGTGAAGCCTATGATAGCGTCCATATTTATGTTTCTTATAAAAATTATCTAGAGAGTTGGACAATGACCAAAGAGGATAGAAGGAGAATTGATGCCTTTGAGCTGTGGTGCTGGAGAAGAGTATTAAGAATACCATGGACTACTAGGAAAACAAACTGATTTGTCCTGGAAAGGGTTAAACCAGATGGCTCCTTGGAGACACGGATTCTGAAGCTCCATCTAACATACTTTGGACATGTTGTGAGGAGAAACCGGTCCTTGGAGAAGGACATCGTGCTGGGTAGAGTAGAGGGACAACGCAGGAGGGGAAGGCCCTCTATGAGGTGGATTGATTCAGTGACTGCGATAATCGGAATGGGAGTGTCAGAGACAGTGCGATTGGCACAGGACAGACCGGAGTTTAGGGCTGTTGTACATAGGGTTGCTATGAGTTGCAAGCTACTTGATGGCACATAACAACAACAACAACAACAGCAATAACAATTATGCTTTTGTGAAATCTATAAATATATCAAAAGGTTGTTGTATGAACAGAGCAAGGGTATACTGCGTGATTTAAAATTGGAAAAGAAGTGTGTCAAGGCTGTATTCTTTCTCCATACCTGTTTGATCTGTATACTCAATAATTAATCTGAGAAGCCAGATTCTATGAAGAAGAAAGTGGCCATCAGGATTGGAGGAAGATTCATCAACTTCCTGTATTATGCAAGTAACACAACTTTGCATGCTGAATGAAGATAATACAGCCTTTGCTACATCTCAACATAAAAAAAACAAACAAAAACAAAAACAAACCCCAAACAAACTAAAAACAAATATCCGCACTACAGGACCAACAGTCAGCATTATTATTAATGGAGAAAGGATTGAAGCTGTCAATGATTTCACATTGCTTGGTGTGACAATCAAAACCCTTGGTACAAAAGGGGTGGGAGAGGTTGGGAATAGAGGGATGAGGATGTGCATAGGGAGAGGGGAATTAATCATGCGGTTGTACAATTTGATGCATGTGGGGTGAAAGAAATTGAAAGAATGTTTTCAAATTTTGTAAATAAACTAGTGTAAAATTTAAAATAGACAGAAACACAATGTGAATGAAGGGGAAAACCCAACCGTTGGTACAGCAGTCAGGGTGTCAGGAGATGTATTGCATTGGGCAAGTCCACTGTCAGGGACTTCCGCAAAATGCTGAAGAGCAGCCAGGCATGGCTGTTCCTTGGAAAGTGACATCATGCTTGGAATGATGGAGCATACGCAAAGGAGAGGAAGACGACCCCCAAAGAGATGGACTGACGTGATGACTTCAGCAATGGGCTCTAGTGTGTCAGAGATGATAAGGATAGCACACAATAGGAGGGGTTCAGGTCGGCTGTTCATACGGTCACTATGACTTGTACTTGATTCAATAGCACCTAACAACAATAATGTCTGTTACCTGCTTTTGGTCCTGTTACCAAATATTAACTTTTTCTAGTGTTCTTATTCATCCAGGACCTGTTCACAGTGATAGTAGATAGAGCACATAGTGAGTTGGACTTCTAATCCAATTATTGTGCTTCTCCAGAAATGTTTGTTTACCAGTTGCATCATGAGAGAAAGATGAGTAATCTGCTGCCTGTGTGATTTACAGCCGTAGAAAGCTGATACAAAGACACTGTGAGTTGGAATCGACTCAACTGCAGCATGTTTGGGTTTTCTCCTTTCAGAAGGAACATTGGACCAGAACTTAGAACTCTCCATGGTTGGTTTTGTTTTTGTTCTCTTGCCTATTCTGACACACTTTTTCTTTGTTAAATTCATGCCCCCTCTTCTGTTTAATAATCAGAATTTAGTAAGTATCTACACTATCTTAAAGGTTTAAGTCTTAAAAAATAAATAAGAATATAATAAGCCATTTTCAAAATATGAGGAAAAGCTATAATAAATGATTCAAGTCATGACACTAAGTAGTGCCTAATTCTGAGCTTTTTGCAAAAGTGTCAATCTGAAATGAAAATATAAACATCCGAATTTCGCTACTGAGCTTTTTGCAAAAGTGTCAATCTGAAATGAAAATATAAACATCCAAATTTCGCTACCTAATGAAACTTAAACAAAATGACAGAGTCACTGATTGAATATATTAGCTTGTCTGTAACTTACAATGTAAACTTCATTATACTACACAATTATTAACAATATACTTAAAGGCATGTTGGTAGAAAAAATAATTCTTGTGCAATTTACTTAAAAGTCATATTTTTAACTTTAGAGGTCTATATAATAAATTATATCCTTTAACTTGGCTAAATTGTCACTTGCACTTTTCACACTATTAAGTCTCTTCTGGCTGATGTCTTTTCTACTTATCTTTTTAGTTTATTCCAATTTACAGCTACGCTATTGGAATGAACCCAACTTAACCACAATGTTCCCAAGACTGTAAATATTCATGATAGCACATTGCCACATCTTTTTCCTTTAAAGTGACTGATGAGTTAGAATAGTAGCTAAGCATTTAACCACTGCAACTCCAGGACCCCTTCTGAACATTTTATCTCTCTCTATCTCTTTATCCTTTGAATATTAACTCGCATTTTACGCACAATGGAAAAATCATCAATTAGGAGTAATTTTGTATTCCTTCCTCCCACTTATCCACATCTATCATCCCAGCTTACATTCCAGTACCCATTAGTTGTGTCCACTCTTAGCTATTTCTAAAGGATTTAGTCACCTCTATCCATCTATCACCTTTTGGTCCTTAACAATGAGCTTCTGAGCTTATTTCCTAAGGATTTATCTCAGAAAATGGTACTACCCTTCCCCTTTGGTTTTAAACTCTGGATTCTAATCACATCTTCTAGCAGTTATGAGCATTTAGCTAGGTGCCATCAGATGTGATTGTTTGTGTTTTATTCTTGAACCTCAGTATTTTTACATCTTTTCTCTACAACTGAATTTTAATTTTTGTCTGTGTCTTTTGCTCTGCTCACTAAAACATTAATTCCACAACTTTTCATCTTTTTCACATGTTAGTTATAACTTGATATAATATTATCATCTAGATGTTTAATATAAAATTTTATATGGAGATATTTTGTTCTATTCTTTATTTTCTTCCAACTTTTATTTTCTTTCTTCCTTTTGGAATCTTGAGCAGCAATAATAACTTAGTTTACTATGTGTCTTACATACTAAAAGAGCTACGAATCAGGTCTTTCTCTCTCTCTTTTTTCCTGCCAGAATGTGTTGTTCATGCTGCCGATGTTTTCAGCTGAATATTTTAATTAAAAAATAGATCAAAATCTTCATTCTTCAAGAAAAAGACTAAATATTAAGAATTTCTTATGTTTAATAATCCATAGATAAATCATTTGATTTTTACATAATATTTTCTTTTTAAGAGCTCCGGTAGCATATTGAGACTGCTATCTAAAGTTCAGCAGTTTGAATATACCAGCTGCTCCTCAAGAGAAAAATAAGCAATCTAAAAAACACAAAAAACAAAAACAAAACAAAAAAACAAGCAATCTCCTCCCATAGAGACTTGCAGCTTCAGAAATCAAGGAGACTAGCTTTGAGTGAAAATCAACTCCATAGCAGTGGATGGGTTGTTTTCCATACACCTTCCTCACTTATTAATCCACTGTCATCCAGTTGATTCCTATTATAGCAACCTTCAGTTTGTTTTTAGAGGAGGGACAGGTCCTTGGAGAGGGACATCATGCTTGGGAGGGTGGAGGGACAGCGCAGGAGGAGAAGGCCCTCTATGAGGTGGATTGATTCAGTGACTAGGGTAATTGGGATGGGAGTGTCAGAGGCAGTGTGATCGGCACAGGATAGAGCAGGGTTTAGGGCTGTTGTACATAGGGTCACTATGAGTCGCAAACAACTCGACGGCACATAACAACAACTAATTTTCTTGGGAGATTATCTATCTGTCTCCAGCAGGACAGTTTTTATAGTTGAACCACTGAACTTTCAGTTAACAGCAGAACACCTACAAACTGTATCATCAGAAGTTCTTCTTTACTTATTAGTACTAGTTGTTGTTGTTGTGTACCATTGAGTCAGAACTGCCCCCTAGTTGAACCTCTGGTGGGTTTTCAGAGGCAGTTAATCACACGGGAGGAGACTGTCCATCCTTCTCCTGTGGGGCAGGTGGTGAACTTGAACCATGTGCTTTCAAGATTGCAGTGCAGCTTCTTTTTAAAAAAAAAAAAAACAACCTTCAAATTAGGTTAGCACAAACCTATTTTTTTAGCATAGACATATTTTGAGAATGTATTTTCTCTTGAGTTTAAATTTAATTACATAGAAGTATGCACGTAATTAATTTAAATATATTGCTATGCAAAATGTGTAATGTGAAAAGAAGCAATTGTTTCTAACAAGAGACTATAAATTAGTGTATTATAATAGCCGCTGAAAGAAGAAAAACAGTAGTAATAAATACACTAGTCATGAACCAATATTATAACTCTAATTATGGCTGACTATTCATGGTTTTCTTTTTTTCGTAAAAGAATGGATGATAAGAAAGTAAAGCAGATAGATGTCATTTTGACTTTTCTATTCAAAATATAGGGGACCTAAATATGTACTAATGTATGAAGATATTGAACAAAGAATGGTTGTTTTAAATAATTTCTGCGGTAACTAACTATTGACACAATTATCATAATTGAAACTACTTATAGCTAAATGTGAATTAAAACAGTATTATGGCATTTAATTAAATTTCTTATTTATATAACTTTGGTTTAGAGACTAAGTGGGGTTTTTTTACTAAGTATTTTACTGAATATAAAAGTCAGTTTTGATAAGCATCTCTTTCTCTCATTGCCATAAAATTAACTCGCTCACAGTTGATCATCAAATTTCTGATGCTGTTGTTGTTGTTGTTGTTGTAATGTGCCGTCGAGTCACTTGCAACTCATAGCTACCCTATGTACAACAGCCCTAAACTCTGCTCTGTCCTGTGCCAATGGCACTATCTCTGACACTCCCATACCAATTATCCCAGTCACCGAATCAATCCACCTCACAGAGGGCCTTCCTCACCTGCGCTGTCCCTCCACCCTCCCAAGGATGATGTCCTTCTCCAAGGACCGGTCTCTTCTCACAACATGTCCAAAGTATGTTAGATGGAGCCTCAGAATCCTTGCCTTCAGGGAGCCGCCTGGTTTAACCCTTTCCAGGATGAATCTGTTTGTTTTATCTGAGGCTCTAAATCACACAATTTTCCCAACTTCACACAATTTCATATCATTGTCCCTTGGAGCCCCTGGTATAATCTTGGGGTTACCCATCCAACTCTCTGCAGGATAGGTCTCAGAGCTCCATAGGCTTACAAAACTGTTAATTCCACAGTGCTTTTCACCTTGCAAAACAAAATCAAATCAATGAGAGATGAGTTAATTCTAAGTTGTAGTGACCCCTGTGTGCTACCTGCAGATGTCAATGGCTGCTTTTTAAAAAAAAAATTATACTGATTTATTTACAAAGTTTGAATACATTGTTTTTCACAAAAGATTCTTTCCATTCTCTTTACCACCACCCCCCATCTATTTGTGCAACCCTATGATAAACATCCAGTCCCTTTACCCATCCTCATCCCTCTGCTTCTACCTTCTCCCCCTTTGGATGCTCATACTCATTCAAAGATACTGGTTTTATACGGTATGTGTCCTTGTGGGACTGAGTTAGTTCACTCAGCATAATGCTCTCCAGGCCCTTCCAAGTTAGGTAGTAATTTACAAAATCATTGCTCCTGCGTGCTGCGTAGTATTCCTCAATAGCTGATTTTTTCTGAAGAAGTGTATCAGGACTTTGTTCCGAGGCTCCTCTTGTGGATTTGAAGAGATAGTATTTTTTTAATTAACAACTCCCAAGGACTCTGGAGAAAGCATTAAAAATGTGGGGGCTTTTACCTTCTTCTTTTAAGTTATCACAAATACAAAATTATTTGTTTTCTCAGTTGTTTGCTTATACAGTCTTTCAGGGTATTTGTGGTAACGTTGTGTTCTTATTGCTGTTGTTAGGTACCATCACATATGCTACTACTCATAGTGACCCTATGAACCACAAATCGTAACCTTGCAGTTAGTGCTATGAGTTTATTGTTCAAAATGTCTTTCCTAGTCATTGAGTCTGAGTTTGCATGTGGACGGTCAGGACTTTGTGAATAGGGTGTGTTAGCCTATCCACAAGGGGATTGGCTGGTCTCATCATCCAATTGAGAGGATCCAGCAGCAGAATTTGAGAGTTGCAAAAGCGGGGGGGGGGGGAAGCCCGCATGCAGTGTATAAATGTCGATGACAGAGATTCTTGTGCCACCTCAACCTGCAGCAGCAACAGCTATGGCAGAAATGGAGGACCAAAGACCAGACACGAGATGAAGTAAACCTTGAGACTACTACGCCAATGAACCAAAGCTATGAAGGTTTTTCCTAAGTTTGATGGAGGGCATGGGAGGAGAGCCATTATTTGCAAGACTGAAAGCTTTGTAACACAGGTCTAAAAATGCTGCTCAAGGTTGATGTGACTGAAAGCACGGGGCACATTTAGGAAGATGTCCTGAGTGGATTGCGTCCAACTTGAATGATAGATTTTTTATTTCCCTCCTGTGGTTCTGTGTGGTCTGTGAGCTATCACATTGGATTTTGGACCTAGTAAAGCAATATGATTGGTATTGGGATGAGTAGGAGGTATGGGAGTGTGGGAAATATATCTGACCCTTGGAAATTGGTTTCATGTGGTTAGTGTTATTGATGGGGACAGTTCCCCTTTGTGAAGTTGGTACAGGTCAGAAATGGCCATCCCCGTGCAGCCCTTGGGGTTTTTCACACTTTTCCAATCCTGCACCATCCTCCTGAGGTCTCTCATGTGCAGACCCACTGCTGTAGTCACTGTGTCAATCGATTATTGTGAGAATCTTCCTCTTTTTCACTGACCCACTTTCTTTCCCTCTATCTATCTCTGAAGACTGGTCACTTCTGAAAATATGGCCAAAATAAGTGATATGAAGTTTCATCATCTTTTAAGGATAAATCAAGTTGTTCTTATATCAAGACATCTTTACACTATGGATAAATTATTTACACTGAATAAAATATTTGAAAAAAAATTTCAATCACAAAAATAACAGACAAATATTTGTAAGAGATGGTGCAGCCAGAATGCTCCTTGAAGGTAAGGTTGACAAAGCTTCATCTTACATACTTTGGGCACCTTACTAGGAGAGGCTGTTCTTTGGAAAGGGACATTATGATTTGAAAGGTGAAGGGTTAACACAGAAAGAAAGATTCTCAGTCAGATGATTGACAGAGTGACTGTTGCAATGAACTCAAATATGCCTGAGGTGATGAGTATGGCACAGGCTAGGACAGGGATCAGATTTGTTGTTCATAGAGGTGCTATGAGTCATTCTCAAATCAGTGTCACCTAATAACAATGATATCATTACTAAGTTGAATAAAATATTCATAAATAATATTTTGCTTGTGATTGTTGTTGTTAGGTGGTAACTAGTAGAGACCGACCCTGAACCCTGTCCTTGCCTATGCCATCTTCATGTTTCCTGACACCCTAGAGCCCATTGTGGCAGTCACAGTGTCAATCCGGTTGCTTGAGGGTCTTTCCCTCCTTGTATGACCCTCTGCTTTTCCGAACATCCTGTGCCTCTCTAAGAAACAGCCCCTCCTAGTAACATGTCTGAAGTATGTAAGTGAAGTTTTATCATCCTTGACTCTGAGAAACACTCTAGCTGTAGTCCTTTCTCTAACACATATTTCACCTTCCGGTCATTCATGAAAGACGTTCAGCACGCTTGTGTAATACCACTGCTCAAAGGCATCAATTCTCCTTCTGTCATCCTTATTCATTGTCTAGCTTTCAGATGCTTCACAAGTGATCAGAAAGACCATTTCCTGGATCAGACACATCTTAGTCCTCAAACTGACATCATTACTCTTTAATAATTTGGAGAGGCCCTTGACTGCAGACTTGACCTGTCTCTTTATTTCCCAACTGCTGGTATCAAGAATGTTTTTATTGTGGAGCAAAGTAAGATAAGTTGTTGACAGTTTCAATCTTTTCTACTTCTATGATGATGTTGCCTATAGATCCAATGGTAAAATTTTTGTTTTCTTGATTTTGAGATGAAATCTATATTGAAGACTGTATCTTTTAATACTGATTTTCTACAAGTGCTCCAAGTCCTCTTCACTTTAAGCTACCTAAATTGTGTCATCTGCATAACGCAAGTAGGCCTGTTGTTCAAAGCATTATTTAGGCAAACTGTTTCTGGTAAAGAAAAGTAATTGTTCAAAATTTATTTATTTTTAATTTTTAGTTTATGGTTATACAGGACAATGATAATGACATGAGCAAAGTGAATTACACCTTTGGAGCAAGAATAGGCTAAGAAATGTAGTCTACTAAGTAGGGAGTTCTGGTGGCTCAGTGGTAAGGAGTTGTATTGCCAATCCGAAGACATGTGAATTCACCAGCTGCTGCTTGAGAAAAAGATGAGAAATCTCGTCCGGTGTGATTTACTGCCTCTGAAACCTGCTGAGGTTCAACTATGGATTGGTTCCAACTATAATGACTTAATGAAGCCCTCCTACTGATTTTAAAACTGCGCATACAATAATTAAAGATGATTGTGAAGATGGATTTGTTGTAAGTAGTAGCTGGTTCAATTATTTCAAAATGAGGGCAAGTGTACAAAATATTTAAGAATAAGTAGGAATTATTCATATACTTTTGAAACTGATTTAATAAATGTCTATGTTCAATATTACAACACAAACACACTTCTGAAACAAGTTCCTGCCACCAACCTCCCTTTTTCACACCTGTCTCAAAATGACAACTAAAAATAGCAATTATGAGTGCCTTTTTATAGTCTACTATCCCACTGTGCCATTATCTGTAGTAGAGAATTCTATTTACATCAGAGAAATGAAAAGAAAAACTACATATGTATCTAAATTTACATAAAAATATATGTGTGTGTATGTATATATGTATATACGTATATATGTATATACGTATATACGTATATACGTATATATGGAGATGTGTGTGTGTGTAAAGTTTGACAGTGAGTAAACAATGTAAAAGAAGAATGGATGTATTTGAAATACTGTGTAGGCAAAAACTTCTAAATATACTATAAAATGCCAGAAGAATGAATAAATCTGTCTTGGAAGAAGTACAGTCAGAATCCTTAGAAGCAAGGATAGCAAAACGTCATTTCACTTACTTTGGACAATTTATCAGGAAAACACAATCCCTGGAGAAGGACATCATGCTTGATAAAGCAGAAAATCAGTGAAAAAGAGGCAGATCATCACAGAGATGGATTGATACAGTGGCTACAATAGCATAGCAATAATTGTGAGACTGGGGCAAGACCAGGCAATGTTTCTTTCTGACAAACATTATGAGTCAGATCCATTGGGATGATGCCTAGTACAATATAGGACGGAAAAGAAACAGAAGCAGAGCATATGGACATAGTCTTTAATTAATTGTATTTTCATAATAATTCTACAAAATATATATCGCTATGGCCAGGTTCAACTATACCACAGTGATACTCAGAGTAAGACATCTCAAGTTCATGCTACTAATAAAAGGCAAAGCTGATTCAACCAAATTCTAATTCTTTCCACTTATGAATTCAAACTATGAGAGAAGATCTTGTGTTAGCAGCATATTCCCTAGTGGTTACATCATCAAATCTCCCTATTCTGAGATAATAGTTGTTAAATACTATGACTCACAACAAACCTATGAACCCTGAACCTCGATTTGAACCTTGTCTTGTACTGTGACATCTTCACGAATTCTGACATGATCAGCCCCACTGTTAAAATCACTTAGTCAAGTCATCTTGTTGAGAATCTTTTTCTCTTTCTCTAACTCTCTGCCCTTGTTAGAACGATGACTTTCTCCAAGGATTAGCTCTTGTTGATACTGTGTCTAATGTATGTGAGATGAATTTCACCATCCTTGCCTCTAAGTTTTGATGTTACAATATCCAGTTTTCTTTGATGTCTTTTTTTCTTTTGGACATTTGTTTTCAGGATAGGAGTGGGCAACAGAAAGTTTTTTGCCAGTATATATATTTTTTATAAGTGCTGTCAAATTGATTATGATTGTAGTTACCCTATGAACAACAAAGTTAGACCTTACCCTATCCTACACCCATCTTCATGGTCACTTGTTGTTTCTAGTTGGTGGAGCCGAAGGAAGACTAGCAAAGTAGAATGTGAATCCAGAAAGGGCTAGACCCTCTCTCAGGATAATAGCGCTGAGGAACCCCAAAACCTCTGCTTTTATTATCATTCAGACACAGAGGAATAATTCACAGAGAAATGGAAACATTAAGGATTACCTCACAGGGTCTGAATGGGCCAGGGACAGAGTAAGATAAAAAACATACATTCAAGCAAGACTTCTTTGTATTCATAAACTACTTTTTCTCGTTTTGCAACAACCTTATCAAGAGCAGGAACATTTGGTTTTACTCTCACAAAAGTCAGTGTCTAAAGATGTATGGGAACTGCTTGTAATCTTCCTTCTCAGAGCGCCTCATGAGAGCTGCTTGCAATCTTCCT
Organism: Elephantulus edwardii; assembly: GCF_000299155.1. Lineage (NCBI taxonomy): Eukaryota > Metazoa > Chordata > Mammalia > Macroscelidea > Macroscelididae > Elephantulus > Elephantulus edwardii. Next base: position 10,839,084 of record NW_006399784.1, read on the forward strand.
TCTGAAGACATCTCTGTGTGCAAGGCACACAGCCACATCCCAAGGATGCAGCCCCTTATATTCTTTGCCCCTTACATTGGTCTCTGATATCCTTCAGTGCAATGTAACAGTCACTGTTTCAGTCCATCACAGTTGGAGGCTTCCTCTCATTTGATGACCCTTCACCATACACTTAATGATGTATTTGTCCCAGAACGAGCCCTTCCTGACAATATGCCTAATACATGGGAGACAAACTTTCACCATCCTTGCCTCTAAACAGTATAATGAATTACATATTCTCAAGATGGTTTTGTTCATTATTTTGGAAGATTATTATATATTCAATTCATACCTTCACCAGCACCAATTCAAAAGCATCACTTCAATCTTTGGTTTTGCTTATTCATTGCCCAACACTCAGGCACATAAGAAACAATTGAAAATGTTGTTGCCATAGAGTCACCTACGACTCATAGCAACACTATGTACAATAGCTTTGAAGCCTGCCCTGTCCTGACCCAGTCTCACTAATTCTCACACACTTACCCCCATTGCCCTAATTACTGTATCAATCCATTTCATATGGAGTCTTCCTCTCCTGTTCTGTCCACCCAACCTTCTGAGCATGATGTGCTTCTTTAAAGATCAGTCCCCCCTGGCCACATGCCCAAAGTATGTGAGATGGAGTTTCAAAATCTTAGCATCCAAGGAGAAATTTGGTTTCACCCTCTCTGAGACAGACATATTTGTTTTCTTGTCAGCCCATGTTAAGGTCAAGAGTCTTCTCCAGCACCACAACTCAAAGAAATTAATTCTTCTGTCATCCTTAGTCACTATCCAACTTTCTTATATATAGCAAGTAATTGTGAAGACCATGGCCTGGATCAAGGGCACTTTATTATCTATACTGACGTCATTGTGCCTCAATACCCTGAAAAGGTCTCTGACACCACATTTACCCAATGCAAGTCATCTTTTGTTTTTCTGACTAGTGTCAAGAAGTGTTGATTGTGGGAGCTGAGCAAGCTGTGCTGTTAACAACCTCAATTTTTTCTCTATCTGTCATGGTACTGCCTATTGACCCAGTAATGAGAATCTTTGTCTTCTTGATGTTGAGCTTCAATCTTTATTGAAGACTAAAATCCTTGACCTTCTGTAGCAAGAGTTTCAGGTCATCCTCAGTTTCAACAAGCAAGGTTGTGTCATCCACATAAAGTAGGCTGTTGATGAGTATTTCTATAAACTTGATGACACTTTGTTGTCGTAAAGATCAGCCTCCCAAATGATTTGTTCTGTGCATATGGACTGAAAAGATCTTTGATCTTCTGTAACAAGTGCATCAAGTCCTGCTCATTTTCAGCAAGCAAGGTTGTGCTGAATAGCAAAATTATTGACGAGTCTCCTTCTGATTCTGATATCACATTCCTCTTCACAGAGCACAACTTTTCAAATATGCAGAATCGCTATATCAAAAAGAATGGACAGTGAAAAATTTTCAGAAAGTACTACCAACTTCTGCAGTCAAAATGTGATCAAACATGCAATCAAGATTCATTAATAATAATGGGAAGCTGGAACACAGAAGTTGGGAATATGGAGGAAGGATCAGTTGCTGGAAAACATGGGCTTGGTGAGAGAAATGAGGCTGGAGATAGAATGATAGAGTTCTGCACATTCAATGATTTATTAATTGCAAATACCTTTTATAAGAAACATAAATGCAGGCTATACACATGGATCTCACCTGATGGTATGTATAGAAATCAAATTGATGTCATTTGTAGAAAGACTCGCTGGAGAAGCTCAATATCAGCTGTGAAAACCAGGCCAGGTGCTGATTGTGGGACAGACCACCAACTACTCATATGCAAGTTCAAGTTGAAGTTGAAGAAAATGAAATCAAGTCCAGGGAACCAAGATGTGACCTTAAGTCTGTTCCAATCAAATTTCAAAACCATCTCAGTAACAAGTTTGAGACCTTGAGCACCAATGAGTGTAGACCAAATGAGCTCTGGGAGGATATTAAGAAAATCATCCATGAAGAATGCAAAAGATCATTACAAAGGCTGAAGAAGAAGAAAAGACCAAGATGGATGTCAAATGAGACTATGAGTATTGTATTAGAGCACCGAGAAGCCAAAGCTAAAGGAAGAAATCAGGACATCAAAGAGCTGAACAGAGAACTTCAAAAGGCAGCTCAGGACAACAAAGCAAGATACTATAATGAAATGTGCAGAGAGCTGGAGTCAGAAAATCAAAAGGGCCGAACTCAGTGTTTCTTAAGCTGAAGGAGATGAAAAACAAATTCAAGCCACGGTTGGCAATACTTAAAGATAGTTTGGGTAGAATATTGAATGATTCAGGAAGTATTAAAAGAAGATGGGAAAGGTACACAGAATCACTGTATCTGAAGGAATTGCTGACACAGAGGAATTTTGTGAAATAACATACAAGCAAGAACTTACGGTGATAAAGGAGGAAGTTCAGGTTGCTATGAAAGAATTGGCAAAAATCAAGGCTCCAGGAGTTGACAACATACCAATTGATTTATTTCAACAAACAGATGCTGTCCAATTAACTGGAAGAGATTGATATTTGTTCCCATTTCAAAGAAAGGTGATCCAACAGAGTGTGGAAATTATCAGACAATATCGTGGATATCACATGCAAGCAAGATTCTGCTGAAAATTACCCAAAACCGTTTGGAACAATATATCAACAAAGAACTGCCAGATGTGCAGGCTGGATTTAGAAGAGGTCATGGTACTAGGGATATTATAGCTAATG
>NW_006399784.1:10850395-10853902 GCF_000299155.1 Elephantulus edwardii
CATGCTTGGGAGGGTGGAGGGACAGTGCAGGAGGGGAAGATCCTCTATGAGATGGATTGATTCGGTGACTGGGGTAATCGGGATGGGTGTGTCAGACTCAGTGCTGTTGATGCAGGATATAGCAGGGTTTAGGGCTGTTGTGCATAGGGTCACTATGAGTCGTAAAATACTCAATGGCACATAACAACAACAACAACAATAATAAAAGTTTAAGGAGTTTGGATTTCCTTTCATTCATTGTTGTACTTTTAGCCCCTCCCAACCCTCCTCCCTAGTACACAGCCCTCTTGGAGAAGTAAAAGAAAAACTTTTTCAGGGTTTTACAAATCCTCCCCCCCACATCCACTCCACTATTCAGCCTTCATTCTGGACTCATGATGAAAGTACTTAATCACATATCCCTTTTAAACAGTTTTCTCCCTTTGATTCAGTGCAGTATACATTATTGAACTCATCTTTCTCAGTCTCCCCTCCAACCATGAGGTCAGTCCTGTTTTACAACAGTGGCACCACGCAGTATTTGTCCTTTTGTGACTGAGATACTTCCCTAAGCATATTGTCTTCCAGTGTCACCTAATTTGAAGAATATTGCATGAGTTCCTTGTTTTTCAATGCAGTGTAGTATTCCATTGTTTAAATATGCCATAGCTTCTCTATCCATTCTTTTGTTCATGGGCACTTAGGTTGTTTCCAACTCCTTGCTGTTGTGAGCCAACCTTGCTTCTAAAGAGCACTCTGCATATCTTCCAAGATAAATCTGTTTATTCTGTAGACACTCTATGATATATTCATTCTTACATCTAAGGGGCATTCTGGTTGCACTTCTTCCAAGACAGATTTTCTCACTCTTTTGAAATGTATTCAGTGTTGCCTGGACTAAGTCCAGTTGGCCCTGGGGAAATGTAGTGTGTAAGGAATTCTGGTTGATCTCTTTCCCAGTTTCATGGGAGATGGGTTCTGCTGTTGCCTTCTGCATGCACGTGAGATAGTAAGATGCTTTGTGTTTCTTTTCTCCTAGCTATTAGTTCCCCTCAAAAAAATTGAAATAATAGAGATAGAGCATCCTTACTCCATGTAATGCTCAACCAAAAGATAGAGGTATAGAGAATGCCAAGGACTAAGGTATAGTATCAACAACTTGCTGCAGTGCTTTGTGTTTATTTATTTACTTGAAATACGTATAAGGCAAACCTCATATTAAACATCAACTTAGATAATATTATGTTAGTACCAGATAGATACTATTACTGCTCTTACTTTTACAAATGAAAACATTAGGATAGAGTGCAATTTCCCCAAGATACCTAGTTAATAGGAGACTATCAGAATTTAAAACAAAATTCTGTCTCCAGAACTTATGCTTTTATTGTCTATGCTATGCTGTTGTGAAGTAGCGTAGGGTTGTAATTGACCCATAGCTGCCCCTTCGGCAGGTGTTTAGAGACAGTTAAATTCACTGGAGAAGACTGCTCATCCTTGTCCCACAGAGTGGCTGGTGGTCTTGAACTGCGTGCCTTTGGGACGTCAGGGCAGCTTCTTGCTACTAGGCCACCAGAGCTACCCCTCAAAAACACACAGTCAATTCTTCCAAACAACTATACACTGCTGTAATAGTTGGGTTTAGATAGATTCTGGAATCAAGGACATATTCTCTTGAATTTTTTAAAAAAAATCTGGTTTTTGGTTTTGTTTTGTTTAGGGTTTTTTTTTGCTGAATTCAGTTCACTGTTGCCTACTCTCCATGTGTTTTAACTTAACCTTTTCTTTTTATAGATTCCTTCTCTGTTCTGTGTGTCCTTTTCAGACTTCAGATCTCTGTTGGGGCTGCCCTGCCCATCATTTGCCAACAAGTCAACTGGATTGATGGTAGAGATGGACCAAATTATGGGATTGTGTAGGGATTTCTGTGGATATGTAACCTACAAATGATTAGATATTTTCTATAGATAAATGACTAAAGTATGGAACAAGTTATCAGCTAACTTTTAGCACATTGATAATAATGTTGTCAGGGAATATTTACAACAGTGAATGACATTTCTTTGTTCTTTGACATTTCTGATCCTATTCTCTAATATACCTAGTGTCTTGATAGAACAATTTAAATTCACTTTAATTTTCTCTCTCATCCTAAAAATGACATTTTCATTAGTCTCTCTGAAAAATATATTGAAAAGAAAAATGTGATGTTTTCCTTAAAATATGAAATTCACTCATTATTATAAAATTGACTCCAATTCATAGTCACTCTATTTGGCATAACAAAACTGCTCTGTGGGACTAATGCTAAGAAGTTGAGTTGATTTCCAAACAAACACAGCTCAAATCCACCAGCTGCTCCACAAGAGAAAGATGAGCAATCTGCTCCTATGAAATTATCTGCTTCTGAAAATCCACTGGACAGTCAGCTATGAGTCAGTTCCAACTGGATAGCACGTTACCACAACAAGAGTTTCTAATACAGAAGCAAATAGGCACAATTTTCTCCCGTGAAGTAACTGATTGGTTGGAATTGACATATTTTGACTTAGCAGTCAAATACTTTAATCACCATGTCACCAATGCCTCTGACAGATTACAAAAAGAAAGGTGAGCAAAGTAATTTTATACTAAAAGTGAGAGTTTTAAGTAAAACTTTCTACTCTGGTGTCACATACCTATAATTCCAAAATAATGAATATATTGAAAATCTTTTAATATTAAAACCATACGGAGAATAATCTTAACAATGTTAGAATCAAAGTAGAATTTTAGTTTTAGTTTTCTATTTGAAAAAATTTTCAATCCCTCTGTAAAACTGTATTTGTAAGAAATGCAGGCTTATTGAATAGTTTCATTCAGGAAAGATTCTTAATTTTTGTATTTGTATTTGAGACAAGCAAAATGCCAAGTTGCCAGATTAAACTAGCAGGAGTCAAAGATCTTAAGCTGTACTAAATTCTCATAGTGATGCAGAGGATATTGGCAATCACAGGGTGGAGGTTGTTGTTGATTGTCTTCAAGTCCAGCACAACTCATAGCGACTCTATGAACAAAAGGCGTAAAGCCTTTCTATAACTATTCACATTTATCAAAGTTCAGAGTTTCCAGAGGCATGTTGCTTAGGAATTGGATGCCACTCCTGCTTCCAAAATCACAGGGTAGAGGGAGAAATATGGAAATGTCTAAGATAATCAACAAAGCATCGTTGTTCTTTTCCTTTCAATATTATGTTATGTTTTCACTGTAACCCATGAGCTTGTAGTGATACTAATGAAAGTAAAAGATACGTGCAAGAAACAAAATATATCAATATTGGAAATGTTAACATTTGAAGTTGAATACAAAAAGTACGTTCTTTTATCTTGCCAACAGTCAGTTGTGGGCTATTTGGTTTTTGTTTTTATTTTTTTTTTCTTTTTCTGTAATCTTTATTCCTTGACAGTCTTTCAGATGCATAGGAAACCCATGGCTTAGATCAGGTGCACCTTAGTCTTTAAACTGAAACCCTTGTTTTTTTTTTCTTTT
>NW_006399784.1:10854002-10859366 GCF_000299155.1 Elephantulus edwardii
GATGGATCTTGGCAGAAAGCAGAGAATACTAGAGGAATGTTTATCTATGCTTCATTGACTATGCAAAGGCTTTTGACTGTGTGGATCATAACAAGCTATAGCTGACTCTGAGAAGAATGGGAATCCCAGAACATTTGATTGTGCTAATGCGAAACCTATACTTGGACCAAAAGGCAGTCGTCAGAACAGAGCAGGGAGACACTGGATGGTTCAAAATCAAGAAAGGGGTCCATCAGGGATGTATTCTGTCTCTATACTTTTTCAATTTGTATACAGAACAGATGATCTGAGACGCTGGGCTGTGTGAGGAGGAATGTGGTGTCAGGATTGGTGGAAGAGTCATCAACATCCTGCATTATTCAGATGGCACAACCCTGCCTGCTGAAACTGAGGAGGACCTGAAGCGCTTGCTACAGAAGGTCTAGGATTGTAGCATCCTATATGTATTGAAGCTCAACATCAAGAAAACAAAGATTCTCACCACTGGGCCAATTGGCAGCATCAGTATGGATGGTGAAGAGATTGAGATACTTAACAGTTTTAGTTTACTTGGCTCCACAATCAACAGTCTTGGTAAGAGCAGCCAGGAAATCAAGAGGTGAATTGTATTGGAAAAGTCAGCTGTGAGGGACCTCTCAAGAGTACTGAAGAGCAGCAATATCAAGCTGGAGACTAAGGTGCGCCTGATCCGGGCTATAGTCTTTGCAATTACGGGCTTTTTTGTCAGAGAGTTGGACAATGAATAGGGATGATAGAAAGAGAATTGATGCCATTGAGCTGTGGTGCTGGAGAAGAGTGTTCAATATACCATGGACTGCTAGGAGAACAAACACGTTTGTCCTGGAGAGGGTGAAGCCGGAGTGCTCATTGGAATCAAGGATTCTGAAACTTTGCCTGACTTACTCTGGGAATGTTGCAAGGAGGGACTGGTCCTTGGAGAGGGACATCATGTTTGGGAGAGTAGAGGGACGGCGCAGGAGAGGAAGACCCTTGATGAGATGGATCGATTCTGTGAGTGGACTGGTGAGAATGAGTGTGTTTGAGACGGCGAGTCTGGCACAGCATAGAACAGCATTTAGGGCTCTTGTACGTAGGGTCACTATGAGTCGCAAGCAACTTGATGGCACATAACAACTACAAGAGCAACCATATAAACAGGAGCCAATGCATAGAATGAAGATGTGCAAGATGTATCGAAGGTAATGGCAAAAAGAATACTCTAATAATTGATGGGATACCAATTGACTTGTTTCAATTAAAAGATGCAGCCCTACATATGCTCAGCAGTCTATGTCAGGGAATTCAGAGAATAGCTGTCTGGCCAACAGATTAGAAAAAGTACCTACTTTTTCCCATTCCCAAGAAATATAATATAACATAATGTGGAACCTATCAAACAATATCATTAGTATCACATACAAGCAATATACTGCTAAAGATCTTTTTAAAATGTCTAGAATGAGACATAGGAACTGCCGAAAATTCAAGCAGGATTTAGAGAGGCTGTGGCACCAGGGATATCACTGCTGATGTCAGATGGATCCTGGTTAAAAGTAAAGAATACCAAAAGTATGTTTATTTATGATTTGTTGACTATGCTAAGGCATTTGACTGTGTGAATCATAACAAGTTATGGTTAACATTGAAAAAAATGGAAATCATAGAACACTTAATTGTGCCCGTGTTTAACCTATACCTAGACAAGAAGGCTATTGTGCGAACAGAGCAAGGGAACACTACACGGTTTAAAATTAAGAAGGGAGTGTTCTCTATGCCTATTCAATCTGTATGCTAAGCAAATTACTTCATCTAATGCCACTAGAGCTCTCTAAAAATATGCGTTATTTTCATTGGTTTTAAAAAATATGTTTTCCCACATAATATAAATGTTAGTTATTTTTAAGACTGAAAAATAGGACAGAAAATGTAAGAAGAGGGGAAAGAGCCATTAAAATAAAAGTTATTTTTTATTTCAAATGTAAGTGCAATATCTATGATGGGTACACATATGTAATCCGTCTCTATGTTGTGTTGTTATTAACTGTCGTCGAGTTGTAGATATGACTCATAGTGACCGTATGAATGAAAGACCTGAACTCTTGTATAACTCTCAACGTTTCTCCAAGTTCATAGAGTCTCCAGAGGCAAGCTATATTGGAAGTGGATGACACTCCTACCTGCGGCCCTCAGGCCTATACACACACATATTCTAAAATTGCCAGCTTCTTTATAAATTCCAAATATACTTTGTATTTCAACTGAATTACTTTCTGCTGATGGAAAGAAATTATTTTCTTTATAAAATAGGTTTTATACATTCTGATGTGTCAAAATCATATAAATAATTGAATAAAATAGCTTCGTTTGAATTAATTACTTAAAGTTCAACATAGAGCATGTACTTTCTCATAACTAACGTACTTGGAGCTTAAACTGTTTTATCTTGTGAAATATTTAGTAGATTCTTCCTTACTCATTTTTTCTTTGAAAATCAACAATCTTTCATTTGGATAAGGTCTTATGGAAATCTCCGGAAGGAACAAATGTAAAACATATCAAATGAAGTCCATTAGAGAATGAATAATTCATATAAAAAAGCAGAGGTTTATTTTAAAAATTCAGAGATCCCTTTGTTGGTTCAAAATGATATTTTTCTTTGCAGTTCAGTGAAGCTAAGAATGATTCCTATAACAATTTAGCACCTTTCTCATCTGTTTCTAATTACAGAGCCCTCTTTCTATAAATGATAGTGAATTGAAATTTTGCACACACATGCATAATCTCAGGAGTATGTACATTTTCTCCCCTATTGAATACATGCTTCCTGCACTAGAATACTTGAATAGGTGCATCTGAATTAGAAAATGAATTAAAAGTACTGGTTTCTTATGGCATTAGCTCCCTTCTCTTTTATTTCTTATCCCCATGTATCAAAATTATGCTAGACAAAACATTTCAAGAAATAAAAAAAGAATATGTGTAGGATTATAATATCCAATTGTTTTTCAGTTTGTTTTTTTGTTTTTTATTGTGTTTACTTTAGTTCATTTGGTCAAGTTTCAAACCATCAATTAGCCAGTCATCCCTGACACACATTCCTTGACATCATCAATAGAGTTTCTGGTGTATTAACACTAAACATAGAACTTTACCTCATTATTTTATGAGAGATTTAAGCATATTTCTTTTGTCATTGTTATTTGTTGTATAGTCAAACTGACTCATAACCGACCCTCTAATGATAAGAAGGATTTTCAGAGACTCTAAATGTTGGTAAGTAGTACAGTAGGTAGTAATTAGTGTAAGTAGTAAGTCGTGTATGTAGTTTAAGTAGTAAGTAATGTAGTGTAGGTATAAATGTATGAAAATCATGGCGACATTTTAATATTCCATTGGAACAAAGATCTGCATATATTAGGCTTATATATCGTATCTAAAATAGTGTCTGGCACAAAGTGCATAGTTACTGAATAATTTTTTTAAAATATTTGATTCTTCATTTTGCCAAGGAGAAATCAGGAGCACAGAAAGGACAGCTAGTTCACCCAGGTATACACAATTCTGAGGTATAATTTTCCTTTAGCATTTCAGTGACTAACTCTGCACCTCCTGCATGGTCTCTTGAGGAGAAACTTTCAACAACAAAACCATCTGGCACTCCACGGCTCTATCTCCCAATGGGATCCATGTAATATTCCATGGTCCACACATAAAATTAAGAATAGCCTAATTATAAGAATGATCTCTGGTCTTAAGGAAGATCAATCCTAAAGACAAATTCTTCAGAGAATTAAATAAATATGCTTTGATGTTTTCTTCTTTTAGCATACCTAGTATTTTCCTGGAGTGGATTATTTTTAACCTACACTTTCTCTCACATTAATTATTTTAATAAGTAAATATATGGAAAAAATTAAGTTTTATTCAGAAGAACTATGAGGATTGTTTGTGTTTTTTGTTTGTTTTTTTTTATTTCATTGAATTTTATATGATTGTGTATATCTGTATTACTCTGTACACACAGGACACAATGATAGCCTGGTGGTAAGTGTTGCACTGCTAACCCAAAAGCAAATTGTTCCAATCCACCAATTATTCTGCAGAAGAAAGATGAATAACGTCCTGCTTTGTAATTTATGCATTCTGAAAACCTGCAGGAGGCTCAGCTCTAAGTCATTTTCTACTCAACAGCACATAAAAACATGCATACATACAATATATATAAAAAAATGATAAACAAAATGAAAAAGAATATAAAAACAATGGGCTACTATTTTGAAAATTTGTTTTCATTTTATATTGGTTTGCATATGAAATTCATATACATTGTATTTCATTCATATACATTGTGTTTCACACATTTCTTCCTTCATGTTGTGTTTCATAAGATCATTCCCTACATTGCCTTTTATAAAATCAATCACTATCCATATGTGCCCGCTATTTCCTTCCAGGTATCCACTGGGTCTTTCTTGGTTCCTTCACTCCCTCCCTCCACCCACCAAACACTGTGACACTATGATTTCCCCTATCTCCACTCTTAGCTCCTCTACACCGTTGCCTACCCCTCTGGTCCTCTGGTATCTTGTATGCATCCTGCTGTTTTTATAGTAGCAATGTGTTTTGTCTTTTAAAGTGAAAGGGTACATAAAAAGGCTTCCTAAAAATGTGAGATGTCTATGATTTAGATATTTATTTAGTGAATGCCAGAACTTAACTAACTTAAATTCTGTCACTTCGTCAATTGTATTATGAAACTACTATCTATTTATAGGAGCTCTGATGACCTAGTGATAAGAAATGACATTGCAACACCAAAGATACATGGTTCGAATCCACAAGCTACTTCACAAGAGAAAGATGGGCAATCTCCTTGCGTGCATTTAACTGTCTCTGACAACCTGGTGGAGAGTCAGCTGTATGTCGATTCCAACTCGCTGGTGCTCAACAACAACTATTAGAAAAAGAGTCTTAGTAGTTTAGTTGTTAAAAACACTACTACTAGCCAAACTAGTTTAAAGTTATTAGTGCGTACACTGGAGAAAAATTTAACAGTCTGCTCCTGTAAAAATCATAGCTTATAAAAGCCCATGGGGCATTTCCACTCTGCCCCATACCCATTATGGCAACCACTGCGTCAATTATAATTTTAAGTGTCTTCTTTTCTTTCAAATGACTGTCTTAACCAAATGTGATATTCTTCTCTAGACACTGGCCCCTTATAGTAATATATTCAAAGTGGGGAAGATAAATATCTCCAACCTTGCTGAGCCTATTTGCTATTGTTGTTTTTATGTGCCGTTGAGTCCTTTCCGACTCATAGCGACCCTATGCACAACAGCCCTAAACCCTGCTCTATCCTGC
>NW_006399784.1:10866801-10872180 GCF_000299155.1 Elephantulus edwardii
ATTGAACCCATCTTACTCAGTCTCTCCCCAACCCCAAGGACAGTCCCATTCTACAACAGTGGCATCATGTAATATTTGTCCTTTTGTGACTGGGGTATTTCACTCAGCATAATGTTCTCCAGAGTCAACCATTTTGAATAATATTGCATGAGGTTTTGTTTTTAATTAAGGGTCACTTGAAGGCTGGGAGACTCTTATTTAAGCCAGTTAGCACATGGTGGGTGGACCATTATGATTAAAATTGGTTGGGACCTTGTACCTGGTATGAAGACTGATTTGCTATTAGAAGCACAAACTAAATTGTTAGTTTGTTGTGCTTGGAGATAACGTCATTTTAATTGGTACAGCACTTGTCTGTCAGTTTGCTGTAGTGAGATATTATGTAGATTCCTATGATACCAAAAGCTATGATACTGGATGTCAAATACCACAGGGTTATTCATGGTAAACATGTTTTAGTAGAGCTCCCGGATGAAGACAGACTAGAAAACAAGATTTGATATGCACTTTTCAAATAGCAAGCCTCTTAAAACCCTGAGAAGAGGAATGTAGATAGTTATAGTATTAGTGGTAGAGACTAGATTGGAAATCAGTTGAAATGAGGAAAAATTATGGCAAACACCCTTTAATAATTGCAACATGAAATGTAATTTGCTTGAATGTTGGAAAACTAAAAATCATGGAGAATGTATGATATGCATGTACATTAACACTCTAGGTATTAGTAGGATGAGAAGAGAAGGGCTGACTTTCACCACTTTTGAATTAGATAATGATGTGGTATACTATGCTGAGAATGAACTACAGAGAAGAGTAGTGTTGCATTCATAGTCAAAAAGTCAATGTTTAGTTCTATCCGGAATACAATGTTATGAGTAATAGAATATTATCCATATACATGCAAAGACAACCTATTAATAAGACTATTATCCAAATACACATTCTTTCATCTAGAGCCATAGAGTAAGAAATTGAAAACTTTCACAAAATCTTGCAGTATGAAGTTGACCAGACAAGCAAGAGGCATTAATGATAACTAGTAATTGGAATACAAAAGTTGGAAACAATGAAGAAGGAATAATAGTTACAAAATATGAGAATGGTGACAGAAATGTGCCTAGAAATAAATGATCAAATTTATATTTTCAATGAGTTACTCAAATGGATTACATATGTAAGACAAATCATTGGAGAAGCTCAATATCAGCAGTCAAAAATAGGTCAGGAGCTGACTGTGGGTCAGGCCATCAATTACTCATGTGCAAATTCAGGCTGAAGAAAATGAAAACAATCCACAAGAACAAAAATATAATCTTGAATCTAGTCCAACTGAATTTCAAAATCATCTTAAGAATAGGTTTAAAGCACTGAACACCAATGGTTAAAGGCCAAATTAGTTGTGGAATGATGTCAAGAATATTAACCATGAAGGGGGAGACTCAATATAGTGAAAATGACAATCCTATCAAAAGCAATTTACCTGTTTAACATACTCTCAATACAGATGTCAAACTCCTTTTTCAAAGAGGTAGAAATGATAATTTCAAGTTTATCTAGAGAGGAAAGAGACCTCAAAAAAGCAAAGCACTTCTGAAAAACAAAAATTAAGTGGGAGGCATAACACTTCCTGATCTCAAAACCTACTACACAGCTGTAATAACCAAAACAGCGTGGTACTGGTATAATGACAGACACATAGACCAATAGAAAAGCATGAAAAGTCCATAAATTAACGTATCTATCGATGATCAACTGATATTTGACAAGGAAATAAACCTATCAAATGAAGGAAGACAACCTCTTCAGAAATGGTGCTGATAAACTGGACTTCAACCTGCAGAAAGCTGAAGCCAGATCCATACCTCTAAGGCCAAAACTTTGAAAATCATAAGGGACAAAGTATTACTAAACTTAGAAGGCCCATCTCATGTTATAAAGAGGCTAAGAAATATAAATGTATAACAAACAGGACTGACCTCGGGGTTGGGGGGAGACTGAGAAAGATGTTCAACAATATATACTGCATTTAAACAGATGAGGGAGAAAACTGTTTAAAAGGGATATATGATTAGGTGTTTTTGTCATGATGGGAGTCCAGAACGAAGGCTGCATAGTGGAGTGGACCTAGGACAAGGGATTGTAAAACAGTCGAAGAATTTTTCTTTTACTTTTCTAAGAGGGTAGTGCACTGAGGAGGAGGGGGGAGGGTTGGGAGCGGAGAAAAATACAACAATGAATGAATGGAAATCCAAAGTCTCTGTAAAGTTTCATTGAAATTAATAATAAATTTTAAAACAATTGATGAATAGGACCTTCTAAAGTTAAATCCTAGTGTGCACCAAATATTTTTTTTCAAAAGGTGAAAAGAAAACCTACCTACTGGGAAAACACATTTAGCAATAACTTCTCAGACAAGGATCCCATACAAAAATTTACAGAAAACTACAGGGCCTCCACAGGAAAAGACTGTTTGCCCAATTTCAAAATAGACAAAAGACACAGAAAAGATTTTCTCAATGGAAGACATTCAGACAGCCAACAGACACATGAATAAATGCACAAAATCCATGACAACAAATCAAAACTACAATGACATACCATCTCACCCCAGTAGCAGTGGCAAAGTTTAACAAGACAGCAAGCAATAAATATTTGAGTGGATGCGGATAGGTTGGAACTCCCACATACTGCTGGTGGGCTTATAAAATGATAGACCCACTCTGGAAGGCAGTATGACATTTCTTCAAGACGCTGAGCACAAAAATTCCATATGACCCAGCTATTCCATCCCTAGGAATATATCCTGAGAAAATTAGAACTTAGACACAGATATTTGTACACTAATGTTCATAGCATAATTATTCACCATCACAAGACCACATAAACAGTCCAAATGTCCAATCACAATTTAAGAGATTGAGAAATTATGGCACATTTACACAATGGAATACTACACAGCACTGAGGAGAAATGGTTTTGGAAATTGCTACATAACTTAGGAGAGACTGGAGAACAATATGCTGAATGAATTCATTCAGTTTCATAAGGAAAATAATTCTATTATTATAGAAATAAGTGTTGTTGTTGTGTATTGAAGCATTGAAACTTACCAGTAGTTGACCCTCTGGAGGGTTTTCAGAGACAGTTAATCACACAGGAAAAGATTGCCTATTCTCTCCAAGAGCAGCTGATATCCTCTAATTGCTTGCTTTCAGGATTACTGTGTAGGTTCTTGCCAATAGAAATACATAACTAGTAAAACGTGTCTATGTATGTAAGGTTGAGAGGGTGGGGGCCGAACTCTGAGGATGGGCGGGGGGAAATCATAGGGTCACACATCTGGCAAGGATCTGAAAAGACAAGGTAATGATGGACATAGTTCAATAGTTATTAATTTTATAAACATAATGAATAGAAATGATTGTATAAAATATAATGTGAATGAAGGATAGTGTGTGAAACATAATCTATATGAACTTAGTAAACAAAGCAATATAAAATATATTTTTAAAAAAATCATTGCTTCCTTAAGAGAAATAGAGATTACTTCATATATTGAAGAAAATGGCATATAGAGAAAAAACAAAAATGGATGTCAGAAGACATTCTTAAATTGCACTTGAGCTTTGAGAAGTCAAAATAAAGGGAAAGCATATCGAAGTTAAGGGCTGAACAGAAGATTTCACAGGGCCATTAAAATATTGGAATGGAATTCGGATAAAACAAAAATTGGAGAATAAAAATGGAAGAACTAGCTCTGCATTTCTCATCTGAGAGAATTGAAAAATAAATTTAAGCCTTGAGCACAATAATGAAAGATGCTATGGGCAATATATTGAATGACCAAAGAAGCATAAAAAAAAAAGATGGATGAAATACACAAAGTCATTGCACCAAAAAGAACTGAAAGAAATTGAAAAACGAAGTACCATATGAGCAGAAGCCAATGGTAATGAAGGAGTAAGGGGAAACAGAATTGAAAATATTAGCAAAAAATAAGATACCAGGAATCAATGTGGTACCAACTGACTTGTTTCATCTAGCAAATGTAGCCCTGCATGCGCTCACCAGTATAAGCCTGGAAAATGGGAGGACAGTTGTCTGGCCAGTGGATTGAAAGAGGTCCATATTTGTTCCTATTCCTAAGAAGGGTGATCCAGCTGAAAGTGCAAACTATCAAACAATATCATTAATATCATATGCAAGCAAAATATTGCTGAAGATAATTAAAAAATAGCTAGAATAATACATAGAAAGGGAAAAGCCATCCTGGTTGAAAGTAAAGAATACCAGAAGAAAATTTATTTATGCTTTATTGAGTATGCAAAGGTATTTGACTGTGGGGATAATTACAAGTTATGGCTAACATTAAGATGAACAGGAATCCCAGAACACTTAATTGTGCTCAAGTTAAACCTGAACCTAGACCAGGAGGCTGTTGTGTGAACAGAGCTACAGGACATGGCATAGTTTAGAATTAAGAAGGGCGGGTGACAAGGTTGCAGTCCCTCTTCATACCTATTTAATCAGTACGCTGAGCCAATTACTCAAGAAACTGGGTTCTATGAAGAGGAATGTGGCATCCAGATAGGAGAAAGACTCATCAATAACCCATGTTATGCAGATGACACCACCTTGCTTGTTAAAAGTGAGGAGGATTAGAAGTACTTGTTGCAGAAGATCAAAGAAAACAGTCTTCAATATGAATTTCATCTCAATGTAAAAAAATCTCCAAAATTCTTACCACTGTCCCTATACACAACAACATAATAGATGGAGAAAAGATTGCAACTTTCAACAAGTTCATCTTATTTGGATCCACAATCAAACCCTGCAGTCAGGAAATCAGAAGAAAAATTGCATTTGGAAAGTCTACAGTATGGACCTCTACAAATTATTGGAGTAACAATATCAATTTGAGGACTAAGGTGTGTCTGATTCAGGCCATGTTTTTCCTGATCACTTGATATGTATCTGAGAGTTGAAATAAAATAAGGATGACAGAAGAATTGATGCCTTGAGCTGTGGTGTTGGAGAAGAGTATTGAACATCCCATGCACTGCCATGCCAAAAGAACAAACAAATATGTATTGGGGCAGTGCAGGCAGAGTGCTCTTTGGAGACACAGATGAAAAAGCTTCACCTCACATACTTTGGGCATATTACTAGGAGGGGCTATACTTTGGAGAAGAACCTGATGCTTTGAAAGGCAGAGGGTAGATGGAGAGGAAACCCTCAACCAGGTGAATTGACACAGTGACTACAGCAATGGTTCTAGCGTGTTAGTAAGTGTGAAGACGGCACAGGATAGATAAGGGTTTAAATCTCTTGTTCATAGGGTCCTATGGGTCATATGCAACTAGGTGGCATCTAACAGCA
>NW_006399784.1:10872375-10891405 GCF_000299155.1 Elephantulus edwardii
TTATCTATTATATACTATACACTATACACTATACACTATATACTATATACTATGTATTATATATTTTATATATATATATATTTCAGGTTTTGTACAGCTTGTGTGACATTTTCTCATTAACCATAGCCACGAGTCCATAAGTTTGATGCTGATTTATCAGGTATGTCCTGCAAAGAAGATTTAACAGATATGATCTATTACTTCTATAATTTCCTACATGAATTTATCCCAACAGTGTGTTTAAAAACAGTTTGAGATGTGTGCTTAAGATTTTTACTTCATCTCTTTCTATTGTGCCTAGTAAAGAGGAAAAATAAGAAGTCACTAGGCTGTGTCTGTGGTGTTAGCCTAAAGCTGGCTTTTTTAGCCGTTTTCTTAGCCCTCTCTGTTCTTCAGCTACCTTAACCGCAGACACATGGTCTTTCAAATCATTAATATCTGTGAGACTTTTATCCCATAGTGGCAGCAAGACTTGAGAGTGACTGGAGTTGGACGCTGTTGAGAGCTGGACCATGATAGCAAGAAACTGACAATGGTGGTGAAGAGATTATGGCATTGCTATTGAGAAACTGTGGCAAAGGGCAGCCAGAGGAGTCCTGAGACAAAGGCCACTGTTAAAGAATTTTACCATTCGTGTCAGATTATGGAAGGAAAAGCTGACTGATGAACTGAAACACAGCCTGGACTAACTGAGGAATTTTGTCTTGGGACTATTGGGCTACCACTTGGATTTGCAAAGGTTGATACTCTTTGCCTCCTCCACTCTCCAATTTACTTCCCTAATACCACCATTCTAGGTTCCACAACTGTGAGTAAAGTCTGTAAGTCAACAATAAATAATTTCTTGCTTTTAGTGTGGCTCTAGTGTCATCATTAGCTGAGCTACAGACACTTTTCTGTTTTCTGTTCTGATCTTGTGAGGGGCTGTGTTATTCTCACTCCATCTGTCCTTTTCAGAAAGACATTCATTGCCCTATTCTCCCATGTCCCATTCTCTGCTTTCTAAATTTTTCTCTCTAATCTTTCATTGAACTGAAAAGTGATGCATTGTTGCTACAAAATGACAATTGGCTCAGAGAGGTCTATCACTTTGTGGCCATACCTTCAACTTGAATTTCTCTAATTTGTAAGGAATAGTGTGACTCTTAAGAGTCCAGGTAGTGTAGTGGTTAAACATTCAGCTGCTAAAAGTTTGGTAACTTGAAACCTCCAGCCACTCTCCACCGTAGAAAGATGTCAAAATCAGTTTCCATAAAAATTTCCAACTTGGAAAGCTTATGAGGCAACTTTACTCCATTTGACTTTATGTGTTTGATTGTGATGGGATTTTAGGTCTCATAGTCTTTCCAGGTTGAAGAATCAATCCAATCAGCTCTTAAAACTTTGATAGTTTGCAAACTAATCCGTTGAGTAGATTCTATATGATGAGGAAACAGCTATCATAGTTCTCAGAATTTGGTTCATAGAATTAACTGCTAGATAAGAGGAAAACTAGCATGAATGATGATAGAACATATGAGAAATAAAGAGGCTTCAAAGAAGGGATCTGAAGAACTAGAGACATGAAAAATGTGCTAAAAATTGAATGGAAGGAATATCAGTAATTGGGAATTACTGCTGCTCTTAATTCTCATTTCCCATTTAGGTGTGTTGTGTAACATATGCCTAAGCAGAGACAGAAATGTCTGAACACAAAAGCACTTTTACCTGCTTTCTAGTTTACTGGATCAGAAAAAAAAAAAAACACCAAACATTATGTGACAAAATAACTGCATTTCGTTTTTCCTACAATACCTCTCCCCCACCATATAAAAATAAGTTACTGATGAAATAGAGTTGCTACTCCCTACAGAGTGGGTGGAGAGCAAAGTTTCTCAACTTCCTCCAACACAATTAATTACATAGATTTCCACCAAATGTTTTAATATCAGATGTCAAAGTAGCTTGGCATCACAAGAAACAGAATTCTGTGTAACATTTCCAGCATCCTATTAGTGGGCAAGATATTGATATGAATAAGCTCACTTCTTTTCAAAAAGAGTAGCCCTTTTATTACCCACAGCTTTCATTATTTGCTTTCTAACTTCAAATTATTATTTATGTTGGGAAAGAAGCAGATGGTCTGCTTGGAAGGGCATTGAAATCTCTTTTAGGGTGTAAATTCATGGGTTAAAATAATTGAAATGTCTAGAAATAAAAGACACTGATAAGGAGTTTTTTTCTTGGTAGCCGCCACTGAGTTGACCTGAAACTCGGGGAGAGTGTGCTAAGCAGGATCAGAACATTGTGACCCACAAAATTTACTCTTGTTTTTCAGATGTGTATGTTGACAGACCTTTCTCATAAGGAGCATAACATTATAAATGCTGTCATTCTTGTTTTATCCTCTTTAAATATTACCAAATAAAAATGTCCCTCTTCTAAAAATGTCAATGCACAAAATATATTGATAATAAGAACAAACTTTACATTTACGTGATTTCATATATTGAAAGGTTTATAAAACATGTGAGCTCATGCAAATACTACATTCCAAAGGATTGTTAAAACCAACATTAGAAAGCATCTGTTTTTGGTAAGACATCCTCCTCTTAAAAACAAATAAAATTTAATAGGTTTCAGGATGGTAAAGTCATCTAAACAACCAGTCTCAAGCTTACATATTCTTGTTGCTGGGTGCCACTAAGTCAAATAAAACTTATAATACCACTATGAAGAACAGGTATGGACCTTGTCCTATCAACTTTGACAAACTTGGTCCCATTGCTGCAGTCATTCTGTCAATCCATTTCTTTGGTCGTCTTCATCTCTTTCACTGACACTCCATCTTTCCAAGCATGCTGGCCCTCTACAAGAAAGAGCCTTTTCTAGCAATATATTCAAAATATGAAAAACAAACGTTTACCGTCTTTAACTCTAAAGAGCACACTGACTACACTTTTTCCAAGATATAACTGTTCTTTTGTCAGTCCATGGTACAGTCAGTATTCTTTTAGCTTACTATAATGTTGGTATATTCAACACTCTTTTCCGGAAACATTCCTCAAAGGCATCAATTCTCTTTCTATCATTCCTAGTAATTGTCCAGCTCTCTGACCCATAACAAGCAATTGCAAAGACTATGACCTGGATCAGGGGCACCTAAGTCTCCAGAGTGACATTATTGCACTTCAGTATTCTGGGAGTTCACTGACCGGTGACTTTCTCAATGCAATTCATCTCTTGATTTTCTGGCTGCTGGTACCAAGAGTTTTGATTGTGGAGCCAAGCAAACTAAAACAATCTCAATCTCTTCTCTTAATCTACTCATCATTCATAATGAGAGCCAACTGATCCAGTGGTGCAAATATTTGTTTTCTTGAGGAAGACCCTCTATGAGATGTAACTTGATGGCACGTAACAACAACAACATAACATTGGAGACTCTGGCCTCTAGATGGAGCCATGGGTTTGAATCCCACTTCAGACACATTGGTATATTAAAGAGCAAAGTTTTAAACTCTCTTCAAAACTTTTAGTATAAATTTACATTTGACAGCAAAAGGCATTGACTTGTTTTGTTCATAGAAATGTCAATGAATAGAATACAAACTAGACAGAACCATATTTGATTGCTGGTTCAGAATTGCTTGTTGCCTAACCTTGAGAATTTGCTTAATTTCTGTTATTTACATTGCTTCATAACTCAGATATTTTTGATCAAAATAAATATATTACAGGAACATGTCAAGGATTGGAACCTATTCAATAGCAATGAACAGTAACTGTAGTCATTTTCAGAAATGTAGAAGATGGTTTTAAAAAGAAATTTCTAAATAAAAAATACTAATTATTATTATTATATCAATAGTATTCTATGTTCTCCCAAATAATACACAATATGTCTATTTTATAAAATTGTATTAAAAACAAGCATTACCATATGTAGTTGAGCTCTGGTAGTCTAGTGGTAAAAAGCTGCACTGTATCCCAAATGCATGCAGTTCGAATTCTCAAGTTTCTCCACAGGAGAAAGGTGGTCAGTCTTCTCTTGTGTGATTAACTGCCTCTGAAAACCCATAAGCTATGGGTCGGTTCCGACTAGATGCTACAACAACACAACTTATAAAGTTACATACACATATATAAATACATAAAAATGTAAATATTCTCAGTGTCATTTAGTAGATTCTGATGTATCAATACTCTTCTTTAGGTTTATAAGACTATAAATTTATTCAAAAGGAGACTAAGTCTTCTTTGTCTCAATGAGCAGCTAGTAAATTTAAACCATCAACTTTTCAGTTAACAGCCTAACATAATGCACTGCATCACTTATTATAATTTATGATTGTATTTGCAAATGATACTTACAAATTATTGAATCCACCAACTGCTCTATCTAGGTGAAAAAGATGGATGATTTCCTCTCATGCCATTTACTGCCTCTGGAGGGTCCGTACTACTTTCTGGAGGGACAACTTTGAATAAGTTCTAAGATACCCATAAACAACAACATATTTTATTAAATAAAAGAATTCTATTTCATAAACTAAAAAATCAGTAACTCTTGGCCTAAACTCTTCCTGTAAATGGGGTGAGGTATGCCAGATGGTGGGGTTAGCTCAGGATAGTACAAGGTTCAGAGCTATTATTTATAGTGTTCTTATGAGCCATAGTCAATTTGATGGTATGCAACAACAACAAACTCAAAATATATTAAGTGTTGATAAACATACCTGCAAATTATTTCTCTAATTTCAAAGACTATGACTGAGCACCACGAAGAAAATACCATATCTTTGGAAAAAAAATCTTAATTTGATTTTAAAAAATCATTACATGGTTTTAAGAAAACTTGAAGAACTGTATCATCATTTACTTAATGAAAATAGTGTTTCTGTTGTCATATGATGTCGAGTGAGAACTGAATCACAGCTGAACCTTCAACAGTGCTGAAGATTGAATTGTTTTTCAATAAATCACAATATTAATATAATTCAAAACAATCTGTCAACAGAAGTTTGGCAGTTAAGATGGAGTCATTTTTCTGACATAAAATAATTAGTTCCATGATGAGATCTGCTGCCAGTGAATTGAAAACAGGCTTCATCAGGATTGTGACCTGCAACAAATGTACATGATGTTTTGGCAGAAGTCACTTGCTTTTTGTTCCATCTGGTTTGCTGTGCTATCTGACTTGCAGTTCTTTGCCCTTCAGTCATTGACCTGTTCTATTGCTTGCTTTTTATGTTTGTATTTGACAGCCTCTGTATCCACTACCTTGCCATTGGACAAGGCAAGCATGGGTTTGTCAGTCTTCATAGCTACATGACTCAGAAGAAACTGGAAATTTCTCGATGGAAGTTGCCATCTACTATAATCACATGAGCCAGAGAAACTTCATCAATTTTACTTCTTTAAAGAAATATGGGGAGTTATGATCGCCTAGTGATAGTGAGTTGTGCTGTCAACACGAAGACACAAAGTTTTAATCCACCAGTTGGTTCTTAGGAGAAAGACAAGTAAATTCCCATGTGATTTATAGACTAAAAACCTTCTGGAAGGTCAGCTATGGGTTCCAACTTAAGGGCACATAACAACAAATAATCTAGCCTAAGAACACCATTGAAAAAATCTTGTGAAAATGCCTTTATCTGTTCTTCTGCTCTCCCATTTAATACTCAGAAAACTCAAACTCATCTCCAGTAAGTAGGGACTGGCTCATAGCTGACCCTCCTGCAGGAGGTTGCCACAGCTGTTAATCACATAGGAAGAGATTTACAATTTTTCTTGTTCTGAGAGGCTGATGGTTTCAAACTTCCATCTGGGCTTAAACTTTGGAGTATGCAAACCAGTAAATGAAAGAAAAATAAAATCATGGAAAAGTAAAAGGTTTTTAAGAATGAAATATAAAAAGGAAAAATAAATCTTAACAAAAATATTTTTTAAGAAAAAGACTTGTTACTCTTTATGTACTAAGCCAACAGAGTGCCTCTTCTATTAATAGGTTCCTGTAAACAAAGAAAATTTGTCCAATATAGATGATATATTAATAGTTATATTACATGTAAAATATATAGTAATGAAATAAAAATTTCAACAGATAATCTAAAACATGTTTTACAGAAATATTTATTACATAAATTTCTTGTATTCAAACTGTTGTTAGATACTGTTGAGTCAACTACATCCCGTAGGTACCCTATGAATAAACTTAAACTTTATCCTATTTAATATTTCCATTTTAATCATCTCTGACATACTTGAGTTCACCACTACAGTCACTGTGTCGATCCATCTTTCTGAGAATCTTCTTATCTTTTGATCATCCTCTATCTTTCCCAGCATGATTTTTCCCCAAAGCCTGGTCCCTCCTGACAACAAGCTCTGGTGGTGGCCTGGTGGCAAGAAGCTGTGTAGAGATCATTTGGATTTTAATTGTAAATTTTGTGGTTTGGTGTTTTGGTGTCTCAAAAACTTCCATCCTTCGGGTTTTTGAGAAGCTATATTCCATGATAGGAAGTTGAGAAGCTATATTCCATGATAGGAAGTTACCCACCTTTCTCTCTCAGAGTTGTTGATGGATTTGAACTACTAGAGTGGGACCACATTTGGGTTAGCAGGGCAACTCCCTATGGACCATGCCACCAGATCTCCCTGTGTAATATTTATACAATAGTTATATCATATTTTACAAGCTAATTAGAAATTTTTAATCCGAATGTGTCCTTATTTTTATTATTAACATAATTCTGCATCTGGGAATGAAAAATGCATAATAATTGGAGTAAAATCATACCAGAAATTAAAGCTAATTTTTCCTACCATTTGCTACATCAATTCTTATCAATGCTCTTTTTTTGGGTGTTTTTGTTGGTGGTGTGTGCTGTCACTAACTCATAGCTGACCCTTCAGTGGGTTTTTAGAGGCATTAAATCACATGAGAGATTACCCTGTCTTCTCCACAAAACAGCTGGTGGCTTGGAAATGCACCTTTAGTAAAGTAGAATTCTCCGAATGCAAATTGGAATCACCTGCAGAGATGAAAACAACTTTTAAAGTATTTTAATGTCTAGGCCCTTTTTAAATTAAACCAGACTTTTCAAAGTAAAACCCATGTTTCACTTATTTTTTTTAAAATATCCAAGGTAGCTTAAAAATACAGTGAGAATTCAGAGACATTACTTAGTTTAAAAAAAAATCACTCTAGGAAATTTAGTTATGTCCATATAAAATGTTAGAAATGAAAAGTGTTGTAATTAGTTTTTACTAAAAATACCATAGCTTTCCTAGAAATTGCAAATAAAGATCTTAGAACTTGCTTTTTCTATCAGTGAACTTTTGGACTAACAAATTTTACTGATGGAAGAGTTTGTGGATTATGATGTAAAAAAGGAAGAATATTTATGTTAATAAATCCTTCAAGGACTATGACAGCATTCATTTCACTTTTACTACTGTATAATATTTGATTCATTAAATCTTGTTGCATTTGGAGATTTTTAGCAATTAGTACATTTATCAGTGTTTGCAGAAAAATAAGTATCAAATCTTTGCATCATATTAATATAACCAGTTGTTCATTATACCTCTTAGTTTTGGTTTCTTAACTTTGGTACATTTCATTATAATAAATAGCTTCAGAAGGAAAGATAATAAAAAAATCAAAGTCATGTGCATTATATCTACAAGTGGTCTAATAAATCTCATTGTGATGTGCAAAGAAAAGATTGACTTTGTCAAAATAAAAATAAAAACAATATCACTTCACTTGCCCCCACAATCAACACTTATGCAATCAAGCATTAAAAAAAAAATCAAACAATGTGTTGCATTGATGTTGTTGCTGTTGTTGTTATGTGCCATCATGTCCTTTGCAACTCAGCGACCCTATGTACAATAGCCCTACACCCTGCTCTAATGCCAACCTCATTTTCTCCTTGACACACCTACTCCCACTACCCGAATCACTGAATCGATCCATCTCATGGAGGGTCTTCCTTTCCTGAGCCCTCCTTCCACTCTCCCAAACATGTTGTCCCTCTCCAAGTACTTGTCCCTCCTTGTAACATGCCCAAAGTATGTCAGACGAAACTTCAGAATCCTTGACTCCAAGGAGCATTCTGGCTTCACCCTCTCCAGGACAAATCTATTTGTTCTCCTAGCAGTCCATGGTATATTCAACACTCTTCTCCAGAACCACAGCTCAAAGGCATTAATTCTCTTTCTATAATCCCTAGTCATTGTCCAGCTTTCCAACGCATAGCACGCAATTGCAAAGATACAACATGTTTCTCTATTTTTAGGGAGGAATCATTTTTTTCCCAATGTCGTCAGCACAGCTTGATTTTCTTCCTTCATTACCATTGGCTATTGATCATATGATACTTACTGAATATTTCAGTGTAGGTCAGTTAATTTTGGAACAGTGATTCCATGAATTCCCTCCATCTTATTTGGATGCTTCACAAATCATTCAAGATTTTGCCCGTAGCATCTCTAAGTATTGCAACTAGAGCTTGAATATATTTTTTCAGTTCTGTCTGCTTAAGACAAGCTGAATGAGTTCTTTAAAATTTATTCTGCAAATACAGCTTTCTACACATTCTGTTGTAATATTTGCCTTTATCGTCTCAAGTTGCCTTCTGAAGTTTTCTATTCAACTCTTTTATTCCAGCATTTCTTCCTTTAGTTTTGGTGTCTCAATGCTCTAGTTCAACTTTCAGGGTCTCTTCTGGCATCTTCTGGCACCCTCTGGCATTTTTTTAATTTTTCTTTCTCCTCTGTAGTGACCTTTAGCACTATTCATGGATGATATCCTTAAATGTCATGTCATAACTCATCTAGTGTTCAGTCATCAGCTTTCTTTTTAAAACAAAACCACTTTTACTGAGTGCTTATGCACAGCCTCATATTAAGCAGTTTACATGTGTTATGACTTCATGTGATCAACAAAATATTCCTTTGGTTGAGGAAACTGAAGATCAGATTATTTAAACATCACCAGCTTTCTAAACTTCAAACCTTTTCTATGTTGATTTTTAAATTCAGAAAGAATAAATTAAAGATCATGTTTTGGTTCTTGTAGACTAATTTTCACTTTTTTCAGCCTCAATTTGAACTTGCACATGACTAATTTTTTGTCTGTTTGACAGTAAGCACCTGACCTGTTTTTAATTGCTGATACTGAGCTTCTCCCATGATTCGTTCCACAGATGTGATCAATCTACTTCCTTTACAGTCCCATCATGTGTGGATCATGTGCAAAGTGGTGGTTTGATTTTTTTAGAAAAGTGTTTGGTGTTTGTAATTAATAAATCAATGAACATACAAAATTCAATAGTTCTATTTCTGACCTTGTTTCTGTCACCAAATCTATACTTTTGGACTATCATTTCTTGTTCAGTGTTTCCAACCTCTGCATTCTCGTCACCAATTATCATTAACACATTTTGAATGTGTGTTTGGTTAATTTCAGATCACAAAAAAAATGGTAAATATCTTCAATTGATTTCTCTTTAGCCTTAATTGTTGGTAAATATATTAATAATAGGTCTTCCTTAATAAACATATGTATAATATTCCAACACTCACTATACTGACAAAAAAATGAGGGCCCAGGAATCTATGGAATATCAGTTGAGATGTTTCAACTAGCAGAGGCAGCCCTCGATACGTTCATCAGACTATACCAGGAAATTTAGAGGACAGCTGCTGTTTGGTTAACTAACTAAGAGAGATCCATATTTGTCCCTATGTCTAAGAAAGGTGATCGAACAGAATGAAGAAATCATCAAACAATGGAATTAAAATCAATTTTGAGCAAAATATTGCTAAAGATTATTAAAAGTGGCTAGAACAGTACACAGACAGAGAACTGACAGAAGTTCAAGCTGTATGTAGCAGAGCCTATGTCATCAGGGATATCATTGCTGCTGTCAGACGGATCCTCGCTGAAAGCGAAGAATACCAGAAGAATGTCTATTTGTGCTTTATTGATTATGCAAAGGATTTTTATTGGCTTGATCACAATAAACTATGGCTAACATTGGAAAGAATGGGAATCCTAGAATACTTACTTCTGCTCATGAGAAACCTAGACCTAGACCACGAGGCTGTTATGTGAGCAGACTAAGAGAACACTACATGGCTTGAACTTAATAAAGATGTGTATCAGAGCTGTATCCTGTTGCCATAACTATTCAATCCACGCACTGAGCTATTTGGACTCTATGAAGAAGAATACAGTATCAAGACCAGAGGCTTATCCGTAACCATGGTACGCAGATGATATAACTGCTTACTGAAAATGAAGAGGACTTGAAGCACTTGCTGAAGAAGATCAAAGAATACAGCCTTCAATACAGACTGCATCTCAATGTTAAAAGAAAAATTCTCACCACTGGATGGATAAGCAACATTTGATTGTGGAAGAAAAGACTGAATCTGTCAGTGGTTTCTACTTACTTGGATCCACATCAACACCCTTGCTACCAGCGGTCAGGAGATTAGAAGATGAGACACATTGTGCTGGGAAAGTCTGCAATCAGGGACGTCTCCAAATTATTGGGGAGCAGCAATGTTAGAAGACTAAGGTGCATCTGATTCAGGAACTGGTCATCTGAATAACTTGCTGTGCTGCTAAGAGCTGGACAATGAATAAAGATAACAGAATAATTAATGCCTCGAGGTGTTGGAGAAGATTATTTAATATACCCTGGACAGCCAAAAGAATCAAGAGATAAACATTGGAAAAGGTGTAGCCAAGGTGCTCCTTAGAGACAAAGATGACAAAGCTCACATATTTTGCCCATGTTGCTAGGAAAGGCTGTTCCTTGGAAAGAGATATCGGAATTGGAAAGTTAAAAAGTCAGAGAAAAAGAAGGCTTGCACCAGATGGATTGACACAGTGACTACAGCAATGGATGCAAGTGTGTCTGAGATGATGAGGATGACAAATGTGAGAATGTTGTTGATACAGTAGCTATAGGTTGTATTCCACTGGAGGGCACCTAACAACAATAACATCAACAAACCATGTATATTGAAGTGCAACAGTTAAAAGGAATACTAAAGAAAAATGATGCCTTTAGTTTATAGAATTGGCAAAGAGTAATGAATATATCATGAACTGCTGGGAGAACAAACAAATCTGTCTTGGAATTAGTACAGATGTTCTTTAGAGTCATGAACGATGAGTCTTCGTCTCATTTGCTTTAGATATGTCATAAAGATGGGCTAATGTCTGCAAAAGGACATTATTCTTGCTAAAGTAGAGGATCAATGAGAAAAAGGAATGCATTCAAGAAGATGGATTGGCACAGGGGCTGCAACAATGGATTCAAACATAGCAGTGATGTAAGGATGGCATAGGTCTGGGGAGTGTTTCATTCCGCTGTCAGTATCAACTGGCTAGAAGGCACCTAACAACAAGAAACAAAGCCCAGCTATTTCCATCCACATGAATTGTACTAAAAGGCTGATATAAGAACACAGAGGATGCAAGCAATTATTATAAATACAAACATAAAATAAAGTATCTCTTTAACTTTGTCATGAAAACTTAACATAAGCAAAATGATGCAAAATGATGAATTAGGTGCCCCTAACCAAATAATTGGGTACACTTCAGCATATTGGTCAACAGTTAATAATACAACGGATTTGCTAAACTATTTGCAAAATAATTACCAACACTTTGATTTTTTTTTATAAACCAGTTTCCTCTTTAGAAATAAATTAAAATTTACAAAAACTAAATCATGAGTGATAAAGTTAATAGAGCACCTTTTTTTAGTTTTGTTTGTTTGTTTTATTTGTTTCTTAAATGTCAAACTAATAGATAATATTGCAGAGAAGAAGAGAACAAACCATATTATAATTTGAGGTTTGCATAATTTTATGCAATGTTTATTGTTTGAATAGGAACTAATCAGATTTCTTTTTAAGAAGGGAATTGCAAATAATATTATCAATATTTTATAATGATAAAAATAGCTTTTAATTTTCTTCTTGAAACATTATTTTCAGTCTTGGCTTATTTGCTGCATTCTGTCAGGTTCAAAACACACATAACTGTTCAGATTTTCTTTCAGGCACATTTAATTTTCTACACAATTAGAAACTGAATACTTGTATATATTAAAATAACGTGAAGAATACTGAATTTTAATGTTCATCATTCATTTATTTAAGATATATGACATGTCTCAAATGAGTTAAGATGTATTTTGTTTTCTTACAGCAACTACTCAGAATCCAAATAAAAATATAAACATATAGAAAAATACTTAAATATAATATTATATTGTTGTTGTGTACTGTCGAGTCAGAACTAACCCATAGCTGACCTTTTTTGATTGTGCTTATGTGAAACTTACACTTTTACTAGGAGGCAGTCATTAGAACAGAACAAGGAAACATTACATGGCTCAAAATCGAGAGGAGTGTAAGCCAAGGAAGTGTCTTATTTACATATATTTTCAATCTCTGTTCAGAAAAGACCATCTTGGAGACTGGGTTCTATGAGGAACAATGTGGGATCAGGACTTGAGGAAGACTCATTAACAATCTACATTATGAAAATTACACAACCTTGCTTGCTGAAACTGATGAAGATCTGACGTGTTTTGTGAAGAAGGTCAAGGACTGCAGCATTCAATGTGGATTGAAGCTCAACATCAAGAAAGCAAAGATTCTCATCTCTGGGCTAATTGGCCGTATCACGATAGAAGGTGAAGAGTTGAGATTATTAACAGCTTCAGTTTTATTGGCTCCACAATAAACACTCTTGGTACCAGCAGCCAGAAAAATAAAAGAATAATTGTATTGGGAAAATCTGCTGTCAAGGATTTCTCCAGAATAGTGAAGAACAATGGAGTCTCAGTCTGGAGACTAAGGTGCATCTGATTCAGGACGTGATCTTTGCAATTACTTCCTATGCATCAGAAAACTGTACAATGACAAGGGATGATAGTAGGAGAATTGATGTCTTTGAGCTGTGGTGCTGGAGAAGAGTATTGAATATAACATGGACGGCTAGTAAAACAAACTGGCTTGACCTAGAAAGGGTGAAGCCAGGTTCTTCTTGGAGTCAGGATTCTGGAGTTTTGTCTGACATACTGTAGGCATGTTGCAAGGAAGGACCAGTTCTTGGAGAGACATTATGTTTGGGAGGGTGGAAGTACAACGCAAGAAAGAAAGACCCTCGAAGAGATAGATTGATTCAGTGACTGTGGTAATGGTATGGGTAGGTGTGTCAGAGTTGATCCGGTTGACTCAGGATAGAGCAGGGAACAGAGTTTTCGAACATAAGGTTGCTCTGAGTCCCAATGGCGTCTGACTCGATGACCTATAACGACATATATTAGATATGTTAAAAATCAGAAAAGGAGTTTACCAATGATGTATCATTTCTCCTTACCTATTCAATATGTATTCAGAATAGATCATTTAGGAGTCTGGACTGTATGAAAAGTGTTGCATCACAATTTGAGGAAGACTCGTCAACAACTTTCACTATGAAAATAGCATATCCTTGCATGCTGAGACTGAAATATTTGCTGTAGGGACAACAGTCTCCTATATGGATTGAAGCTCAACATCAAGAACACAAAGATTCTTACCATTGGGCCAATTGCAGCTACCTGCTGGACAGAGAAGAGATTGAGATTGTTGATAATTTCAGTTTGCTTGGTTCCATACTCAACACTCATCGCCCTATTGTTGTTGTTTTGTGCCATTGACTTGCCTATAACTCAAAGAAACACTATGTGCATTAGATCTGAAACCTGTCCAATTCTGAGCCAATCTGATCATCTATGATAGATTTAATCCCATTTCTCCAGTCACTGAGTAAATCCATCTCTTTCAGGCTCTTTCTCTTCTGCTCTGTCCCTCCACACTTCCAAGCATGCTGTTCCTCTCCAATGTCTTGTTCCTTCTGGCCCAGGGCTCAAAGTATGTGATATAGATCTTTAAAATCCTTGCCTGCAGGAAGCATACTGGTTTCACCCTGTTCAAGACAGACCTGTTTGTTCTCTTGGCAGACCATGGTAAGTCCAAAACTACTCTATAGCATCACAGCTCAAAGACATTAATCCTTCTTCTATTATCCTTAGTTACTGTCCAGCTCTGAGATTTATAGCAAGTAATTTTGCGTTATGGCCTGACTATGGCCTGAATCAGGTGCACCTTAGTCTCCAGACTGACATTGTTGCTCTTCAGTGCTCTAGAGAGGTTGCTGAAAGCAGACTTTTCAATGTAATTTATCTTTTAATTTCTTGACCACTTCCAAGAACATTGATTATGGAACCAAGCAAGCCGAAGTTATCAATAATCTCAATCTCTTCTCTGTCCATATTGATGCTTCCAATTGGCCCAGTGGTGAAAATATTTATTTTCTTGATGTTGAGCTTCAATCCTTACTGAAGGCTACAATCCTTGAACTTCTTATGCAAATGCCTTTTCAGTTTTAATAAGCAAGTTTGTATCATCTGCACAATGCAGGTTGTTGATGAGTCTTCCTCCAATTCTGATGCCATATTCTTCCTCATAAAGTCCAGCTTCCCAAATTATCTGTTCTGCATACAGATTAAAATGGCATGGAGATAGGGTGTGTCCTTAACTCACACCTTTCCTAATCCTGAGTCATGCAATGTTTCCATGATGTGTTCTGACTAGTGTTTCCTAGTCATTAGTTATGTGTTGTGTAAGGACACTTCAACGATTTAGAATCCACAGAAGAGCTGTGGGTTAGCATTAACATTACCAGTAAGTATATTCATTTTTCCTGGACACAAGAGCCTACTATTTGGTCCTAAAAGCCTTCTGAGGTCCCAACTCTTCACACTATTTCTTAGTTGTTGGAATTGATGGAAAACCTCATAAGCAGTTCCTTCTCCTCTACCTTGCATGTGAACTTCCAAGCTGTAAAACAACCCAGTGGGAGATAGAATTTGGTCGAGGACTTAAGAACAATAAATGACATCGTTGAGCCTCTACATCTTGTGGTGCCTACCTTTAAACTATAATAGAGAAAGCGCTAGTCAATAAGCCTTTTATTTTAAGAACTGCCTTTCCTCTGTAACTTGATTTGTGTCACTGTTAGAACCTCTACTTGGAATATTATTGCTTTTAATTTTTGACTCATATACTTTTAACTTCTTACTTAAGTTTGTGTCTTCTAGGCTGCAACAGTTCCATGACACATCTTCAAGGATATGAACATGTACGACTAAGCACCATTGATAACAGTTCATCTAAATTCCAAAATCAGTCTCCACAATAGTCTATGTGTTTCCTACTGCCAAAGGGGCCCTTTAGAGTAGTGAGAGAAGATCTTCATCCTGAAACATACAGCGTCCCTTTTCAGCAGGAAGAGGCTAATATAATATGCTGTCTCCTTTTGCTTATGACTCAGGGTGAAGTCTCTCTCATGGAGGAGTGATAGGTAATGGCAAAGGATACACTGACAAAGGAGATTAATCAGAATTGGCTTTGACAAGCACTGTGGCAATGGGACAATTAAAACAGACTTTTAGGGGGGGGAAAGAGGAATGAACTGGGGGGATAGAGGAAAATAGTGCAAAAGTGAATGAATGGAAATCCAAAATCTCTGTAAATGTTCATTAAAATTAATAAAATTTAACAAAAATTTAAAAAACAAAACAGTGAACTTGCCTTTAAAAAAAGACTTTTAAGAAAGCATGAGCAATTTGGTTATTGAAAAGGAACACATAAGGATATTTGTAGCATTTTATTCTAATTGGTACTATTAATTTAAATTTTTGTACATGTTAAATGATAAATTTTTTGCCTTGTCTCTTATTCTCTACCTAAACTGAGTTTCTTCTCTGGCCATTTACATGTATCAAATGTAATCTACCAGCACTTGTATGCTTAGGGTAATTATTTCATTTTAGACTTCAGAGTTTATTTTGTGTCTTTCCCCTCTTTGTTGTTGTTATTGTTAAGTGCTGCCAAGTGGTAGACAACGAATAATGACCCTACGAACGAAAGACCTGAACAATTGTATAACTTTCATTTCTCTAGGTTTGTAGAGTTTCCAGGTCAAGCTCTTTTGGAAGTGGATGCCACTCCTGTTTCCACTTGTTTTAATTGGGGAGCTCCATCAAACGCTGTCCACCATGGACAACCATTGTAGTATTTGACACATCAGTCACAGTGTATAGCATCAAAACAACCATGAGTTACCTCTCTACAGCAAACGGACAGACCACTTAGAAGAGTATTTGCCCCAAAACAACTAAAACCATACCTGAGGGCTGCAGATTATAATCACCCACCTTTGGATTAGTAGCATAACTTTCTATTTGCTAGTCCAACAGAGCTGTCCCCTCTAGCAATTATTTTTTTGTTGTTATTTCTATGGAAATATTTCTTTGTTGTTATTTCATTTTTTAAAAAGTCAGACAGAGACTACTGTATAAAATTATAAGGACAGTGAAATTACAAGTCTTTTAGCAACAACTTAGCATGTTAAAGTTTAAAGGTCAATGAATTAACCCAGAAGTAACTGCAGAATTAAATTTTTGTATTGTAATTTCTTCTTTCATGTATTTACTCTTTCACTATTTTCCTCAAGAAAAAAAAATCAAAAAACCAAGCTATTATTTTTTTCTGTTTTTCAGAAGATAAATGAAACTTCCGTTTAGGTTATAATTGACAAAATATTTGACTACAAATTCATGTGGGGAAAAACATCTTTTAAATATTGATACATCTCAAAGTTTGAGAAGGTGTCAAGAAATAGTACAATGAGTGTTCTTCTTAGATCATTTTCAAAACAACCTCAAGTTTAGCACCTGGAAAAGTTACCCTCTGGTCTTTTGGAGACTTGGGAGAGATACTCTTCAAGGGCCATATGCATTTAGAAACATTTCCCCAAATTAAATAATTTGGCTGTGATAATTGCCTGTACCAGAACAAATTCTTCCTTCTTGACTTTGAATGATGATGAAAAAGAATGTTCCTTTTTTCTTAGTCGCTGTCACTGAAGCACAAAAATTAGCTTAGAAATGGCAACATGGCATGTTTTTTACTCATTTTAACTTTTATAAAAGTAATCTCTAAAGGAAATATGTAGATAATTCTAGGGTGACACTAAAATTTTGTTCACAACTGGATAGAAGTGAATTCAAGTCAGTGGTACATTCATTGTGACAAATCATAGAGGACAACATACACATTTGAATATTGAATAAATATGTCATTTAGCTATACTGAAGTAGTTTGCTTGTTGCTGTAATGCTAAAACCTATTCTACTTGCCTTACAAATATCAACAAAATGAATATATTTTAGCAGAATTTCCTGACCAAGACTAATTTAAGAAGGAAGAACTGGTGATAGTTTTTGTGTTGTTTTGTTTTTTTAAGGCAGAATTAAAAACCAAAAGACCGACCTTTAATTGGTATAGAACTAGAAGATGAAATCGACAAGTTAGAAAATACTAAAAATGATTCTAGAAAAGAGCTAAGCACTTCCTCTTCAAAGTATGTTGTTGCTGCTGTTGTTGCATGCTGTAGGGTCTAAACTGACTGATAGCTGACCCTTTAGTGGCTTTCCAGAGGCAATAAATTGCCTGAGGAAAATGTACCCATTCTTCTCTCAGAATGAAGCTTGAAGATTCAAAGTGAATATCTTCAACAGTGCATAGTAGCTTCTTACCGCTAAGTTACCAAAGCTCACTCAAATTATAGTCAAATTTAAAAATGTGAATAAACAAAGCTTTGAGGACTGCATTTGCTGATGTAACATGACACAAAAGGAGAAGAAATAGCTGCAAACATTCATTAGTAATCAGAACGTGGAATATATAAAGTGAAAATAAGAAAAATTACAAGTTGTGAAAATGGAAAACTTGGAGATCTGAGTTCTAAAAATTATTGAGCTGAAATGGATTGTTAGTAGGCCTTTTTTTGGATCAGAAAATCACTGGTTTATTATGCGAGGAATACAACTGAAGAGAAATAGCATTGTGTTCACCACCAAAAAGAACATTTCAAGGTCAGTTCTTGAAGACATATGGATGTCTTCAGGTAAAAACAGTTAATATAGTTATAATTCTCATTTTCATGGAGATCTGGTGACATCATTGTTAGGGAGTTACACTGCTAACCGAAAGAAAATACCTATCTGATGGTCCAAATCTGAAAGGAATTCTGCAAGAGAAAGATATATAATCTCCTCCCATGTGATTTACAATCTTCAAAATTCGTCAAAGGGTCAACTTTGAATTTGCTCTGCCTCTATGGCAACAAGTTAAGTTGTTTCAAGTTTATATACCAAACTCTAATGCTAAGAATCTCCAAAGAGTGGTTTCTCCTGGCCACCAGCCCACA
Source organism: Elephantulus edwardii (assembly GCF_000299155.1). Classification (NCBI taxonomy): domain Eukaryota; kingdom Metazoa; phylum Chordata; class Mammalia; order Macroscelidea; family Macroscelididae; genus Elephantulus; species Elephantulus edwardii. The sequence continues at coordinate 10,890,722 of NW_006399784.1, forward strand.
GTATGTGAGATGGAGCTTCAAAATCCTAGCTTCATGGAGAAACTTGGTTTCACCCTCTCCAACACAAACCTAGTTGTTTTCTTGGCAGTACATGAAATGTCCAAGACTCATCTCCAGAATCACAACTTGAAGGCATCATTCTTCTGTCATCTTTAGTCATTGTCCAGCTCTCTGAAGCATAACAAGTAATTGTAAAGATCATGGCCTGGATTGGGTGAACCTTAGTCTCTAGTCTGCATCGTTGCTTTTCAGCACTCTGAAGAGGAGGGACAGTGCAGGAGAAGAGGACCCCAAATGAGATGGATTGATAACAATGACTGGAGCAATGACGGTTGATGTGTCAGAATTAGTAAGACTAGCTCGGGACAGGGCAGGGTTCAGAGATGCTGTACATAGGGTTGCTGTGGATTGCAGGCAACTCGACAGCACATAACAACAACAATGCTAAGAATAAATAAATAAGGAATATATGATTAAACATTATTTGCATGACAATGTTGTTGTTGTTGTTGTTGTTATGTGCCGTTGAGTCGTTTGCGACTCAAAGTGATCCTATGTACAACAGCCCTAAATCCTGCTCTATCCTGTGCCAAACGCATGGCCTCTGACATACTCATCCCAATTACTCCAGTCACTGAATCAATCCACCTCATAGAGGGTCTTCCCCTCCTGTGCTGTCCCTCC
>NW_006399784.1:10892302-10901786 GCF_000299155.1 Elephantulus edwardii
AATAAAAAAAATAAATTATTTTCTCAGTTTTTTATTATTCTACTAGTTTATTTACAAAATTTGAAAGCATTGTTTTCCATAACAGATTCTTCCAATTTCCATCACTCCTGCATCAAATTGTACAACTTCAGGATTAATCTTCATTCCTCTGCTTCCAAACCCCCTTTGGATCCTTATAGTCATTCTATATAATGGTTTTACACAATATTTGTCCTTGTGAGACTGAGTTAGTTCACTAAGCATAATGTTCTCCCATCCCTCCCAGGTTAGGTAATAATTTACAAAATCATTGCTCCTACATGCTGTGTAGTATTTCATTGTGTGAGTATACGATAATTTTTCAGTCCATTCACTTGTAGTTGGACATTTGGACTGTTTCCATCTTCTTGCTATGGTAAATAATGCTGCTATTAACATTGGTATTCAAATAACCATTTGTCCTTTTATGACTGAGATATTTCACTCAGCATAATGTCCTCCATGGTCATCCATTTTGAATAACATTGCATGAGTTCTTTGTTTTTCAATGAAGCATAGTATCCCATTGGGTGAATATACCACAGCTTCTCTATCCATTCTTTTGTTGATGGGCACTTAGGTTGTTTCCAGCTCCTTGCTATTGTGAACAGAGCCGTGATAAACATGGGTGTGCGTATATCTGCTTGGATGTCAGTTATGGTCTCTTTGGGGTATATCTCAGAAGTGGAATTGCTGGGTTGAATGGTATATCTATTTGCAACTTCTTGAGAAAGTGCCATACCGCCTTCCACAGTGGTTGCACCATTTTACACTCCCACCAACAGTGAATAAGGGTTCCAGTTTCTCCACAACCTCACCAGCTTGCTGTTCTGTTAAATTTTGCAATACTGACTGGGGTGAGATGATATCTCATAGTTGTTTTAATTTGCATCTCTCTTAGTGCTAGGTATTTTGAGCATTTCTTCAGGTGCTTGTTAGCCATCTGAATGCCTTCTTCTATGAAGTGTCTGTTCATATCCTGCACCCATTTTTCTTTTGGATTGTTTATCATTATCTTGTTGTGGTGCTCAAGTATTTTATAAATTCTGGACATAAGTCCCTTATCTGATATGTCATTTCCAAACACTTTTTCCCAGTCTGTGGCTGCCTTTTATACCCTGTTGGAGAAGTTTTTGAATGTGCATATGGATTTGATTCTTAGAAGGTCCCATTCATCTCTTTTATCTTCTCCTGGTTGTAGGTTTTTCAGAATACTCTGAGGACTGTTTGTGTTGTGGATTAGGACTTGTAGCATTCTTCCAATCTTTTCTTTAATGAAGCTTATAGTCCTTGGTTTTAGTCCTAGGTCCATGGTCCACCCTGCATGGTGCCACTGTTGTAAAGCAGGACTGACCTCGGGGTTGGGAGGAGACTGAGAAGAATGGATTCAATTATGTATACTGAATTGAAACAGATGAGGGAGAAAACTGTTTAAGAGGGAAAATTATTAGGGATTTTTGTCATGATATGAGTCCAGAGTGAAAGCTATATAGTGGAGTGGACCTTGGGGGAGGAATTGTAAAACAATGAAAGAATTTTTCTTTTACTTTTCCAAGAGGGTAGTGTAATTTGGGAGGAGAAATTTGGGAGGGGAGAAAAGTGCAACAATGAATGAATGGAAATCCAAAGTCTCTGTAAATTTTCATTAAAATGAATAATAAGTTTTAAAAAATATTTTTAAAAAGTTAAAAAAAATCAAAACAACAAATAGCTATTTGTGCCTCATTTTATCAGGGTATATTTCAAGTAGAGGAAGAGCTGGGCCATATGGAATTTCTATTTTCAGCTTTTTGAGGAAGACCAAAGTGTGTTTTAGAATGGTTGTACCGTTTTGCAATCCCACTAACAATATAAAAGAGTTCCTTCCTCGTCATATCCTCTCCAACCTTTATTACTTGCTGCCTTGTTAAACTTTGCCACTGTTACTGGAGTGAGATAGTACCTCATTGTGGTTTTGATTTAGACCTCTCTTATTGACAATGATTTGGAGCATTTCTTCATGTGGCAGTCCACTGGATATTCAGTGCTCTTCTCCAAGACCACAATTCAAAGTCTTCAGTTCTTATTTTATCACCCTTATTCATTGTCCAGCTTGCAAATACATAGCAAGTAATTTTAAGAACCATGGCCTGAATCAGGTGTACTTTAATGTTAAGATCAACATCACTGCTTCTTAGACATTTTCAGAGGTCACTAACAGCAGACTTTCCAAATATAACTCCTGATTATGAAAGCTTGTACCAAGCTTTGATTTGAAAGTAACTAAGATGAAATCATTGACAATTTCAATCTTCCCCACCTATCATGATGTTACTTTTCAGTCCATTGAGGAATTTTGACTTCTTGATGTTTAAACACAATCCATGTTGAAGGATGCAGTCCTTGATCTGTAGCAAGCATTTCAAGTCTTCCTCATTTTCAGGATGCAAAGTTGTGTCATCTGCATAATGCCTGTTGTTGATGACTTTTTCTCCAATCCTGCTGCCACATTCTTCTCAATAGATTTCAGCTTCAGCATACAGCTCGAATAGACATGGGGAAAGGATACAATCCTGATGCATACCTTTCCAAATTTTAAGTCATGCAATATTCTCTTGATCAGATCAGATAATAAATAGCTTCTTCCTTTTTTACTTAAGTGTAAATAGACAGTGGAAAAGTTCATTATAATTTAAAACCGTTTTAGAGATTAATTACTAGCAGACATTCTAACTGAAATCAGAGAATACCAGAATACTGTCAATTTGTTTTATTGTCTATGCAAAAGCATTTGCCTCTGTGTTTCATAATAAACTATGGCTAACTTTGAGAAGAATGGGAATCCTGTTGTTGTTGTTATGTGCCGTGGAGTCCTTTCCGACTCATAGCGACCCTATGCACAACAGCCCTAAACCCTGCTCTATCCTGCGCCAACCGCACCGCCTCTGACACACCCATCCCGATTACCCCAGTCACCGAATCAATCCATCTCAAAGAGGGTCTTCCCCTCCTGCGTTGTACCCCTCAACCCTCCCAAGCATGATGTCTCTCTCCAAGGACCCATCCCTCCTGGCAACATGTCCAAAGTATGTCAGACGAAGCCCCAGAATCCTTGCCTCCAAGGAGTAGCTTGATTTAATCCTCTCCAAGATAAATCTGTTTGTTTTCCTGGCAGTCCAGGGTACATTCACCACCCTTCTCCAGCACCACAGCTCAAAAGCATCCACTCTCCTTCTGTCCTCCCTAGACCTTTAAATTATGCACTCTCAAAACATACCTCTAGATCAAGAAATTTCAGCCAGATGGTTTGTCACAAAACAACAATGGGATCAATATTTCAGAAATGAGGGAGAGGGAGATGGTGCAGGATATGACAAAATTCAACTCTGTTATTTATAAGTTGTATCCAAACTGACTTCACATAACAACAATAGTTATGAAATTTATCTATTAAAAAGAAATCATGTTGAATTAAAAACATATAGATTATTTTCATCTATACAAAATTAAGAAAAAATTCAGAGTAACTAAAATAAAAATTATAAATCTACCTACTAAAATAAAAAAGAAAACAGTTTTAAAGTCAAGTAATTAAACAAAAAAAGATTACAATTAAAAGGAAAGAAAATCTATGCACAAAAATAATCCAGTATATAAAATAAAACTTTTTAAGCAAAAAAGAGTATAAGAAAAGCAAAAGCAGTATAAGAAAGTGAGCATGATTAATCCAACCTATCACTAATCATTGTTGTTTTTATGTACCATCCAACTGAAACTAACTTATAGCTGACCTTTCAGTGTTTTTCCAAGCCTGTAAATTACATGGAAGGAGATTGTTCATCTTCCTACCATGAAGAATTTGGGAGATTTGAACCATGTCCTGTTGGGTTGGCAGTGAAACTTCTTACCATTAAATAGTAAATAAATTAAATTACCAGTAAAAAGACAGAAAGTGACTGAAGGGATTTGAAACAAAGCAAATACGATTTATAAGTGATATAATCAAAACTCAAAACTAAAAAAAAACACACTAAAATGATGGAAAATATGTACTTCCAATTACATATTCTTGGAATATGTAAAAAGAAAGAAAAAAATAGAAGAAACAGCAATAATATTTTTCTTTTAATTTTAAGCATGAAGCATGACTCACTTCACTTTGTTGAATTTTGCTAACAAATTTTGCTTAATAGAGTGAATGTTTGTGGAAATATTGCATTGCCAAAGTTTTAGTAAGAATGTTTTCCTTAACAAAATAAATTTCACCTCAAGTCTCTGTGTTATATTTTGATAATTCTCACAATGTTTAAACTTTTTCATAATGTAAGAATATAATACATCATAAGTATAACTTATATTCACTGGGAAACCAAAATACTCATGTGACTTTTTTAACATTTTTCATGGTTTTAATGTTTTGTTGGGTTTTTAAAATTATTTTATACTTATTTGAATACAAAATTCATATACACTGTGTTTCACACTATCTTTCATTCAAATTGTATTTCATACAATCATTCTCCTTCATTGCGCTTTATAAAATTAATTACTGTTGAACTGTGCTCACCATTACTGTGGTTTGGAAATGAATCTGCTGTATTTCTAACAACTGTAAACTTACAGACAAAATTCAGTATAAGAGACATAGAAAGAAATTATAACAAGATCAAAGGGTAAATTTATAATATGGCATCATAAGAGGTAATCATGTGAAAGATTCATTTCCACAGCCAACACACTGACGTATTAGTGACAGAGAGAGCTGCCAACAAAGCTCTGGGCAGAAACTGCTTGAATTGGGGAATATGATTGCTCCACATTGCAAACAAAGAGGACAATAGACTTCAGAAGAGAGGGCTGTAATCCAGTGAGAGATTGAATCACAAAGCCAGCATATACAGGTACTGGGGAAGGAGGAGACTGTAAACCACCTGGAGAAATGCTCCTTCATTTGTGAATCCTGTCACAGGGCCATCCTATGTACTAAAGAGACAACATAATTTAAGACAAGGGGCTGCCATCAAGTGAGAGTATATTTCCACACCAGGCAAGCTGAAGTACTAGTGATGGAGGGAAGTGCCTGCAAAATACCCTAGACAAGAAGTGTTTAAGTTGGGAAACCTGGTTATGCCGCTCTGCAGACAAAAGAGAAGTATAGGAGAGGGAATTGCAATAAAGAAAGATTCTCAAAGAGCTACACTATAGAACAGAGAAGAACTTTAAAAAACACAAATTTCTCTCTCAACTGGCCCAGAAAGGGCTTGTAGTACACAAGTTACCCAAATCCATAGACTAAACATGTTAAGCCTGCAAATAATCAATGATATCATAAAGATAAAGAACTATCAACAACTTAAACAGACACAAAAGAAATAGCCTAATACATACCAAGAAAAACTTCACATAATGTCATGAAAGCATTAGGCATCTTGAAACATTGTCAAAAAAAAACAAAGTAAGTATTCTAAAAAATAAAAATAAGAAGAAGAAAGAGAGAAAAGAAAAAGCAAAGTATACTTCAGACTAATAAATATTCTAGAGTCAGGGAATCAGAAGAAATATATTGAAGTGGAATGACATAAATATATTCTGGAGAATGTAAAAATCATGGAGGAATTGAAGACAGAAATAAAGTGAATACCCTAGAGACATGGAACTAGAAGAAACACATATTAATGTGGAGTTATATGAAAAGCTACAGAACAAGGTATAAATGATGAAGAGGGAATGGAAGCATAAATAAAATTAATATTTCTGAAAAGAGGAGCCAGAAGAAATGTACTGATACAGAGAAACTTGCACAACTATGAAAGAAACTGTAAATATAAAAGAAAGTATTGAAACTATAGATAGAGAAGTTAAAGAACTTTTAAAAAAACATTACAAGACAGAGAAAGTACAGCCAACACAATAGTGGAAATAACAAAAATTAATCAAAATGTTCTCCAGAATATTAAGACAAAAATGGAAAAAGTTTCCAACATACTGGAGGGGGACAAAACAGAAAGAAAATAGAAAAGAAGATATGGAACAAAGAGAGTGAGCTGAAAGACAAGAACCACAATGGAAATATATTAGAATAAAAGTTATAGATGAGATGGAAGGAAAATTAAGAAAATATTAGACAGATGTGGAATACATCAAAAGGAACAACATACATATCATCAGAATCTGAGAAAACTAGACTGGTAAAGAAAGTACTGAGAAGAAGTACTAGAAGAAAACTTCTCAGGTTTTATGAAGAATGAACATCAGAATAGACACTAAAAGGAAAACATTAAGAAATACCAGAGTCAAATTCTCCAAAATCAAAGAGAAAGATAGAATAGTAAAAGCACTGTGAGAAAAACAGAGTGAACTATAAAGGGAAAACAATTAGGTTAAGTTCTGATTTCTCAGTAGAACTATGTAAGCAAAAAAACAAATGGGATAGCATAGACATAAGTTTGAAAGAAAAGAATTGGCAGCCAAATAACCTGTAACCAGCAAAGCTGTCCTTTAAATATGAAGACATACTGGAAGAATTTTTGCAGAAAAGCAGGAACTTAAAGAATTTATGAAAACAAGGTCAACTTAACAAGAAATATGGTAGAGATAAAAGAGGACATGGACAGTTAATAACCAGTAGACTGAATAAAGGACATGCCCAATAAATGAAGAGTCTGAAAGCCTGATAACAGAAAAACCTGCAGGTTGGTTGATAACAGCTTTGTAACAGAGAAACGTGTAAGCCTGCTGAAACAAAGGTTGCTGGTAAGACTCTGAGCAACGTGAAGAACGTGTTCCTTGAAAAACCACTGGTGAAACTTTTTGTTCTGAGAAAATGGTCTTAAGAAAATATTTTCATCCCATTACAACTGATATAACTTGTTTTGTGTTTGTGGTATTGTTTGAAGATCTTGTTTTAAAGCTTGCTATGTACTGAATAAAGTTATTTAAGATTCTTGATGTGTTGAATCCCTTACATCTCAATTATTTTGTATCTTTCTTAAGTTTCTCTGAATCCTCACTCTTATAACTGTTGTAGAGCTGGACTCTACAAAATTTTAAGGGAAGTCCTTCACACAGACACACTAAATGAAAGTAGAAGTATCATAGTTACCAGAACAACAGTAAAAGAAACACAGCAAAATGGTAGTGATAAAGCTTAATATGTCAATAATCAAAATTAATGTGAATAGATTAAATGCAACAATTAAGGGGAAAAACATAGCAGAATAGATAAAAATACAAAGCCCATGGATATGTTGCCTATAAGAGACACTTCTAAGAAATGATGAAAAAGACTAAAAATTAAGACTGGGAAAAATATACAAGTATATGGCATCCACAAAAAAGCAGGAGTAGTAATAGGTAAAATAGATGTTAAGATGAAAATTACCATAAGGGATAAGGAAGGACACTATTTAATGATTAAAGACACAATAGATCAAGAAGACATAACTTCAGTCAACATCTACTTATCAAATGAAAAAATAACAGTTAACAGAATTGAAGAAGATAATAACATCACAATAGTGGTTGGAGACTTTAGCATACCACTCTCACCAAAGAATAGGTTGACTCAAAAGAAGCCTAACAAAGATGCAGAAGATCTAAAATGTATAATCAACCAACTCAGCCTTGTAGTTGTATTCATGATACTATACTCAAATAAAAGTCAATTTCCTTTCTTCTCAAGCATACATGGTACCTTCTTCAGAATTCATCATACCCTAGGACATGAAGAAAAAAAATTAAAAATATTGCAATAATCTAGAGTATCTTTTCAGTCCACAGTGCCATAAGTTAGAAATTAACAAGAAAATAAAGATTATAAAACCATTCATGTCAAAGCTAACTATCACCTTACTAGAACATGATTGGGTTATACAAGAAATGAAAAATGAAACCAAAAAGGTCTTCGAAAGAAATGATAATGAAAATATACCATACCTCTGGGATACAGCTAAGCCAGTCATCAGGGAACAGTTCATAACAATAGAAAAACACATAAAAAAGGAAGAAAGAAGTGAAATTAATGACATAACTCGAAACATCCATAAAATAGAAAAGAGAAATAATCTAAGCCCATAGCTTCTAGAAGAAAGGAAATTATAAGAACCACAGCTGAAATCAATGAGATAGACAGCAAGAAAGCAATTAAATCAAGAACAAGGCTAGGAGCTATTTTTTTTTTAAAGGGTCAATAAAATTGACAAACCATTGGCAAATTCAGAAAAAAAAGAAAAGAAAGAGAAGACAAAAGTACTCTAATAAGAGGTGATATTACAACAGAATCTGATAAAATTAAGTTGATATTATCAGAATATTATGAAAATCAATAAATTTGAAAACACAGAGGAAATGGAAAATTTCCTTTAAGCCCCCTCCCCCAAGATTAATATGGACAAATGTTTAACACTTAAACAGAACTGTCACAAAAAAAAAAGAAATTTAAAAAAACAAACAAACCAGAAATAAGAAATTAAGCAGGTCATAAAAGTGCTTCCTCAAAAAAGAAACACTGGATCATGTTGCTTTACTACTGAATTTTACAAAATATTCAGAGAAGAGCTATTTCAAATTCTACATATATTTAAGAAAAATAAAAAGAAGAAGAAACATTCCCAGAGTCCTTCTATGAAGAATCATAACACTAATACCAAAACCAAACAAAGATACCACAAGAAAAGGAATTTGCAGACCAATATCTCTCATAACATAGACACAAAAGTCTTTAATGATATCCTAGCCAATAGAATCAACAGTACACTTAAAAAACAATCATTCACCATGACCAAATGAGATTCAAAGAGGTATGCAAGAATAGTTCAACATAAGAAAACCAATCAACATAATACAGAACTTTTAGTAAAGAAAATAACAAGAACCACATGATTTTATCAATTAATGTAGAAAAATCCTTCAACAAAATCCAACAGTGCTTCCTGATTAAAACATTCAGAAAAATACAAATAAAATGGAATTTCCTGAAGATAGTGAATAATATACACATAAAACAAAGAGTCAACATAATTATCAATGTAGAAAGAGTAAAGACATTCTCCTTTTGAAGAGACCAGGGAAGGATGACTACTTTCATCACTCCTATCAATATTGTATTGGAAATATTTGCTATGGCAATACAAAAAAAAAGGAAATATGATTGGCAAAGGCGTGGAAAAATTGTTACTATATGCACATGATATGATAGTGTACACAGAAAATTCCAAAAACTCACAAAAATACCTGTTAGACCTGGTAGACCAATTTGGTAGAGTTGCAGGATGTAAGATCAATATACCAAAGTCAGTGGGATTCCTCTATAAAAAGAAAGAAAACACAGAGAAGGAAACTAAGAAAACATTTACCATTTACAGTACTCAACCCAAAAATTGAGGTACTTGGGAATAAATTTAACTATAGGCAGTCGTCAGAACAGAACAAGGGAACACTGAATGGTTCAAAATTGGGAAGGGCGTATGCCAGGGATGCATCCTATCTC
>NW_006399784.1:10906658-10920174 GCF_000299155.1 Elephantulus edwardii
TGAGAAACAATGATACCTATATAAATGAAAAAAAATGCTCCCTGTTGATGAATAGAAAGACTCAATATAATGAAAATCTTACCAAAAGCAGTCTACATCTTTAAATCAATCCCAATACAGATAACAAATTAATTTTTCAAAGAAATAGAAAAGGTTAATTGGTGAGTTTATTTTGAGAGGAAAGAGCCCTCGGATAAGCAAAACACTTCTGAAAAACAAAAATGAAGTGGGATGCAAAGGTACTCCCTGATCTCAAAACCTACTGTGCAGCTGTAGGAACAAAAATAACATGAAACTAGTACACTAACAGATACATAGACCAATGGAATAGAATCAAGAACTCAGAAATTAGCCTATCTACCTACGGTCAAGTGTTACTTTACATTGAAGCAAAACCTATCAAATCAGTAAACCACAACCTTTTCAACAAATGATACTGGCAATAAACGGGACTGGACTGCTACCCTACCAGCAAAAATCTGGAGAAGGATTCACAACTCACATTATACACAAAAGTCAACTCAAGATGGATCAGAGACCTAGGAGTGTAGGTCTCATTGTGACCCTATGAACAAAAGATCTGAACCTTGTTCTGTCTTGTGCCATCATCATACTTCCCATCACACTAGAGCTCATTGTGGCAGTCAACACGTCAATAGACCTGGTCGAGAGACTTCCTCTCCTTCACCAACTCTCCACCTCCCCTGCATCATGCCCTTTTCCAAGGAATAGCCCCTCTTAGCAACATGTTCAAAGTATGTGAGGCAAAGTCTCCTAATTCTTACCTCCAAAGAGCACTCTGGCTGACCCTCTCCAAGACATATTTTTTGTCTTTTTGGCCATCGATGGGATATTCAGTGCTCTTCTTCAACAATGCTCCTCAAAGGCACTAACTCTTCTGTAATCCTTATTTATTGTCCATATCTTAGATGCATAGCAAGTAATCAGAAATATCACGGCCTGGATCAGAAACACTTTAGTTCTCAAACTGGCATCATTACTCCTCAATAATTTGAAGAGGTCTCTAACTGCAGATGTTCTCAGTGAAATGCATCTCTTTATTTCCTGACTGCTGCCACTAAGGGTACTAATCTTGCATCCAAGCAAGATGAAGTTGTTGACAGTTTCAATCTCTCTTCTATCTATCATAGTTTTGCCTTTTGGTCTAGTGGTAAGAATCTTTGCTTTTTTTGACATTAGGATGTAATCCGCACTGAAGGCTGCATTCTTTGATCCTCTACAAGTGCTTCAAGTCTTCCTCATTTTCAGCAGCTACTGAGGTTGTGTCATTTGTATCATGCAGGTTGTTGATGAATCGCCAAATTTTTAGCTATTTTGGGTTTCAGTTTCTAGCTTTGTTAAAAATAACTCATGCAGCTTAGATTTGTTTGGAATGCAAATACTATTTGTAAACATTATGTTTTATACTTCGTTGCAAATGTACCAATGTTATATAGCTCATTATTACTTCCTGTGTTGGAGTCTTTAGAAAGCTTTAAAAGCATTGCAATGAGAAGCAAAATAAAATAAAATTTTTCTCACTTACTTTTCTTTACTTCTTTTAAAGCTTAATTGCTAAAACTCAAGTTGTGTTATGTGTTTCAAATGTTGCTTTTCACTTCCATTTTAAAATACTGAACAACTTTAACTCTAAACCTGATTGATCTTTCAAGCTTAAATTAAGACATCATCGTGTTTTGTCCAACTTTGGATATTATAGATTCCTAATATTTTACCTTGCTTAGTTAATTATATTTACTTAATACAAAAGCAGTTAAAGAACACAAATTTGATAATCAGTTAAAACTGTGTTTTAGTATAATTAGTAGCTTTTACACCCAAAGCCTATTTCTTAATTTTTATTTGTCTGAGACTCAATTTCTACACTATATCTGAAAATATTATTGGGGTATTAAATGTTGGCCTAGTCCCTAAGGAGTTCCCCTGCAAATCTGAAGGTGGCACTTCTCTGATCTTTCAAATCTCCCAGTAGCTTCAAAGAAGAAAGATGGACAATCTCCTCTGTGCAATTTACAGCCTCAAAAACATGCAGGGGAATCAGCTATGAGTCAGCTCTGATTTAGAGGCAATTAAAGTTGAGAAATGAAAAATAAATTCTTAGTTTATTGAGCCATAAATATTTAAATAATCCTTTTTATCTAAGCTCTCTGTGAACTAAAAAGAAAACACAGAGAAACAGGGACTAATAAAAAGAAAGTTCTTCCTTTAGAAAGAATACATTTTGCAAGCTTATACTTACATACATAAGAGATCTGCTAAAGGTAGGTTCCAACTCAGCAGGACACCACAACAACAGGCTTACCTAGGGTTATTAACTTTTCTTTTTTTTCACTTTTTTTTTGGTTATTAACTTTTCAAACCTCACTATGACTCTGTAAAGTTTGTAGGAAAAATATGTTGTCATTTATACTATTTTTCAAATGAGAAAACAAAAAATGAAGCTATGTGCACTTAAGCACTCTAAATCAATGGAACGCTCACCAAGAAACAAGGACTGAGGTTGCTAGACCAGCCATTCCCAATCTCAGGTAACCTTTAACATATGCAGACAGTAACACCACCAAATCTCTGCCTTCAAGTTGATTCTGACTCTCATTGACTCAATATGGAACAGAGTAGAACTGCCCCAGAAGGCTGGTTTTATTTGTTTTGGTTTTATTGTGATCTTTATAGAAACAGATCATTGTGGTTTTCCTGCATTGCACTATTGAATGAATGTGAACTGCCAACACTTCAGTCAGTCGTCAAGCATAAACCATTTATGCTACCCAAAGACCCAAAGAACTGGCAGATGTGTGTTAAAATACTGGCTCAAAAATGTATGAGGTGTAGGACTTTATTTAAATCACCCAACCTCTCTAATTCTGTTATTTCTGTTGTCAGATGGCAGTATTTATAGTAATAGACCCATAATGTACTTGAGAAGATTAAATAATAGTTGCTCAATGTCGAGAATCAGAGAAAGAGAAAACCCTCAGCAAGGTGGACTGACACCGTGACTGTAGCATTGGCTTGAAGATGTGAGGATGGCTTATGGTGGGGTAAGATTCAGATCTCTTGTTCATAAAGTCACTGAACAACAAATAAAATGTCATGACTAATGATAATAATTTCTGTGTATCCAATTCCCAAATGCATATTAGTTCATTAGTTTTATGTAACCGGGTGCACCAAAGAGAATAGCATCCACTGTTTTTGCAACACAAAAATGCAAACTCATTGGCATCCAGTTGAAAACAATTCATAGTTGATATTCCAATGGATTTGTTGTTGTTAGGTGCTGTCAAGGAGAGTCTGATGAATACCACCCCTATGAATAACAGATGTCAATCTTGTCCTATATTGTGTCATCTTCGTAATTTCTGACATAGTTTAGCCCATTGCTGCAATCACCGTGTCAATTCATCTGCTTGAAGGTCTTTATTTTTCAGACCTTTAATTTTTCCAAACATGATATCGCTTTCCAAGAATTAGCCTTTTCTAACAGCATTCCCAAAGTATGTAAGATGAAGCTCTGTGATTTTTTCCTCCAAAGAAAACTGTGGTTGCACCTTCTCCAAGACTATCTGTTTGTTCTTTAGAAAGTTCATAGGATATTTAGTGTTCTTCTTCAACACCACAACTCAAAGGAATAATTTACCTTCTGTCATCCTTATTCATTGTCCAACTTCAGAGGAATAATGAATTATTGACAAAACCATTGCCCGAATCAGGGGCACCTTAATATTAAAACATACAGACATCATTGTTCCTCAGTAATTTGGAGAAGTCCCTAACTGCAAACTTTTCCAATGCAGTGAATCTACTGATCTCTTGGCTGCTAGTTCCAGTAATCTCTAAGTATCTATGTGATTTGAGAAAAAATAAGAGACATAAAAATAACAGAAAATGATGCATAAGTTACACATATATAGGGATTCTAGATATTTATTTTATGTATAAATGTATATCATGCATACATATAATTTCTCAATTCTTTCAATGTAATCATAATTTTTATGATCCTCAAAGTTACATGCATTTGTATAATCAGCACACCATAAGAAAATGACTTCCTAGTATTTTATTTTCAGTCAAGATCCATTTGATGTCACCAGTAATGTCTCTCATTCCATGACTTCTTCCAGCTTGTAGTCCCTGTCAAGGTGCAGTTTCAACTATTTTTTAAATTTTTATTAAATTTTATTAATTTTAATGAACATTTACAGACATTTTGGATTTCCATTCAATCATTGTTGCACTATTTTCTCTACCCTCCCCCCCCCCAGTTCGTTCCTCTTTTTTTTCCCCTTGAAAGTCTGTTTTAATTGTCCCATTGCCCCAGTGCTTGTCAAAGCCAGTTCTGATTAATCTCCTTTGTCAGTGTGTCCTTTGCCATTCCCTATCACTCCTCCCTGAGAGAGACTTCAGCCTGATTCATAAGGAAAAGGGGATGGTGTATTCTCTTAGCTACTTGCTGTTGAAAAGGGACGCTGTAGGTTTCAGGGTGAAGATCTTCTCTCACTACTCTAAAGGGCCCCTTTGGCAATAGGAAACACATAGGCTATTGTGGAGATTAAGTTTGAAATTTAGATGCACTGTTATCAATTGTGCTTAGCCGTACATGTTCATATCCTTGAAGATGTATCATGGAACTGTTGCAGCACAGCCAAGCACAATCAATAAGAGTGCATCTGAATTCCAAAATCAATCTCCATAATAGTCTATGTGTTTCCTACTGCCAAAGGGGCCCTTTAGAGTAGTGAGAGAAGATCTTCACCCTGAAACCCACAGCGTGCCTTTTCAGCAGGAAGTAGCTAAGAGAATACGCCGTCCCCTTTTCCTTATGACTCAGGGTGAAGTCTCTCTCAGGGAGGAGTGATAGGGAATGGCAAAGGATACACTGACAAAGAAGATTAATCAGAACTGGCTTTGACAAGCACTGTGGCATTTGGACAAGAACAAACTGGGAGGAGGGTAGAGAGACTAGTGCAACAATGAATGAGTGGAAGCCCAAAATCTCTGTAAATGTTTATGAAAATTAATAAAATATAATTATAGGGAAAAAAAAGACACAAATTTAAATAACAAGTTAAAAGTACATGAGTCAAAAATTAAAAGCAGTAATATTCCAAGTAGAGGTTCCAACAGTGGCACAAATCAAGTTACAGAGGGAAGGTAGTTCTTAAAAGAAAAGGCTTATAGACTAGCACTTTGTCTATTATAGTATAAAGGTTAGGGATCACAAGATGTAGAGGCTCAAATACGTCAACTCCACTATTTTTTTTTAATAAATAAACTTCAGAAAGATTTTACTTGTTATGCTAATTATCTTATCAGATAATTCCCACTGTCTGTCGGATTACTTTTTATGGACTAAGAAGAAATATAAATCTCTTTCAATTGTCCAGGTAGCTGTCCTGCAAATTTTTTGGCAGAGAGTGATGAGCATATCCAGAGATGCATGTGTGTCCTGAGACACTCCAGTTGATATTTCATCAGGCCTAGAGACTGATTTTTTTTTTTTTTTTGCCAATGACTTCAGTGCAAGTTGGACTTCTTCCTCCAGAACTATTAGTTCTTGATCACATGCTTCTTCCTGAAATATTGTGTCAATCAATTCTTTTTTGATACAGTGACTCTGTACACCTTCCAACTTCTTTTGATGCTTCCTGCATAATTCAATACTTTTCCTATGGAAGACTTCAGTATTATAACCGGAGGCTTGAATTTATTCTGTCTCTTTCTGCTTGAGAAATATTAACTACATTATTATCTTTTGGTTTTCTCTTTACACATTTCATTATAATACTTTGTCTTTTCAAGGTGCTCTTTGAAATCTTCTGCTTAGGTGTCTTACTGAAGTATTTCTTCTCCTTGTTTTGGCTTGTTTTTATTTCAGTTCAGATATCAGAGACTCTTTTGAAACCCATTTGGTCATTTATTTCTTCCCTGTCTTTGTAATGATTCTCTGCTGTCTTCATGGGTAATAACCTTGATTTCATTGCACAACTTGTCTGATGTTTAGTCCTTAGTGCTCAATGTATCAAATCTGTTCTTGAGATTTTACCGAGAAGGGTAGAGGGTTGGGGAAGGAAAGGAAGCCCTCAACTAGGTGGATTGACATCATGAGTGCCACAATGGACTCTTGTGTATCAGGAAGTGTGAGGATGACACAGGACAGAACAGGTTTCAGATCTTTTGTCCACAGGGTCACTATGAGTCATACTCAATTTGACAGCACCTAACAAAAACAACAACAACAGTTGCGATATACTCCAGGTGATAAATATTTTGGTTTCATGGACTTATTTTATTTTTTTTTATCCAGAATGGGAATCTCAGAACATTTAATTGGTAGTATTCATGTCGCTATGAGTCGTAGGCGACTCGACGGCACATAACAACAACAACAACAACATTCATGTGAAATGTTTACATGTACCAAGAAGCAGTTGTCTGAACAGTGTGAGCCATTACTACATGATTTAAAATCAGGAAAGGTGTGTGTTAGAGTTATATATTCTTTGTACCTACTTAATCTGTAAGCTGAACAAATATCTCAAGAAGATAGACCATATGAAGAAGAATGTGGTATCAAGATTGAAGGAGCATTCATCATCAACCAGCTTCATGCAGATGATGCAACTTTACTTGCAGAAAGTAAAGAAGACTTGAATAACATTTCAGAAGATCAAAGACTATAAATTTCAATATTGATTACATCTCTACACTCAATAAATAAAAATATCACTGAACCAATAGGCAATATCATGATAGGTGGAGAAAGGAATGAAGTTGTCAGTGATTTTATCTTACTTGCATCTACAATCAGTACGCATGGTAGCAAGGGTCAAGAAATCAACAGATATACAACATTTGCAAAAAAAAAAAAATTAAGACCTCTTTAAAACTTTACAATATGGATGTTGGTTTAAAGGTTAAGGTGCACCTGATATAAGCCAGCATATTTTCACTTGGTTCCTATGCATCTAAAAGTTGGACAGTGGGTAAGAGTGATGAAGGATCAATGTTTTGAACAGTGGTATTGGCGTAGAGTATTGAACATCCTATATAACCCCAAAAAAACACTTAATCTATCTTTAAGGAGGTGCAATAAGAGTGTCTCTAGCAGGAAAAATGGTGAAACTCTATTTTAAATACTTTGGACACATTGTCAGGAATGGTTCTTTCTTGGGGGAACAAAGATAACATATTGGGAAAGGTATAGAATTAATAAAAGAGAGAAAGACCCTCAATAGATGGATTTACAGAGTAATGGATTGACATTGTTACAATGGCCTTGAACATGGTAGAGATCATGACAAGGAGGAGAATAGATAAAGTTCCAGTGTTGTTCATAGGATTGTTGTGAGTTGCAACATACTTGACAGTGCTTAACAACAATATATGCAATGCTGTTAATTCACGACTTCCCCTGTGATGGTCTGGTGGTAAGGAGCTGTGGTGCCAACTTGAAGGCCCATGGTTGGAATTCACCAGCTTCTCCGCAGGAGAATGATGAGTAATCAAATATGGGTAGATACCAACTCCACATTATGCAACGACAACAACTATGCATTTGAAGAAATAAATATTTATTGATATTTTGATCATTTTAGCTTTCATCCAAAGTGTCTTAGTTTTCTTATTATCGTATTCCCTTGTGGAACTTGCACTGAGATAGTCAACAGTTTTTGTGATTGCAGAATTCTTATGTATGTTCTCCATTTCAGGAACTACTTTGTGTATCACAAAGTAATTAAACTCTAGTCTTTTGGGGAACTGTGCCATTCATGGGAGGCCACACTTCTCCAGTGGTTGAAATACATTGTAAATTTTTCCAAAAAAAAGACAATCACTTCCAGTGTGATTCACGGAGTCAGAAACTGAAACTAGAGTTTCAGTATGAGTTGATTCTGAGTCAATGGCAATGGCTTTGACTTTTTTAATAAACAAACCACATTACATGTTATCTGATATCTCTTTACAAGTTTTTTTGTTGTTAGGTGGTATTGAATACGACCCATAGTGACCCTATGAACAACAGATCTGAACACTGTCCTATCCGGCATCCTCATACTTTCTGACGCACTAGAGCCAACTGTATCAATCACTGGATCAGTGCACTTGGTTGAGGGTCTTTCTCTCCTTTGATGACACTCAGTCTTTCCAGGTGTCATGTTCCTCTCCAAAGAATAGCCTCTAAGAGCAACATGCCCTAATTATATGAGGTGAAACTTTATCACCTCACCTCCAAGGAGCACTCTGGCTGGGCTTTCTCCAAGACATATTTGCTCATTCTTTTGGCTGGCCACAGGATATTCAGCACTCTTTTCCAACACCACAGCTCAAAGGTATTGATTCTTTTTCATCATCCTTATGAATTTCCAACTTTCAGAAACATAGCAAATGATTGGAAAGATCATGACCTAAATCAGAAGCACATAGTCTTCAAACTTATATTATTGCTACTCAATAATTTGAAGAGGTCCCTGGTTACAGAATTTCCCAGTAAAATATGTCTCCTGATTTTCTGACTACTGGTACCAAGAGTGTTATTTGTGGATTGAAGAAAGTGAAGTTGTTGAAAGTTTCCATCTTTTCTCCAGTTAGCATGATGTTGCCTATAGGTTTAGAGGTTTTTGACTTTGAGATGCAATCCATATTGAAGGCTATATTCTTTGACCTCTTGCAACAAGTACTTCAAGTCCTCCTCACTTTTAGCAAGCAAGGTTGTATCATCTGCATAACGCAGGTTATTGGTTAGTTTTCCTCCAAACCTGATGCCACATTCTTCTTCAGAGAGCCCACTTCTTGAATAATGTGCCAAATATACAATTTGAATAGGTATGGAGAGTGAATACAACCTTGACACACTCCCTTCTAAATTTTAAATCATGCAGTGCTCTGTTTACGCAATGGCTATCTAGTCTATATGTTTCACACGCACATAATTAAATGCTCTGGGATTCCCACTCTTCTCAGTATTAGCCACATACAAATGTGCACCTAATCAAGGCCATGGTCTTCTCAATTACTTGTTATGCTTCACAGACTTGGATAAAGATCTAGGATTACAGAGGACATTAATAGATGCCGTCAAGTTGTGGTGTTGGAGAAGTCTTGGACATACCATGAACTGCCAAGAAAGCAAATAGGTCTGTTTTCGAGAGGGTGAAACCAAGTCTCTCCTTAGAGGGTAGGATTTTGAAGCATCGTCTCACTTACTTTGAGCATGTGGCCAGGAGAGATAAGTCCTTGGAAAAGGACATCATACTCAAGTGTGGACAGACAGCACAGGAGAGGGAGACCCCAGATGAGATGGATTGATGCAGTAACTGGGGCAATGGGGACTGGCATATCAGAATTAGTGAGACTGGTTCAGGACAGAGAAGGGTTCAGAGTTCTTGTACTTAGGGTCATTACATAGCAGGTGAAGCAGAAGTGATATCCATGTCCTAAATAGCATGCCTCCAGAAACTATGAACTTTGATAAATGTCAATAGTTATAAAGGGTCTTCAGGCCTTTTGTTCATAGTGTTGCTATAAGTCATGCTCCACTCAAAGGCAATCAACAATAACAACAACACACAGTTAAATGCCTTCACATTAAAGCATAAATAGACATTCTTCTGGTATTCTTTATTTCATCCAAGAACCATCTGATATCAGCAATGAAATTTGCATGAACTTTTGGCAATTCCTTATCTGTGTACAGTTCTTGCCATTTTTAAGGTCTTCAGCGGTATTTTGCTTGTATGTGATATTAATGATATTGTTTTATAGATTTCACATTCTGTTGGATGACATTTCTTGGAAAACAGGAGCAAATATGGATGGACCTCCTCAAGTCTGTGGGCCAGAGAGATATCCTCCAAATTTCCTGGCATAAACTGGTGTGCACATCCAGGGCTGCATCCATTAATTTAAACAAGTCAATTAAAATAGCATCGTTGCCTGGGGATTTATTTTTTGCCAGTGTCTTCAGTGTAGCTTCAAGGTTCTCCTTCATTATCATTGGCTCCTGCTTATACGGTACTTTCTGAAGTTTCCAGACAGTTGTTTTTTTCTGGTGCTGTTACTGTGTGTTTCCCCTCCACCTTCTTCTGGTGCTTCCTGGCTCATTCAATATATTACCCATAGAATATTTCAACATTAAGACTTGAGGCTTAATGCAGAGCAAATTTTTCTCTTTTATTTTCCAATTCCAGCTCTCTGCACATTCCATTATAACACTCTGTTTTGTCTTCTCAAGATGCCCTTTTGAAATCTTCTGTTCAGCTCTTTTACATTGGCATAT
Source organism: Elephantulus edwardii (assembly GCF_000299155.1). Lineage (NCBI taxonomy): Eukaryota > Metazoa > Chordata > Mammalia > Macroscelidea > Macroscelididae > Elephantulus > Elephantulus edwardii. The sequence goes on from NW_006399784.1 coordinate 10,916,962, forward strand.
TTTTCTATTGTTTTGCTTTCTGGATGCTATAGATTCTCTTCTGATGTCCATTTAGTTTTTTTTCTCTTCTTTTTCTTTGTAATGACATTTTGCTCTCTTCATGATTGATATCCTTGTTATTATCAGACAACTCATCTAGTCTTTCATCATTAGTATTCCATGCTTCAAATCTATTATTCAGATGATTATCAAATCCAGGTAGAATAGATTCAAGATCATATTTTGGTTCTCATGCCCTTGTCTTCATTTCCTTTGGCCTTAACTTTCTCATATTTATCTCTAAACAAGGCTTTCATGTAATTTATTTGTATTTTCTTTCACCTACATTTATTTCATGTTTATCTCTTTACAAGACATTTAGAAATTTCTCCTTTTCTTTCTAATGACAGTAGTTATGTGTCTGGAAACTACTTTCCTCTTGCTTTATTATGAATATCGAGAAAATAGATACTGTCATAACACAGTATCATCTTGCTTTCCAATTATATTTTCTGAGCAAATTTTTGAAAGCAGAAAACATGAGCACTTGATTTGAGGGACTAAACTAATTATCCCTATGTAAATAGGGCAAAGAGTAAAATTTGAGTCTTACTATTTGAAAGTTTCATGGACCAAATTAAAAACAGCCATGAAAAATGTCAAGTTTTAGAGGTTATCTTTATATTTATTGAAATTAAAGGACGATGAAAGCTTTTAGTTAGGAAAATGCCACATTGTGCATCAAGTTAGAGAAATTAAACTTGTCACCTTCTATAGGTTCATTGAAGCACATACGAACCAGCCAGTTGTCTATCAAAGTGAATTTTGTAAGGCTTAAAACAACTGGCATCCTATTTAATATTTGATTGATTTATTACATAGAGAGACATCAATTCAATCTTGTGAATACAATATAAAAAAATCACAAGGTAGTGCCCACCGACTTAAAAAAAGAATTCTAAAATCTTCAGTTTCCTTCTGCCACTGCAAAATAAATAAACAGATGAATTAATTACTGCATGCTTATTTGTGGGTGTAAATTTTTGTGTAATAATAAAAAGATTGTAAATAAGGTCATGATAATATTTTTTGTTATTCCCATATACATTTGTTAATCATTATAGACCACACTGCAAAGGAATTTGAGTATCTTTATTTAAGAAAACACATATTTGTTCATATTTATGCTGTGGTGTGCTCTAGACTGGAATGGTTTTGTACTGATCTTCTCAGAGTTCCTATCCTATTTAGTCATTGCCCAACTCTCTGATGCATAACAAGTGATAGCAAAGATCATGGCCTGTATCAGACGCACCTTAGTCTCCAGAGAGACACCATTGCTCTTCAGTATTTTAGAGCAGTCCATAACAGCAGACTTTCCCATGGCAATACACCTTTTAATTTCCTGGCTTTTGGTGCCACGAGTTTTGATTGTGGAGCCAAGCAAACTGAAGCTGTGATCAATCTCAATCTCTTCACCATCCATCCTGATGCTGCCAATTGGTCCACTGGTGAGAATCTTTGTCTTCTTGACATTGTTCCTCAGTCCATACTGAAGGCTACAGTCCTTGACTCTCTGCAGCAAGCGTTACCCCAGTAAATAAATTAATCCATTTTGTCTTGTCTTCCTCTCTTGTGCTATCCCTCCATACTTCCAGGGATAATATCCCTCTCCAAGGACTGATTCCTCCTTGCAACATGTCCAAAGTTAGTCAGATGAAGCCTCAGAATCCTTGCCTTCAAGAAGAAGCCTAGTTTCACCCTTCACAAACCTTTTTGTTCACCTGGCAGTCCTTGGTATATCCAAAACTCTTCTTAAGCACTATAGCTCAAAGACATTCCTTATCATTGTCCAGCTTTCTAACTCATAGCAAGTAATTGCGAAGACTATGGTCTGGATCAGGCACATGTTTTTCTCAAGACAGACATCATTGCTCTTCAGTACACTGCAGAGGTCCCTGATAGCAGATTTTCCAAATACAATTCATCTTTTGAGTTCCTGACTGCCAGTACCAAGAGTGTCAATTATGGAGCCAAGCAAGCTAAACCTCTTAATGATCTCAATCTCTTCACCATTCATCATAATGTTACCAATCAGCTCAGTGGTGAGAATCTTTGTTTTCTTGATGTTGAGCTTCAACCCACATTTAAGTCTGAAGTCCTTGACTTTCTGCAGCAGGCACATTAGGTTCTCCTCAGTTTAAGCAAGCAGGATAGGTCATCTGTGTAATGCAGGTTGTGGATGAGTCTTCCTCCAGTTTTGATGCCACATTCTTTCTCACAGTTCCCAGCCTCCCAGATTCTCTGTTCTGCATATAGATTAAAGCATTATGGAGATAGGACACATTCCTGGTTTACATCCTTACCAATTTTGAACCATGCAATCTTTCCTTGCTCTGTTCTGATGACTGTCTCCTAGTCCAAGTACAGATTTCACATAAATACAGTCAAACGTTCTGGGATTCTCGTTCTTCTCAGACTTAGCCAGAGTTTACTGTCATTCACACAGTCAAATGCGTTTGCACAGTCAATGAGACACAGATAGTCATTCTTCTGGTGCTCTCTGCTTTCAGTCAAGATCCATCTAGCATTAATTATAATATTTCTAGAACCTCTTCTAAACCCAGCCTGCACATCTGGAAGTTCTCTCTTTATGTGTTGTTCCAGCTTATTTTGGATAATTTTCAGTAGGCTCTTGCTTGCATGAATTATTAATCATTTTATTTGATAGTTTCCACACTCTTTTGAGTCACATTTTTTTGGAATGGGAAAAAATATAGATCTCTTCCAGTCCATTGGCTAGGTGATTGTCTTCCAGGAAAGGCAATTCTTCCCAGAAAGGATGTACAATACAGTGAGTGGCTCACACCATAGAATGAACATTTTTAACTTGTGAACTAATCAATAACATCATAAAAATAAAAGCTATCAACAACTTAAACAGACATTCTAGAAATGGCCTAACGTGTCTCAAAAAACCTTCACATAATGTCAAAAAAGCAACAGGCAGATTAAAACACTGTGGGGGGAAAATTAAGCCCTGAACAAAAAGTACAAATAATATTTTAGACCTCATGAATACACCAGAGTCAAGAAGGCAGATAATATAGACTTCTGTTATTGTTGTTATTTTTAATTGTTGTCAAGTTAGAGGTGACTCATAGTGACACTATGAATGAAGACCTGGACACCAGTATAACTTTCGTCCTTTCTCCAGGTTCATAGGTTTCCAGA
>NW_006399784.1:10920489-10921658 GCF_000299155.1 Elephantulus edwardii
ATAAAAATATGGAGACATTCAAACAGCTATGAATGAAAATACAAATGATGGAAGAAACTATAAAAGCCACAAATAAAGGGAATAGCCTAGAGGTAGAGAACTGAAGGAAATATATTGACGAGGAGTTATTTGAACAACTATAGAAAAAGGTGCAAATGGTGGAAAAAAGAATGGAAACCAATAAATGCAAATAGTTCAGACACTTAGGGCCAGAAGAAAGATATTTATTTGGAGGAACTTGTACAAGTATGAAAGAAAAAGCAAAAGAGGGAAGAAAGAATTGAAACTATAGATAAAGAAATACAAGAACTTTAAAAAGCATCACAAGCTAGAGAAGGTACAGCCAAAATAGGACTTGAAAAAACAGAAATGAATGAAAATGCAATCCAAAAGAGTAAAATAAAAATGGCAAAAGTGTCTAACATGCTTGAAGGAGAAAGTAGATAGGAAGAGATGGAACAGATAGTAAGCTGTGAGACAAAAAACTCAATAGAAACATGTTTTTGTTTTGTTATATGCTGTTGAGTCACCTGTGACACATAGTGACCCTTTGTACAACGACCCTAAACCCTACTCTGTCCTGTGCCAGCCTCACTATTTCCAACACACCCACTCCCATTACTCCAGTAACTGAATCAATCCACTTCATAGAGGGTCTTCCTCTCCTGTGCTGTCTCTCCACCCTCCCAAGCATAATGTCCCTCTCCAAGGACTGGTCCATTCTTGCAACATGTCCGAAGTATGTCAGATGAAGTTTCAGAATCCTTTCCTCCAAGAAGTATCTTGGTTTCACCCACTCTAGGATGAAGCTGTTCATTTTCTTAACAGTCCATGATATAGTCATTGCTGTCTCCAGCACCACTGCTCAAAGGCATCAATTCTCCTTCTATCCTCCCTTGTCATTGTCCGGCTCTGTGATGCATAGCAAGTAATGGCAAAGACCATGGTGTATATAAAGTGCATTTTAGTCTCCAGAGAGACACCATTGTTTTCCAATACTCTGGAGAGGTTCCCAACAGCAGACTTTCCCATTGCAATACATCTTTTAATTTCCTGCCTCCTGGTGCCAAGAGTGTTTACTGTGGAGCCAAGTAAACTAAATCTGTTAATAATCTCAAACATATTAGAAGAAAAATAATAAATGAGATATAAAGAAAACATTGGAATCA
>NW_006399784.1:10922668-10924184 GCF_000299155.1 Elephantulus edwardii
CTAAATGCACCAATCCAGAGAAAAAGAATAGCAGAATGGATAAAAATCCAAAACTCATCAATATGTTGTCTATTAGGGACACTTCTAAGGAACAAAGAGAAAGATAGACTCAAAATAAAAGGCTGGAAAACCATATACCAATCAAATGGCATCCACCAAAAAAGGAGGAAAACCACTATAGAAAGATAAAGGAAGAGCACTATACAGTAATAAAAGGAAAAAGAGATCAAGAAAACATAACATTGCCCAATAACAATGCACGAAATAACTGTCTTGCCAAATACATAAACAACTGTTAACAGAATTGGAGAAATAAGTAGAAAGAACCACAATAGTGATCAGAGAATTTAACATACCACTATCACCAAAGGATAGATCTCAACTCAAAAGTAAACCCAGAAGATGCAGATGATCTAAATTATACATTCATCCAACTCAAGCTTGTAGATGTATTCTGAGTACTACACCCAAACAAAATTCACTGTCTTCTCAAGTGCACATGAATATTTTAATGAATGGTCACATATCAGGGCCTAAATTAAGACTCAACAAATTTTAAAAAAACACCCCAAAATGCAAAGTCTTTTCTCAAACTACAATGTCATAAAACTAGAAACTAACCACGAGAGTATAAAGTTTATAAAACTACTAATGTGGAAACTAAATAACACTCTGTCAGAACAAGTTTGGACAATAGAAAAATAAAGGATTAAATAAAAAAAAGTTCATTGAAACAAATTATAATGAAAATGCCACATACCAAAACATCAGAGATGAAGCTAAGGCAATTCTAAGAGGCCAGTTCATAGAAATAGGCAAACTCATAAAAAATGAATAAAGAAGTAAAATTAATGATCTAACTCAGCACATTCATCAAATATAAAAACAATAGTCTAACCCCAGAGCCCCTAGAAGAAAGGAAATTATAAGAACAATAGCAGAAGTCAATGAGATAGAAAAGAGAAAAACAGTTTAAACCATAAACAAAACCAGACGCTTTTTAAAAAGTTTTTTGAAAGGGTCAGTAAAATTGTCAAGATATTGGCAAACTTAACAAAAGGAAAAAAGTAGAAGACACTAATAACTTGATTAATTAATGATAGAGGTGATGTCACGGCATAACTAGAGGAAATTAAATCTATACGATCAGATTATCATGCAAAGCTGTACACTGATAAATTTGAAAACCTAGAGAAAATGAACAAGTTCCTTGAAACTCATGCCCTATCCAGACTGACACATCAGATGCAGAACTATTGAATAGAGCCATCACAAAAAAAGAAATTAAATAGGTCATAAAAACACTTGTTCACAAAAAAATGAGCCTGGATCAAATGGCTTCATGGATGAGTTTTCAGAATTTTAGAGAAGATTTATTACCAATTTTACTTAAATTATTTACAAAAAAATAGAAAAAAGAACACCCCCAGAGACATGCTATGAAACAAGCATAACTCTAATACCAAAAGCAGACACACACACACACACACACACACACACACACACACACACACAC
>NW_006399784.1:10925798-10932639 GCF_000299155.1 Elephantulus edwardii
CACCGAGTCCATGTTTTCCAACTACTGAATCTTCTTCTTTGTTGCCGACTTTTGCATTCCAGTCACCCATTATTATCAATGCATCTATATATGCATATATATATGTGTGTGTGCTTGTGTGTATATATATATGTGTGTGTATATATGTACATATGTATGTATATGTATATATTACAGACCAATATCTCTCATGGACGTAGACACAATAATCCCTAACAAACCCTAAGCAATAGAATCCAAAAGCACATTAAAAAAAATCATTCACCCTGACTAGGTAGGATTCATAACAGTTCAGAAAGGATGGTTAAACATAAGACAACACAATTCACGATATTAAAAAATTAATAAGAACCATATAATCTTATCAATTGGTGCAGAAAAGGTACTTGATAAAATCTAACGCATGTTCCTATTTAAGACATTCAGAAGAATTGGAATAGAAGCTAATTTCCTCAAGATAGTTAAAAGTATTTATGAAAAACCAAGAGCCAATATTATTCTCAATGGAGAAACATTAAAAGTATTTTCCTTACAAACAAGAACCTGATAAGGATGCCCATTGCCACCACTTCTATTCAATATTGTATTTAAGTACTAGCTAGGGCACTACGACAAGAGAAGGAAATAAAAGACCGCCAGATTGGCAATCTGATGGTTAAACTGTTGCAATATGCAAATTATATGATAGTGTACACTAAAAAACCCCAAGGATTCAACAAAAAACTGTTAGAATTAGTGAACCAATTTATCAGGGTTGCAGTATACAAGTTCAATATTGAAAACTCAATGGAAATCCTAAGAAAATACAGAGAAGGAAATTTGGAAAGCAAAATCATTTACAATAGCCAACCATAAATTGAGATATTAGGGAGTAAACCTAACCAGAGACAACAAAGTCCTGTACAAAGAAAACTACATTTCTGCAAGCTAAAATAAAATACCTAAATAAATGGGAAAATGTTTCCTGTCCATGGACAGGAAGACTCAATATTGTGAAATGACAATCCTACCAAAAGTAATCTACATGTTCAATGCAATCCAAATACAGATTACAAATTCAGTTTTTAAGAAGATTAAAATGGAAATTGTCAAGTTTGTTTGGAGAGGAAAGAAATCCTCAAATAAGCAAAGTACTTCTGAAAAACAAAAATGAAGTGGGAGATAGCACTCACTGACCTCAAAGCTTACAAGACAGCAGTTGTAATCAAAACAGTATGGTCCTGGTACAATGAGAGGCACATGACCAATGGAACAAAACCGAGAACCCAGAAATTAACCCAGCTATCTATGGTCAACAGATATTCCACAAGGAAATAAAATCTATCAAATGGGGAAATGACAACCTCTTCAACAAAACGTCCTAGTAAAACTGGATTGCTGCCTGCAGAAAGCTGAACCAGGATTCACACTTCACACCATACATAAAAATCAACTCAAGATGGATTAGAGACCTGGGAGTAAAGCCCAAAACAATAAAGTTCATAAGACGCAATTGAATACTACGCTGCATGGAAAACAAGGAACTCATTCAATATTATTCAAAATGGGTGACCTTGGAGGACATGCTGAGTGAAATATCTCAGTCACAAAGGGACAAATACTGCATAGTGCCACTGTTGTAGAAGGGGACTGATAGCAGGGTTGGGGTAAGACTGAGAAAAACTGGATAAATTATATATACTGCATTGAAATAGATGAGGGAGAAAATAATTTAAAAGTAATATATGATAGGGTATTATAGTTATCACAAGAGTCCAGAATTAAGGGTGCATAGTGGAGTGTACCTGGCGCGGTAGGAGGGGTACAGGGAAATTGTACACCACAGAAAGGATTTTTCTTTTACTTTTTCAAAGGGAGGAGCAACCTGAGGGGGAGCGGGGGGAGGAGAGTTGAGCAGGGAGAAAAGTGCAACAATGAAGGAATGGAAATCCAAAATACCTGTAAATGTTTATTAAAATTATTAAACCAAAATGTTTTTTTTTAAAAAGGGAAAAAAAAAACCTGGGACCAAGCATAGAAGGCCTAGTCTATGGCATAAAGACACTGTCAAATATACTAAACGCACAATCTGGGAAGGATAAAATTGATGAATGGGATCTTCTAAAGATTAAATCTCTGTGCTTATAAAAACTTTTTCCAACTAGGTGAAATTGAAAATATCGTCTCAGACAAGGATCTCATAAGAAAAGTTTACGAAGTACTCCTGGACCTCCAGAAGTAAAAGACTGATAACCCAATTACAAAAGGGTCAAAAGACTTTTCAAAGGGAAGACATTTAGTTGGACAAGAGACACAGGAAGAAATGCTGAAAATTACTGGCTTTAAGAGAGATGCAAATCAAAACCACAATGAACTACGAAGTTGCTGTTGTTGTTATGTGCCACCGAGTCACTTGTGACTCATAGTGACCGTATGTATAAGAGCCCTAAATGCTCTGTCATGTGCCAACCTCACTGTCTCTGACACACCTACTCCCATTACTGAATCAATCCATGTTGGAGAGGATGTGGAGAGGTGGGAACTTTCATACACTGATGACTGGATTGTAAAATGGTGCGACCACTCTCGAAGACAATTTTCTCCTCCCTCACAAAGTTGAACATAGAAACTTCATATGACCCAGCTATTCCACAACTAGAAATATACCCCCATGGGATTTAGAACTGAGACACAAATGGAAATTTATATACCAATGTTCTTCGCATCATTATGGAAACAGGCCAAATGTCCAGCCACAACCAAATGGATTGAGAAATTATGGTACATTCACACAATAGAATACTACAGAGTACTAAGGGGCAATGATTTCACAAAACCAGTACATGACTTGGAAGAGGCTGAAGAGCATTTTGCTGAGTGAACTAACTCTGTCTCATAGGGACAAATACTGGATAACATTATTTTGAAATTAGAAGGATAACTAGTAAAACATGTATGAGAACCCACTGGGGAGAGGGCTGAGGATGAGTAGTGGTGAAACCACAGGGTTGCACAGTTTGGTGAGAAGAAGGAGGAGATGAAGAAAATGGCAAGGATCTAAGCAAAAGACAGGGTAATGATGGACAAGGTCCAACAGGGATTAATTTTATAAAACATAATGCATGTGAATGATTGTATAAAACACAATGTGAATGAAGAACAGTGTGAGATACAATGTAAATGTACTTCATAAGGAAGCCAATTAAAAATAAAAGAATGATTAGAATCCTTCCCCCTGTTTTACCATATGTGCCTAATACTGTTAAGTGCTGTTGACTTTTCATGAATTTTCAAAAAGAAATCTGTAATAAAATATCTATAAATCTATCTTCAAAGTATATGTTTAAGAAAAAAAGAAAATCACAAGAACTGATATTTCTCTATAAGAAGCTGTATAAAATGTTAATATATAGATAGAATTCCCAATTGCTTGTTATGCATCAGAGAGCTGGACAATGACAAGGGATGATAGCAAAAGAATTGACCCCTTTGAGCTTTAGTACTGGAGAAGACTATTGAATATAACATGGCCTGCAAGGAGATAGAGTGGGTTCATCCTGTTGTTGTTGTTGTTATGTGCCCAATGTACAACAGCCCTAAACTGTGCTCTATCCTGTGCCAATATCACTATCTTTGACACACCTAGCTCCATTACCCCAGTCACTGGATCAATCCATCTCATTGTGGGTCTTCTTCTCCTGCACTGTCCCTCTACTCTCCCAAGCATGATGTCCCTCTCCAAGGACTGGTCCCTTCTTGCAACATGTCCAAGGTATGTCAGACAATGCTTCAGAATCCTTACCTCTATCTAAGGAGCAGCCTGACTTCACCCTCTTCAGGACAAACCTGTTCATTTTCTTAGCAGTCCATGACATATTCAATACTCTTATCCAGCACCACAGCTCAAAACATCAATTGGCCTTCTATCCTCCCTAGTCACTGTCCAGCTCTCTGACGCATAACAAGTGATTGCAAAAACCATGGCTGGTATCAGGTGCACCTTAGTTTCCAGAGTGACATCGTTGCACTTCAGTACTTTAGAGAGGTCTCTAACTGCAGACTTTCCCATTGCAATATGTCTTAATCCTGGCTGCTGGTGCCAAGAGAGTTGACTGTGGAGCCAAGCAAATTAAAACTGAACAATTTCAATCTCTTCACCATCAATCCTGATGCTGGCAATCAGCCCAGTGGTGAGAATCTTTGTTTTCTTGCTATTAAGCCTCAATGCATACTGAAGGCCATAGTCCCCGACCTTCCATAGCAGGAGCTTCAAGTCCTCCTCAGTTTCAGTAAGCAGGGTTGTGTCATCTGCATAACGCAGATTGTTGATGAATCTTCCTCCAATTATGATGCCACATCTCTCCTTGTAGAGCCCAACCTCCCAGATAATTAATTGGTTCTGCATAAAGATTGAAAAGGTATGGAGATAAGATACATCCCTGGTGCATACCCTTCCTGATTTTGAACTATGCAGTGTTTCCTTTCTCTGTTCTGAGGACTGTCTCCTAGTCCAAGTATAGGTTTCAAATTAGCATAATAAAGGGTTCTGGGATTCCTATTCTTCTCAGAATTAGCCACAGTTTGTTATAATCCACACAGTCAAATGTCTTTGCATAATCAATGAAACAAAGATAGGCATTCTTCTGGTATTCTCTGCTTTCAGCCAAGATCCATCTAACATCATGACCCCATCTAAACCTAGCATGCACTTCTGGTAGTTGTTTGTTGATGTGCTATCCCAGTCTTTTTGGATAATCTTCAGCAGAATCTTACTTGCATGTAATATTAGTGATATTGTTCAATAATTTCCACCCTCTGTGGGATCACCTTTCTTTGGAATGGGAACAAATATAGATCTCTTCCAGTCAGTTGGCCAAGTGGTAGTTCTCCAGGTTTCTTGGCACAACTTAGTAAGTACATGTAGGGCAGCATCTGTTAGTTGAAGTATTTCAATTGGTATACCATCAATTTCTGGGGCCTTATTCTTAGTCAATTCTTTCAAACAATCTGAACTTATTCCTTCATCACCACTGGCTCTTGCTCATATTTTGTTTCATTAAATTATTCTGTGTCTTCCAATTCCGTTTGGTGGGTTTATCCTGGAGAAGGATAACTCAAGCTACTCTTTAGAGGCAAGAATTTCTGAAGCTTCATCTGATATACTTTGAACATGTTATAAGGAGGGACCAATCCTTGAATAGGGACATCATGCTTGAGAAGATGGAGGGAAAGTGGAGGAGAGGAAGACTTTGATGAGGTGGATTGATTGAGTCACTAGGGCAATGGGAGTAGATGGGTCAGAGACAAAAAGGTTGGCACAGGATTGAGCACAGTTTAAGGTTCTTGTACATAAGGTTGCTATGAATCTCAAGTGACTTGACGGCACATAACCACAATCACATAGATGGAATCTATCAAATATTTTCACAAGATGTTTTTACCTCAGCCTCAATGTCCACTTATTTGAATGCTTATGTTCTGAGAAGAAATATGTTTTAAAAATATATTTTGTTTCCACTGCTAGCACCTACCTGTGACATTCCATTAGCAAGAAAATTTAGAAAGAGACAAAATATTCTCCACATCTTCCCTCCCTACTGGGTTTTCCTGTGCTGGCTCTCATGGCACAAGTAGACCTTCCTGAGTTCAGGGTTGGATAAAAATGAGTGACTAAATCTGTATAATTCAGGACTCAGTATTAACAATCTTATTGGATCTTCTAATTTAGCCACTCATTTAATAAAAGCACAATTTGCCCCCAAAATGAATATATTTCATATTATTAATATATTTCATATTATTAATATAATAAAAGGAATGCATATTAATTATTTTACAAAACACAGTGTATATTTATGAAACACAATGTATATATATGAATGACTGTACAAACCCAAAGTACATATATGAACCATGATGTATGTATATTTATTTGCATGCAAAGCAATAAAAAATTAAAACTATAACAAACAACAAAAAGGATACCTTAAAAAGGGAATTGATGAATTTTCTATCAAATTTCCTTATGACATGTGATGCAGTCAGATAATTAACATGCTTATAAAAATATTACTTTCTATTAATTTTTACAGTGTCATTATTTCAGTTCCAATATATTCCATACATTTATATATACTAAAACTGTGCACAGAAATAAGAAAGACACTTGTGCTACACAAGTCTTTATTAGGCAAGGCAGGGAAGATCTGAGTTACAGATATTTCTATCTAGAAATATTTGGAAAATATAAGTATGGTTTAACTAAGGAGCTCTGGGAACATAGTGTATAGTGCATCAGACATAAACAAAAGATCTTTAGTTCAAATCTATCAGACATCACACCCAAGCAGCAGTGACAAAGTTTAGTAGGACATTGTTACAAAAAAACCCCTAAAACAAAACCCTAACAAATCTGACTTGGGCTGAATGACAGCCCAAATTTTCCTTAGAAACAAGCTGAAACTTTCCATTACATATTTTGAAATGTCGTTAGTAGATGCCAGTCCCTGGATAGGAACATCATGTTTAGTAAAGTACAGACAAAAACCAAAGTCCCTTAGTAAGATGAATTAACACATTGAATGCTACTAACAACTTAAGTCCAGGAGAAATTGAAGGAAAGATTAAAGTTTGTGCATTATTTCATTCTGTTGTATTCAAGGTTCCTATGAAGAATGCAAAAGGTAATTAGAAAAAAGGAAGAAGAAAAGATGAAAATGCGTGTCAGAAGAGATTCTGAATATTTCACTACGGTGCAAAGAAGCCAAAGCAAAGGGAAGATATCAAGAAGTTAAAGAGTTGAACAGAAGATTTCAAAAGACATCTTGGGAAAACAAGGCAAAGTGAAATGTGAAAGGAGCTG
>NW_006399784.1:10938932-10940105 GCF_000299155.1 Elephantulus edwardii
CATTTGAAATTAATAAATCATTGAAAATACAAAATTCAGTAATTCTGTTTCTAGTCTCATTTCTATCACCAAATGCATATTTTCAACTACTATTCTTTTTTGCTGTTTCCATCTTTTGCTTTCCAGTCACTAATTATCATTAATTCATCTTGATTGTCTTTTTCAGTATCAGTCTGGATGCTAAGGTGTGCCTGATCCAGACCTGAGTCTTCATAATTACTTGCTATGCATTTGAAAGCTGGACAATCGCTAAGGATGATAAAAAGAGAACTGATGCCTTTAAGTCGTATGGCGCTGGATAAAAATACTGAGTATACCTTGCACTGCTAGGAGAATGAACAGTTTTGTCCTGGAGAGTGTCAAATGGGGTTGCTTCTTAGAGGCAAAGATTTTGAAGCTTTGTCTGACATACTTTGGATAGTTGCAGGAAGGGACCAGTCCTTGGAGAGGGGGAGAATGCTTGGGAGGGTGGAGGGACAGCACAAGAAAGGAAAACTCTGAATGAAATGGATTGACTCAGTGACAAGGATAATTAGGGTAGACACAAGGCTAATTGTGTCAGAGATGAAGAGTTTGGCTCAGGATGGAGGAAGGGTACAAAGGGTCACAATAAGTTGCAAGTGACTTGAAAGCGCTTAACAACAAACATTCTTTGAGTTGGAGCTTTCATGTATTTGTGAGAAAAATAGACTGTGTGTTACTGGTTTTGTTCCCTTCCTTTCCAATCTTTAAGTAGAAAAGAAAATCATGAGATACAATGTTGTTGTTGTTGAGTGCTATTGAGTCATAAGTGACGCATTGCGATCCTAATAACAAAAGTCCTCAACACTCGTGTGACTTTCATTCTTTCTCCAAGTTCAAAGGGTTTCCGGAGACAAGCTATTACAGAAGTTGATGCCACCCCTGCTTTCAAGCTTGTTTTAATTGGGGAGCTCCACCAAACACTGTCCTCCATGGGTAACCATTAATGCATTTGACACATCAGTGTCACAGTGTTCAGCTTCATAGCAACCACAAGTTACAGCTGTAGAGCAAGTGGACACACCAGGGCTATACGACCTAGAAGAGTGTTTGAAAAAAAGCAAGAATAACAGTCCTGAGGGCCGCGGATTAAAAGTCACCCACCTTTGGTTTGGTAGCATCACTTTCTGTCCACTAGGCCAACTGATCACT
>NW_006399784.1:10940205-10953239 GCF_000299155.1 Elephantulus edwardii
TTATAAGGAGGGACCAATCCTTGAATAGGGACATCATGCTTGAGAAGATGGAGGGAAAGTGGAGGAGAGGAAGACTTTGATGAGGTGGATTGATTGAGTCACTAGGGCAATGGGAGTAGATGGGTCAGAGACAAAAAGGTTGGCACAGGATTGAGCACAGTTTAAGGTTCTTGTACATAAGGTTGCTATGAATCTCAAGTGACTTGACGGCACATAACCACAATCACATAGATGGAATCTATCAAATATTTTCACAAGATGTTTTTACCTCAGCCTCAATGTCCACTTATTTGAATGCTTATGTTCTGAGAAGAAATATGTTTTAAAAATATATTTTGTTTCCACTGCTAGCACCTACCTGTGACATTCCATTAGCAAGAAAATTTAGAAAGAGACAAAATATTCTCCACATCTTCCCTCCCTACTGGGTTTTCCTGTGCTGGCTCTCATGGCACAAGTAGACCTTCCTGAGTTCAGGGTTGGATAAAAATGAGTGACTAAATCTGTATAATTCAGGACTCAGTATTAACAATCTTATTGGATCTTCTAATTTAGCCACTCATTTAATAAAAGCACAATTTGCCCCCAAAATGAATATATTTCATATTATTAATATATTTCATATTATTAATATAATAAAAGGAATGCATATTAATTATTTTACAAAACACAGTGTATATTTATGAAACACAATGTATATATATGAATGACTGTACAAACCCAAAGTACATATATGAACCATGATGTATGTATATTTATTTGCATGCAAAGCAATAAAAAATTAAAACTATAACAAACAACAAAAAGGATACCTTAAAAAGGGAATTGATGAATTTTCTATCAAATTTCCTTATGACATGTGATGCAGTCAGATAATTAACATGCTTATAAAAATATTACTTTCTATTAATTTTTACAGTGTCATTATTTCAGTTCCAATATATTCCATACATTTATATATACTAAAACTGTGCACAGAAATAAGAAAGACACTTGTGCTACACAAGTCTTTATTAGGCAAGGCAGGGAAGATCTGAGTTACAGATATTTCTATCTAGAAATATTTGGAAAATATAAGTATGGTTTAACTAAGGAGCTCTGGGAACATAGTGTATAGTGCATCAGACATAAACAAAAGATCTTTAGTTCAAATCTATCAGACATCACACCCAAGCAGCAGTGACAAAGTTTAGTAGGACATTGTTACAAAAAAACCCCTAAAACAAAACCCTAACAAATCTGACTTGGGCTGAATGACAGCCCAAATTTTCCTTAGAAACAAGCTGAAACTTTCCATTACATATTTTGAAATGTCGTTAGTAGATGCCAGTCCCTGGATAGGAACATCATGTTTAGTAAAGTACAGACAAAAACCAAAGTCCCTTAGTAAGATGAATTAACACATTGAATGCTACTAACAACTTAAGTCCAGGAGAAATTGAAGGAAAGATTAAAGTTTGTGCATTATTTCATTCTGTTGTATTCAAGGTTCCTATGAAGAATGCAAAAGGTAATTAGAAAAAAGGAAGAAGAAAAGATGAAAATGCGTGTCAGAAGAGATTCTGAATATTTCACTACGGTGCAAAGAAGCCAAAGCAAAGGGAAGATATCAAGAAGTTAAAGAGTTGAACAGAAGATTTCAAAAGACATCTTGGGAAAACAAGGCAAAGTGAAATGTGAAAGGAGCTGGAGGTGTAAAATCAAAAGAACCAAACACACTCATCATTTCTTTTTTTCTTTTTCATTCATTGAAATTTTAATGAAAGGTTATAGAGAACTTGGATTTCCATCCATTCTTTATTGTGCATTTTCCTCCTTGACGCCCCTCCCCCTCAGTTTGCGTTTTTCTTTGGAAAAAGAAGTCTTTTATCATTTCTTAAGCTGAAGGAACTAACAAATTCAAGCCATGAACTGCAATGCTTAAGGATGTTATGGACAGAATATTGAATGATCCAGAAAGTATTAAAAGAAGATAGAAGGAATATATAAAGTCATTATACCAAAAATAACTGGCTGACACAGAAGCATTTCAAGAAACAACATATGATCAGGAGGCAATTGTGATGATAAAAGAAGCTTAGGCTGTTCTGAAGGACGTGGCAAAAAAAAAAAAAAACCAAAGAAACAAAAACCTCCAGGAATTGATGGAATACTAATTGACATACAAAAACCTCCAGGAATTGATGGAATACTAATTGACATATTTCAACAAACAGATGCCGGACTGGATGTGCTCACCAAGTTGTTAGAAGAAATCTAGTTGGTAACTACTTGGCCAATTGACTGGAAGAGATCCATGTTTATTCTCATTCCAAAAAAAAAAGCTGACCAGATAGAGTGTGGAAATTATCGAACAATACCACTAATACCACACATAGCAAAATCCTACTGAAGATTATCTAGAAATGACTAAAACAGTACATTGACAGAAAACAACCAGAAATACAAGCTGGGTATAGAAGAGGTCATGATGCTAGTCACATTATTGCCAACGTCAGATGGATCTTGGCAGAAAACAAAGAGTACCAGAGAATGTCTGTCTGTGTTTCATTGATGCTGCAAAGGCATTTGACTGTGTGGATCACAACGAATTGTGCTTAACCTTGAGAAAAATGGGAATCCCAGAACACTTGATTGTGCTTATGTAAAACCTATACTTGGACAAAGAAAGAGTCCTCAAAACAGAGCAAGGAAACACTGCATGGTTCAAAATTAGAAAAGGAGTGCATCAGGGATACATCCTGTCTCTATAACCTTTTCAATCTATATGCGAGACAGATCATTCAAATATTAAGGATTTATGAGGAGAAATGTGGCATCAGAACTGGAGGAAGACTCATATATAACTTACATCATGCAAATGAAACAACCTTGCTGGCTAAAACAGAAGAGAACCTGAAGTGCTTGGTCCAGAAAGTCAAGCAAGGACTGTAGTCTTCAATATGGATTGAAGCTCAACATCAAGAACAATGATTCTCACCACCGGGCCAATTGGCAGTACCATGATAGATGGAGAAGATTGAGGTTGTTCACAGTTATAGCTGCTGGGCTCTACAATCAATACTCTTAGCACTAGGAGTCAGAAAATCAAAAGACAAGTTGCATTCGGAAAATCTGCTTTCAGGGACCTCACCGGAGTGTCGAAAAGCAATGATATCAGTCTAGAGACTAAGGTCATGATCTTTGCAATTACTTGCTACGCATCAGAGAGCTGGACAATGACTAAAGATGACAGAAGAAGAATTGATGCCTGTGATTATGTGCTGGAGAAGAGTCTTGAACATAGCATTGATTGCTAAGAGAACAAACAGGTCTTAATGGAGAGAATGAAACTGAGTTTCTCCTTGGAAGCTAGGATTTTGAAGTCTTGTCTCACATACTTTGGGTATATGGTCAGGAGAGACTGGTCTTTGAAGATGGACATCATGCTCAGAAGGGTGGAGGAACAGTGCAGGAGAGAAAGACCCCAGATCAGTTGGATTTATCCAGTAACTGGGCAATGAGGATTGGTGTGTCAGAATTAGTGAGCCTGGCACAGGACGGGGCAGGGTTCAGAGCTGCTGTACATAAGGTCACCATGGGTTGCAGGCAACCTGACAGCACATAACAACAATAACAGCAACATGACTTGGAACTGATTATATGGTATATAATAACAATATTAATTCATAAATAATAGTTATATCATAAATATGTCAAGATGTTATTTTGTTGTCTAGTATGATCAAGTTGCCAACAACCCTATGAACAACAAATCTAAACTTTGTTCTTTCCTGTATTATTCCCATCTCTGACATAGCTGAGCCCATTGATAACAGTCATTATGTCAATCTATCTCATTTTAAGTCTTCTTCTCTTTCACTGATTCTATCTTTCCAAGCATAATGTCCCTCTCCAAGCAATAGCTGTCCCCTACAATATTTTCATAGTATGTGAGGTAAAGCGTCGTTATCATTGCCTTTAAGGAAGACTGTGGCTGCACTTTCTCCAACACATGTCTGTTTGTTCTTTTAGCAGTCCATGGTATATTCAGTACTCTTCTCCAATACGACTATCCAAAGGTATTGATTCTTCTGTCTTCCTAATTCAAAGATGTCAAGATAGTACATCATAAATAATGTAATTCATTCACTGAGCATAAATAAGAAGAGCATTCAGGATTAAGTCAATAAAAAAATATTAAATATATTTCAATGTTGTTGTGTACCTTTGAGTTGGAATTAACTCATAGCCGACTCTTCAGTGGGTTTTCAGAGGCAATATGCCACACAGGAGGAGACAGTCCATCCTTCTATGGAGCACCCGGTGGCCTTAAACCAGGTACCTTTGGGATTGAAGCATGGCTTCTTGCCACTAGGCCACTAGTGCTTCCTATATGTCAATAATAAATGATTTCATACATTCAAATGTTTATAAAACCATGAGGTGCACTAAAGTGAAATGGCCTGCTATGGTTCCTATTAGCCTTTAGAGACTCCAGTGTTTTTTTTTCAAGACTTTAAGTTATGGATAATATTATCCCTGTGATTCATCCTGCCTCCTGTGCTCAGTCAGAGGATTTCTAGAAGTAACCACAAATGTTTTCATTTGGGCATGATTTAAGTAGCTGGTAAGTAACTTAATATAGTGAATATAAAACATACATGTGTTTAAATTTGAACATGAAGTGTTTCTGACTATTATCACAAGTTCCAAGGAAACACAGCTTTTCTATGCAGATGTGCAAACTCAACACACGTAATTTACACTAATTTGAGAAGCTCTAATCTAGGTCATCAAGACAGAAGACAATTTTAAAATATACTCAATCAACACAGTGTTGACTTTAAGAGTTCAAAGCATATATATTTCTGCTTTCTTCTCTGATCAAAATTTATTTAAATATAGCAGAAAACAAAAATGTACAGGACATATGTCTTCATAAAGCACAGTAAAAGCTGCTTAATATGTGAGGAAGTGAAAGGATCGTGTCAAGTTACCTATACAAGTCTTCAAACAAGAATCTTGAGTTAAAAGTAAAAAAAGAATTAAGATTATGTGCATAAATTTGTGTGTGTGTGTGTGTGTGTGTGTGTGTAAGAGAGAGAGAGAGAGAGAAAGTCAGACCTAATTCAAAGCAGCAAATTTATTGGAAAGATACTGCTCATATTTCTCCTGCAGGGCAGTTGGTAGATTCATACCACTGGATTGGTAGTGCAGCTCCTTACCCCTAAGGCACGTATGTGTCAAAGGTCATATTTGTATTGGAATAATAAAAATCCATTTTATAAAATCTAATAAGCCAGGTAAATAAATGAAACAAAATTTTGGAATTTGTTAAGCTGACTAGTTTTAGAGCATGATTTTACTATTAAGTTCCAGCATGCACTCAAGACTCCTCAGAATCCATTATTACCTAAAAGAATTGGAATGCAAGGTTAAAAGCATGCCTAAGTTCTCAGAGATTTTCTATTAAGAACATTTCCATCAAAATGATAAAAAATAATGGCATAAAAGAAGTGATGAATTCATGTAGTAACTCCGTATTTGATTAAGTTAGATATAACCTGTACGTAGTAATATTCTAATTTGCATAAGAATGATAATAAAATATAACAATAATTTATATAAAATGAGTTCTTTTCTTAGTGTAAATTGAATGTTAGTGTGTCTTAGATACTGATCTATTAAAGGACAAAATACATCACACATTTTAAACTGTAATAGACTCAGGGGGAAAATAACAGTATATTTGAAATTACATATAATGAAAAATATAGTGGTGGTAGAAAACCAGTTGCAGATAAGTCAATTTATGGTAACTCCCAATAGTATAGGAAAATTATACTTGCTGGTGGTTTATAGTAGTTTATTTTTCAGAACTAAATAGACAAGCAAAAGACATGGAATTTTCACAAAGGAAGTGGCCAATAGACATATGAAGAAATGCTCCAAATCATTGGCAATAAGAATGATGAAAATCAAAACCACAATGAGATACCATCTCACTCCAGTAGCAGTGAGAAAATTCAGCAGTGCAGCAAGAAATAAATGTTGGAGAGGATGTCGTGAGACAGGAACTCTTTTACATTGTTGGTGGAATTGTACCATGATACAACCACTCTGGAAGGCAGTTTTGTGCCTCCTCAAAAAGCGCAACACAGAAATTCCTTGTGAACCAGCTATTCCATTCCTTAGAATAGAGAAAAAGAGAAATGAGGCTCAAACAGAAATTTGTACACCAGTGTTCATAACAGCGTTATTCACCATCACAAGAACATGGAAACAGCCCAGATGTCCAACCACAAACAAATGGATTGAGAAGTTGTGATTCATTCATACAATGGGATACTACACAGCATGCAAGAGAAATCATTTTGTAAGTTACTATCTAACTTGGGAGAGACTGGAGAGCATTATGATAAGTGAACTAACACAGTCCTACAAGGACAATATTGTTTAAAACCATCAATTTATAATGAGTATAAGGATCAAAAGTGGGGGGGAGGGTGGGAGAGGGTAGAAATAGAGGGGTAAAAATGAAGAGGGGAGGTTGTTAATCAAAGGGCTGAACTATTCAATGGATGGATGGGGTGAAGAAAATGAAAAGGATCTTTTGTGAAAAACAATGTATTCAAACATTGTAAATAAATCAAAATAATATAAAAAATATATATGATGCAAAAAAAAGGTTAAAAAAAAGAAATAAATAGCCAAGGCTTTCTTTTGATATGCCTGTGGTTCACTTAACCACTTAATCTTTCAGTTAGCAGCTAAGTGTGTTAACTATTTGCACCACAAATATTGATAGCTTTGTAGATAAACGGTTAAAATTGTCTAATGTGGTCAAGAGATTGAGATTATTCACAGCTTTAGTTTGCTTAGATCCACAGTCAACACTCTTGGCACCAGAAGCCAGGAAGTTAAAAGATGTATTGCTATGGGAAACTCTGCTGTTAGGAAATTTTCCAAAGTTCTGAAGAGCAATGGTGTCTCTCTGGAGACTTAGGTGTGTCTGATACAAGCCAAGCTTTTTGCAATCACTTGTTATGCATCAGAGAGTTGGACAATGACTAGGGAGGATAGAAGGAGAATTGATGACTTTCAGCTGCGGTGCTGGAAAAGAGTATTGAGGGTACCATGGACTGCTAAGAAAACAAACAGATTCATCCTGGGAAAGGTTAAACCAAGCTGATCCTTGGAGGCAAGGATCCTGAGGCTTCATCTAACATACTTTGGACATGTTTTAAGGAGAGACCGGTCCTTGGAGAGGGACATCATGCTTGGGAGGGTGGAGGGTCAGTGCAGGAGGGGAAGGCCCTCTATGAGGTGGACTGATTCAGTGACTGGGATAATCGAGATGGGTGTATCGGAGACAGTGTGACTGGCACAGGACAGAGCAGAGTTTAGGGCTGTTTTACATAGGGTTGCTATGAGTCGCAAGTGACTCGATGGCACATAACAACAACAACAACGTGTTATTACTTTCTTAAAAATTAAATAAAATATTAGTACCATGCAGTTTTATATCCAGTCTTTCTGAGAGCAGCTGAAAAGTGCATTATTATTTAGGCCACACAGAGAAGTCTATATAAGTGGTTCTGTTGTTGTGTGCTCTCGAGTTGCATGTGACTCATAAAAACCTCATGCCCAACAGCTCTTAACCCTGCTCTATCCTGTGCCAACCTTACTGTCCCCGACAAATCTACTGCCATTACCCCAGTCACTGAATCAACCCACCTCATTGAGAGTCTTCCTCTCCCGCCCAAAATGATGTCCTCTCCAAGGACTGGTCCCACCTTGCAACATATCCTAAGCAAGTCAGATGAAGCTTCAGAATTCTTGCTTTACCTTCTCCAGGACAAACTTGTTTATTCTCCTGGCAATCCATGGTATATTCAATACTCTTCTCCAATACCACAGCTCAAAGATATCAATTTGCCTTCTATCCTTCCTAGTCATTGCCCAGCTTTCTGATGCATAGCAAGTAATTGCAAAGATCATGGACTATATCAGGTGCACCTTACTCTCTAGACTGACATCATTGCTCTTCAGTACTTTGGAGAGGTCTCTGACAGCAGGCACTCCCAACGCAATTAGTCTTTTCATTTTCTGGCTTCTGGTACCAAGAGTGTTGACTGTAGAGCCAAGTAAAGTGAAGCTGTGGACAGTCTCAATCTCTTCACCATCCATCATGATGCTGCCAGTTAGCCTAGTGGTGAGAATCTTTGCTTGACGTTGAGCTTCAATCCATAGTGAAGGCTGCAGTCTTTGACCTTCTGTAGCAACCGGTTCAGGTCCTCCTCAGTTTCAGGAAGCATGTTTGTGGTATTAGTGGTAGTCCACCTTAAAAAAAATACGTAAATACCACACATCTATTTACATTTGACATTTATAAAGTATAATAACCTTTTATATAGACTATGGAATTTATTCTCAATTACAACCAAAGATCCTATATATGAAATGATTAGTGAACCTTTGGCACTGCATCAAAATACTGTGACATAAATTGTTGATGTTTTATTATCATAAATGTTAGTTTTTAGCATAATTCTGATTATGATTCTCTATCTTCCTAATTCTGGAGTAAATAAGTAAGTTTTAGGACTTAATGTTTAATCTAATGATGTAGAATGTTAAATTTTGAAATTGATGATTGTAAGAATAAGTATTTTTTTCCCCTCCCTTTAATGAATACTGAAAAGTCTGCTGTAAATAACCTTAAGTTCTTTCTTAATATGTAAATCTCTGGCATGAAACAAGGTTGCTGTCTATGTAGGCTGCTGTGCAATTGCTCCTTTCTTTGGTAGCAGCATCTGCATCCAAGGGCACACTAACACTCCTTTTTCCCTTTTTGAATATCCTCTGGTGCTAATTGACGATTTTTGTGATGCGCTCTGAATATGCAGGAAATGCCTAGCAGGAGTCCAGACATTTGCAAATGGAATTCCTGGCTAGCTTATCACTCACAATCTATGCTAGCAATTGAGCCTCATTTTTTATTGAACATAAGTCTTTTCTGTTCTAGGTTAAATCATTTTTTTTGCCAAATTTAAAAATGAATATGCAATACATGTCATCTGAAATAGGTGAATTTAATGTATTTGTTGCAGATTCAATGGATGATTCAAAGTTAAACTATGATGAAATAGAAATCAGAAAATGATTATTTCGGGGAGCAATGTTTCAAGGTCACAGGACATTTATGTATGCTGTAATTGGCATTAGAAAAATTATCAAATGACATTTTAAATGATTTATGTATTATTTGCTAAAAACTCACTTCATTATTATTGTTGAAAGAACAAAATACTTGAATTGAAAGGAATATATTTTTAGAACTAACAAGTAATTTGAAGAGCTGACAAGTAATGTAGCCCTTTATAACAAGCTGTAATGAGTTGCTAGTAAAACAAAGAGCTCCTACATAATTTAAAACCAAATAGAATGTGCTCTTCTGTAAGAGACAGAATAAGAACAAGGGCTTTACTATTATCAAAGGCACAAGGATGTCTTGGGAGAGTGAGAACTGTGCCTGGGATAGAGGAGGGAGCAAAAGATAAAATGCATGTGTGAAGTAGAGTTGATATAGTACAGGATTTCTATCAGTTCCGATTACCAGATCTTTTCTGGCTTCTTTTCCACAGTTATTCTTTATTATTTTAGATCCACACCATAACCTTTCAAAACAATCTTTACTGTCTAACTTGGATAAAACCTATCCTCTAAACTGTGGGATACTAACATCACCCACAGGGAAAAGTGCACTTGTTAATGATCTGATCTGGAGAGGGTGAAACCAAGCTGCTCCTTGGAGGCAAAGATTTTGAGATTCTGTCTCACATACTTTGTGCATGTAGCCAAGAGAGACCAGTCTTTGGAGAAGTATTATGCTTGAACAGGTCAAGGGACAGCACAGAAGAGCAGGACCCTGGATGAGCCAGTTTGACAGAATAACTGGGATTAGAGTACGTGTATGAGAGGCAGTGAGATTGGCTCAGGATAGAACAGGGTGCATAGGGTCACTATGAGTTGAAGTAGACTCAATGACACATAACAACAACAACAACAGTACATGGTTAACATTTTTAAACTACTCATTTCTTTCTCCCTCTTGCTGTTACCTTGAAACCAACTGCTAGCTGAAACCACTGGCTTCCAGAGGCTGTAAATGGCAACAGAAGTGATTGCCCTTCTGTCTCCATTGGGGGCACTGGTGGATTCAAATTGCCACAGAGGCACCACCTTTGGTTTAGCAACACAACTCCCTGTGGACAAAGACTCCAGAGCTCCCTTTGTGAACCAGTTTGTAGCTGCTTTTATGTACTTTTGTACTGGAACTGACTCACAGCTGATCCTCCAGTGGGTTTTCGGAGGCCATAATTCCATAGGAAGAGATTGCTCATCTTTTTCCTGTTGACAATGGGTGAATTTGAAAAGTGTGCTCTTGGATTGGTAGTGTAGTTCCTTACCTACCTTATCTACTAGGCCACTAGAGAATGACAAGTGAGATTTAAACTAACCAAATGTTACTCAGTATCAAACCTTACTGACAATTTCAAAGGTACAAGTTCCCCAAAAAAATGAAACAATCTAAAATGGTAAATAGATAAATCCTTTTTCCCAATATTGAACATGTGTATTCTTTGAGCAAAGTAAAAACAGAGATCACCAAAGTAAGGCTTTGTGTACTTACTTCACATAACAAGAGAGCATTTTGTGTCTAAACCTTGTATAATTGTTGCTTACCATCAAGTCAAAAGTGATCCATAGCTGATCCTCTGGCAAATTTTTAAAGGAAGTTAATTGCATGGGAGGAGATTGTCAGGTTGTGGATTCTAACTGTGTGCCTTCAGGATTACATCTTACCACTAGAATACCACAGTTCCCTTATAAATCTTTGTAATTGTTGCTGCTGTTATTGTTGTTGTTAGAGTCCATCGAGTTCAGTATGATCCGTAGCACTCTATGAACGACAGATCTGAACCCTGTCCTATTATGCACCATCCTCACACTTTCTGATACATTAGAGCTCATTGTAGCTGTCCTTGTGTTAGTCTACCAGGTCAAGAATCTTCCTCTCCTTCACTAGCCCTGTCTACTTTCTAAGAATCATATCCACCTCCTAGGAGTTGCCTGTCCTAGCAATACATCCAAAGTATGTGAGGCGAAGCTTCATCACCCTTGCCTACAAAGAGCACTCCAGCTGCACTCTCTCCATGACATATTTATTCTTTTGGTGGTATATGGAATGTTCAGCACTATTCTCCAACCCCACATCTGAAAGGCATCAATTCTTCTTCTGGCATCTCTTTTCATTGTCCAGCTTCCAGACGCATAGCAAGTGATCAGGAGAACAATGGCCTGAATCAGATGCATCTTAGTCCTCAAACCGACTTTGTGACTTCTCAGTAATTTGGAGAGGTCCTTATCTTCAGACTTTCCCAGTGTGACACACCTTTTGATTTTGTAGATCCAAGTAAGATGAAGTCTTTGATAGTTTCAATCTTTTCTCCATCCATCATTATGTTGCCTATCAGTCCAATGGTAAAAATCTTCGTTTTCTTGAAATTGAGAAATAATCCATACTGAAGGCTGTATTCCTTGATCTTCTGAAACAACTACTTCAAGTCCTCTTCAGTTTAGTAAGCAAGGTTGCATCAGCTGCATAATGCAGGTTATTGATGACTCTCAGATACTGATGCCACATTCCTCTTCATAAAACCCAGCCTCTAAAATAATTTTCTAAGGATACAGATTGTATAGATATGGAGAGAGACTACAACTCTGACACAGTTCCTGATTTTAAACCATGTGAAATTCCCTTGCTCTGTTCACAAAACAGCCTCTTTGTCTTGGTATGGGTTTTGCATGAGGAAAATTAAGTGCTCTGGGATTCACATTCTTCTCATTCAGTCAAAGGCATTTAAATAGACATTCTTCTGACATTATTTACTTTCAGTCAGAATCCATCTAACATCAGAATTGGTGCCACAGACTCTTACAAATCCTGCTTGAACTTCTGGAAGTTCTCTATCTATGTAATGTTGTAGCTATTTTTGAATGATCTTCCACATTATTTTGCTTGCATGTGATATGATATTAATTAAAGTGCTCAATAGTTTCCACATTCTGTTGGATGAACTTTCCTGGAAACAAATATGGATTTCTTCAATTTGTTGGCCAGATAACAGTCTTCCAAATTTCCTGAAAAAGACTGGTGAGTGCATCCAAAGCTACATCTGTTAATTGGAACAAGTCAATTGGTATCTCATCTATTCCTGGGGCCTGACTTCTTGCCAATGCCTTCAATGCAGTTTTCACTTTCTTTTTCATTACCACTAGCTCTTGCTCATATAGTACTTCCTGAATTTTTTTTTAGTGTCATTCAGTTCATTATGGTATAGTAATTCTGTATATTCCCTTCATCTTCTTTTGATACTTTCTGGGTAATTCAGTATATTTTCCATAGCATCTTTCAGTATTGCAACTCTATGCTTTTTCTGTTCTCTCAGCTCAAGAAATGTAGGCAGAATGAGTTCTTCCATTTTTATTTTCCAATTCCAACTCTCTACACATTCTGTTACAATACTTGCATTGTCTTGTTGATCTGCCCTTTGAAATCCTCTGCTCAGCTCTTTTTTTCTTCCTCATTCACCCTTTCTTTTGGCTACTCAATACTCGAGTGCAATTTTTAGAATATCTCTGACATCTATTTCTGCTTTAGGTTTATCTTTATTTTTACCTTTTGCTTCCTTCATAGATGATATCCTTGACATTATCCCATGACTGATATTTGATCACTGATGTTTGATGCTTCAAACCTGTTCCTATGATGATATTGAAATTCATATAGAATACATTCAAGATCATAGCTTTTTTTATTGTGGAGTTATTTTAATCTTCTTTGGCATCCATTTGAATTTGCACATGAAGAATTTATTATCTGACCCACAGTCTGCTCCTTACCTCATTTTGATTGCCAATATTGGGCTTATAAAATGATTCCTTTCACAGGTATAGCAAATCTGAAGCCTATGCAGCCCATCAGG
>NW_006399784.1:10955019-10982089 GCF_000299155.1 Elephantulus edwardii
CAAATGGACATACCAGGGCTATATGACCTAGAAGAATGTTTGAACAAAAACAATGAATAACAGGCCTGAGGGCTGTAGATTAAAACTCACCCACCTCTGACTTGGTAGCATTAATTTCTGTCCACTAACTAGTAGTTAAATTTAACACAAGTTAAATAACATACTAGTAGTTAAATATTGTGTGTTAAAGAGCGAACAGTGTTGTAACTGCTCAAATGTTAGGCCCCATCAAGTTACTTCCTACTCAGAGTGTCTAAGTGTACAAGAAAACCAGACTCAACAAAATACTACATTATCAATATCTGGATAGAGAAACTAAAGTGCATATATACAATTGAATCCTATACAACGCTTAAAAATAATAAACTTGTAAAACACTATACAATTAGGGAGCTCTGATGGCCTAGTGGCAAGAGGCTGTACTGCAATCCCAGAGGTACACGGTTCAAATCCGCCAGATGCTCTGCCGGAGAAGGAGGGAAAATTTCCCTCCTGTACCTGTCAGATCTGATTTGATGGTACATGCACAATAAATAAATTTTTTAAAGCACTATACAATGTAAAAGAGTCTTGAATACATTATGCTGAGTGAAATAAGTCAGAAAGGAACAAATACTGCACGCCTATTATTGTAATAATAAGATTGAGATGGGCAGGAGAGGATGAATAGGAAAAGGATAGTTAATGAACAGTGTACTGGAATGGGTGAAAGGAACAATATTCTTAAAGGAATGAATGAGTAGAAACCATGTGTATGACAATTAACAGCCTTACAAAGAGAATTGGCAGAAGGGGAAATTATGCATAAATAAATAAATTTTTAAAATGACAAAGAAATACTGCCTAATCCTGCCCGTAATTCCAATTTCTCCTCTGGTTGACTTCATTGTTGCAGACACCGTGACAGTCAATCTTATTGAAGGTCTTCTTTGTCATTGACCCTGTGCCTTTACTGGGAAACAAACTTTAGATCTTAAATAGCCAAGTGAGATTTTCCTGTTTTGTTTTCTTTTTCTTACAGAAATAAGGAATCTACATTACAGCAACTATTTTATTAAACCTTTGTAACTCATTTTTAATGTTTGTTGACGAAAATAATAGCTTAGTTGACAGAGCAATAACTTCCCCACAAATCTGGAAGGTGCAAATTCTGATAGGTGTAAAACTAGATGCAAAGTTAGGAACCTACCTAAGAAGTGAATGTCTTCTTTATGTGTTCTTCATGCATTTTTTCAGAGTTATGGTCTACATGGATGTGAACATAATAAAACAAACCCACAGTTATTGATGCCTGTGAGGAATGTTTCATCTTGTTAAATAAAGCACAATAAAGAATTGCTCTCTATTGTTTAAATAAGAGGAATTCCCAGATCAAATTCAATATCAAAATAATTGGAATTATGAAATTCTCATTTTCCTACATAGTAGAGTTAAGAGAAAGACTTGTCTAGTGTTGATCAAAGTGTAGCTTTGATAAAAGCATCAAATAAATCACTTTGTAGTGACTGGAAAGTGCATTAGACCTCTCACAGTTACATAGTATAGGGGTAGGAACAGGGAAATTTGAAGTTAAGTTTCTGCTTTGTGAAATCCCAAAGAAAGAAACTAAAAATACCCATTACTATATGTAAAATCTTAGATTCTGTGAAGTATTGTTGTTGAAAGGAACCAAGTAGTGAACACACATGTGCTAAAAATTAGAAAATATAAAATCTGGAATAAATTAGTCATTTTTCACTTATCCACACTAGTTTTGTGGTGTAACTTTTAGTTTACCATTAGATGTTATATATCCAGTTCTGAGATATATATATCTCAAACCAAATGCTGCACAGTCCCGAACCTTCCTCACAGTTATTGTGATATTGAGAGTCTATTGTTGAAGCCACAATATAGATGCAACTAGCAGGTTTCTGTAAACGTACTGCTCTAGCTTTTATAAAATTATCTCTAGAAAAAAATTTTAATATAATATCAATAATAATAATTTGAAATTTTCACATTATATTGCATATCCAATCTTTGGACTGTGCAAGGATATATAACTTTTCTAGCTAACTACCTAATTTTCAAATTTTGCATAGATTTATGAGTACTTCCAACATTGCATGAATTTGTAGAAAGAGCTCAAGTGACATTCAATTAATATAAACTCTTGGAGTCTATCTTTTCACCAGCACCTTCATAGTAGGCAGTTTGAATTTCTTTCTTCAACATTAGCAGTTCTTGGTCATACGCTGTATGTTGTTTATTGTTGTTGTTAGGTGCCATTGGGTTGAGTATGACTCACAGTAACCCTATAAACAAAATATCTAAAACAAATAATCCTGTCCTGCGTCATCCTCACACATCCTGACACACAAGAGCTCAGCACAGCAGTCACCTTGTCAATCACCTGGTTGAGGGTCTTCCTCTTCTAAGCCGACTCCCCATCCTTCCCAACATCATGTCCTTCTCCAAGGAATAGCACTCCCTAGCAATATGTCCAAAGTATGTTAGATGAAGCCTCATTATTTTTGCCTCCAAAGAACACTTTGACTGCACCCTCTCCAGACATGTCTATTCGTTTTCTTGGTCATCCATGGAATGTTCAGTGCTCTTCTCCAACACCACAGTTCAAAGGCATCAATTATTTTTCTGTCATCCTTATCCGTTGTCTAGGTCTTGGGTGCATAGCTAGTAATAGGAAAGACCATAGCCTGAATACACATGGAAACAAAAATAATGCTTATTGATGGTGAAACAAAAAGCATTAATCTCACTATTTCTAACATACTTATCCCTATTCCCTCATTACTGTGTCAATCCCTCTCCTAAGTGTTCCACTTTTGTGTTTTTCTTCTATCTTTGCAAACATGAAGTTCTTCTATTATGACTGGTTCTTCCTGGCAACATGCCCAAAGTATGTCAAACGGATCTTCAAAATCCTCACCTCTGAGGAACAAATTCTCCAGGACAAACTTGTTTATTAGTTTTTTTTCTCTTCGTGGTCTATGGCATGTTCAATACTCTTCTCCAATACCACAACTCAAGGGCATCAATTCTTTTTCTGTCATCCTTATCCATTATCCAGCTCTCTACTGCATATCAAGTAATTGCAAAGACCATGGCTTGGCTCAGGTATTCCTTAGTCTCTAGACTGACTTAATTGCTCTTTAGCACTCTAGAGAATTCTCTGAAAACAGATTTTCCTAATACAGTTTGTCTTTTGATTTACTGACTGCTGATTGCAAGAATGTTAATTGTCCAGCCAAGCAAGCTTAAATTGTTAACAATCTCAATTTCTTTTAGCCAGTTAATACTTTTAATTACACCCATAAAATCTCAAGTTAGAATGTTTTGTGCCATTGAGTTGACTGTAACTCTTAATGATCCTGTGAACAACACATCTAAATTTGTCCTATGTTGCACCATTGTCATGATTTCCAACATGCTAGAGCTCAGTAATACAGTTACTATGTCAGTCTCTCTTGTTGTGAGTCTTAGCCTCTTTATTTGAACCTTCAACTTTACCATTATGATGTCTTTTTTCCAATGACTGTCTCCTCCTGATTACAAATCCAAAGTATGTGAGATAAAGTTTCATTATCTTATCCTCTAAGAAGCACCTGGTTGAACTTTTACCAAGGCAGAATTATTTAGTTTTTATTTTTCATTGCATAGGTATTCAATACTCTTCTCTAACATTATAATTCAAATGTCACAGTTCTTCTTCAGTCCCATCACTCTTTTATCAGCTTTCAGGTGAATAAAAAGCAATTGAAAAGGTCATGGAATTAAGTTCATAATGACTTTTAAATTTGTATCAAAGCTTTTTAGCAGTTTGGAGAGATTACTGACAGCAGAATTTTCCCCAATATAGCATGTCTTTTGCTTTCTTTACTCAAGTCAATAGCACCTCTTGGATATTATTTGAAAAGATGTCTGGATAGAGACATGTCACAGAAAAGTAAGAATCAATTGAATGAACATTTATGGGCCGATATGAACAATCTGAGCAATTAAAAAATATGTAAGATGCACTTTACTTATGACCATCCTTTGTTATGTGTGGAGGTATATATCTTATCGTTGGTAATATGTATTACACACAACGTTGCAGCATGTAGTTTTTATTACTCTCAGATGTTTATTGACAGATATTAATGCTATGATTTTTAAAGATAGTAATAATAAAAGGTAGCAATAATGAAACCTTTTTAAAAAATGGACTATCAGTAATTATTTATGAGTCCATAGTTACATAATCAATTGAATAAAAAGAGAAACGCAGGAGAAGATACAAAAGATCTATGCATAAAGAATCCCATATAATTCGTGAATGTAGGCAACTTTTAAAAATCTGGAGCATGACTCATTTTATAAAAACCATAGGCAGCTTGAGAATGACTACACCTGATTTCCCCTAACTCCACAAGATGAGCCAATCCCCTTCCACAGCATGAACAGTGCAAAACGGATTCCTGTAAAGTAAGGCATGACCATACTCTTGCCCTTACTTACATTAATTTTAACACCGATGGTCACCCCAGGGTTCTTGCTGCTCTGCTGCTGAGCCCAAGAGCTTGGCCATGCACAACCTTGCCAAGATTCTGTGTATCTCAAGCTTTGGGGATCTATGAGCTCCCTGTTCCAGATACGGTTTCAGGACTTTAAATGCCTGAATCCATTCCAGCAGAGTAACATGAAGCTGTATCAGCCTTTTTGGGTGTAAATTCTTTTTGTCCTCTATAATTTAGAAATCACACCTATCTGGTTTTAAATGTTAAACCTGTAAAGTATACTTTGTCTTATTTTTATAATTGTATTTACTTTCTCTACATGTCAATTTTTCTCATCAATAAAACTATGTGATGCATGTAAATGCCTTAGGACAATGTCCAGAAAAAAGTAACTATTAAGAATTTAGAATCAATTTATGAAAATTTAATAATTAACCAGGTTTTTTTTTTTATTATCAATGCACCACAAGTACAATTCCTACCTGTCTACAGTTTAAACTTGTGCATTGCAGTGATGGTGAACAGGTTTCAGGAAAGTTCAACTGATAGTAACCATGGATACAACAGGAAAAACCACTTCAGAGTCCCAGACTATACTCACATATACTACATTTGCTATTCACTACGTATTTACTATCACTATTTACAATTATTCACTACACTCAAACACTTGCTATGCTTGAGTTTCTGTGTTAAACTGCATCATTGAGTGCCTTCTTTGCTTCCTACAATGCTCTCCTTTACAAAGCATGTTTTTTTTCCCAGAGACCACTCTCTATTGCTATCATGTCCAAAGTATGTGAGAGGAAGTTTTATCATTCTCTTTTCCAAAGGGCATCCTGGCTCTGCTTCTGCCAAAGGAGATACATTCATTCTTCTGGCAGCACAAAATATATGCAGTATTTATCATTAACACCATAATTCAGAAACATCAATTCTTCTTTGATCTGCCTTCTTAATTTTTCAGAGTTTTCAGGCATAGGAGGTTGGGTCATGTTCATTTTAGTCCAAAAAATGATATCATGTTTCCATTTATTAACCCAATTGTAAGAATTTTTTTCCTTTAGGCTGAGGTATAATCTATAATGAAGGCTATAGACAGTTATTTTTTACAATAATTACTTCACTTTCAGCAACTTTTCAGTTGCTTAAATAATGTTTTACTTAGGAAATAAAGAATTTATTCTTATTAACATACAAAAATTCAGTCCTGGTGCAGGATGATAAGTGGGTAAATTTTAAGGAAGTGGATATTTCATTAGCTGTTTTAAGTTTATCAATTGCTTATAGTTGTTTGTTATATGCACCTAATGACAAAGTGTCATCTAAACCATTCAATAGCTAATAGGATTTTATAACAAAAAATAATTTATTATTTTAATCAGTAAAGAGCTTTTTTTTTTTTTAGTAAACAGCTTTTTTATCATTCATGTGGACATTTATATTTAATATTATTCAATCGGTCAAAGAGATATATATTCAGAAGACACATTGCATCTTAGCAATTGTCTTTCCTCATGACTATTATCCTCATAAACTATCTGAACAAAACAATATTCAGCGTTGCAAATGTAGACAAGTGAAAAAATATCTTCCGTTTTCTACACATGATTATGCTTTATAACACATTGCTGTTGTTGTTGTTGTTGCTGTTGTTAAGTGCTGTCGAGTTGCCTGTGACTCATAGCAACTCTATGTACAACAGCCTTAAACCCTGATCTATCCTGTGCCAATCTTATTGTGTCTGATACACCTACTCACATTACGCCAGTCACTGGATCAATCCGTCTCAATGAGTATCTTCCTCTCTGTGCTGTCCCTCCCTGCTCCCAAGCACGACCTCCCTCTCCAAGGACAGATCCCTTCTTGTAACATGTCCAAAGTAGGTCAGATGAAGCTACACAATCCTTGCCTCCAAGAAACAGTCTGGTCTCACCTCTCTAGGATGAAGGTTTGTTCTCTCTTGTTTGTTTTCCTAGCAGTCTAATATGTATTCAGTACTCTTCTTCAGGACAATAGCTCAAAGGAATCAATTTTCCTACCATCATTGCTAGTCATTGTCCAGCTTTTTTCCCCAGTGCAATCTATCTTTTAATTTCCTGGTATAAGGCACCAAAAGTGTTGATGGGGAGCCAAACAAACTAAAGCTGATAACAATCTTGATCTCTTTACCATGTATTATGGTGCTGCCAATTGGGCCAGTGGTGAGAATCATTGTTTCCTTGATGTTGAGCTTAAATCAGTATTGAAGGCTGCAGTCCTTGACCTTTTACTGCAACTGTTTCAAGTCCTTCTCAGTTTCAGCCAGCATGAGTCTTCCTCCAATCCTGATGCCATATATCTCCTCATAGAGCCCAGCCTCCTGGATAATCTGATTTGCATATAGATTGAAAATATATGGAGATAGGACACATCTCTGGTGTATTTTAAATTATCCCTTTCCAATTTTAAACCACACAGTGTTTCCTTGCTCTCTTCTGACAACTGCCTCCTGGTCCAAGTATAGGTTTTGCATAAGCACAATCAAGTGTTCTGGGATTCCCATTCTTCTAGAGTCAGCCACAGTTTGTTGCAATCTACACAGTCAAATGCCTTTGACTAGTCAATGAAACACAGATAAACATTCCTCTGGTACTCTGCTTTCAGCCAAGGTCCATCTAACATTAGCTATAATAACCCTAGTACCACAGCCTCTTCTAAATCCAGTCTGCATATCTAGAAGTTCTCTGTTGAGGTGCTCTTCCAGTCATTTTTGGATAATCTTCAGCAGAAATTTGCTTGCTTATATTAATTATTTTGTTTGATAATTTCCTCACTTTGTCAGATCACCTTTTTATGGAATGGAAACAAATACAGATCTCTTCCAGTCAGTTGGACAAGTGGTTGTCCTACAGACTTTATGGCACAATTTGTTGAACACATCCAGGGAAATGTCTGTTTGTTGAAATATGTCAGTTGGTATGCCATCAATTCTTGGGGCCCCGTTTTTGCCCCCAATTCTTTCAGAGCAATTTGAACTTTTTCCTTCATCATTACAAGCTCTTGGTCCTACATTGTTTCATGAAATTCTTCTGTGTCCACCAATTTCTTTTGGTACAATGGTTCTGTACACTCTTTCCATATTCTTTTAATGCTTCCTGGATCACTTAATATTCTACTCAAAGCATTGTTAAGTATTGCAACTTGAGGCTTGAATTTGTTCAATTCTCTCAGTTTAAGAAATGCTGAGAGCGAGTTCAGCCTTTCTGATTTTCTTAATCTAGCTCTTTGCACATTTCTTTATAATACTTTACTTTTTCTTCCCATGCTGCACTTTGAGAACTTCTGTTCAGCTCCTTAATATCTTTATTTCTTCCCATTGTTTTAGCTTCTTGTCACTTTAGTGCAATATTCAGATTCTTTTCTGACAACCATCTTGGTTTTTTTCTTCCTCATCTGTCTTTGTAATAAATGACCTTTTGTTTCCAATATTAAGAGTTTGAAGAATTTTATACAGATTATATTTATTATTTAATTTATAGTGGTATCATTCACATAAATAAACCATAAAGTAATTATACACATTACTATTAATCTATTTTAAATCATTAGCAATAGCTGCCTAATTGTTCTCAGTCTCCCTCCATCAGTTCTCTAGGTTATAACCAAAGTGAACTCTCCTTCGCTTGCTAGAAAAAGTCTATCTACTTAGAGTAGACATGTTATGAGTCATTTTGTCTAGGCTATGATTATTCAGTAGTTTGGCAAGCACTGGACTGCTTATTATTGTATAATTCAAAACTCTTAACATCAGCAGTCAGGAAATCAATAGACAAACTGCATGCAAATAATCTGCTGTTATGGACTTCTCCAGAGTGAAAAGCAACGATGTTAGTCTAGAGACAAATGTTCGCCTAATCCAGGCCATGTTCTTCTCATTTACTCGTTATGTTTCAGAGAGCTGGATAATGAGTAAGGATGACAGAAGAAAAATAGATGCCTTCAAGCTGTGCACTGCAGAGGAGTCTTGAACTGGACTGTCAAGAAAACAAATAGGTCTGTCTTGGAAAGGGTGAAACCAGGTTCTCCTCGGAGGCTATGATTTTGAAGCTCTATGTCACATACTTTGGGCACATGGCCAAGGACCAGTCCTTGGAGAAGGACATTATGCTTGGAAGGGTGGAGGGACAACGCAGGAGGGTGAGAAAGACCCTGTAAGAGATGGATTGATACAATAGCTGGGGTAATGGATGTTGATGTGTCTGAATTAGTGAGACTGGCTCAAGACAGGGAATGGTTTAGAGCTGCTGTACATATGGTCACTGTACATTGCAGGTGATTCAATAGCACATGACAACAAAAACATACTGTATTGGTTGGGTCTTTTTTGGGGGTTTGTTTTTGGTTTTTGTTTTTTATTTAAGCCTCTTGTTTAGAATCAACCAGACCTTGGGGTGGGCCTTTGTATTTAAATTTGGTTGTTATTGTATTTTGGAAGACCATTCTTCTAAGTGGGACAGCACTCTTCTATCAATATGCTGTACTGAAGTAACCTGGGGTTACTGTGGTGCTGGACTTGTGCCATTGGGGTATCAAATGCCATAATGTTTGCCCATGGTGGACAGAGATTGGTGGATTTCCCAGTTTAACAGGCTTGGAAGCAGGAGTGGCATCCACTTCCTAAAAACATGCCTCTGGACTCTAGTTAATTTGATAAATGACAATAGTTATAGAAAGGCTTCAGGCCTTTTGTTCATGGAGTTGCTATGAGTCATGTTCAATTGGATGGCAATCATCAACAATAACAACACTTTTCATGGTGTGATCTGATGTGATCAGTTGAAAAGCAATTTTCCTTAGAGATGGGTTCTTTCTCCAGTGTATAATTTTGTCTGTGGTACACTTATTCATCAATGTATACAAACACTGTAAGTAAATCAGTAGAAAATTAAAATTAAAAAATCATTACAAAATTATAAGCAAGAGAAATATCTTGACCTCCCTCATTCATATTTCAATGGATCAGTAGAGAGCCACTGACCAAACCAAAGTGGAAGATATATGAAGTTATATATATAAACTCCCTTACAAAGCTTACTAAGGAGTAATTTTTATAGAAGGAAATCCTTTTTTCTGCAAAGTTATTGGTTTCTTTTGAACTGTTAAACTCAATTGTTAGCAACCAAGGAACTAACTGTTGCACTATCAGGACAAAAAATATGAAAAGAAGAGTTAAAACTGGATACTAAATAAATATAACTAAATTAAAGAAAGCAGGAAAATGGGAGTATGAAAACAAAGCAAGAAGGAACAGACAGAACAAACACAAACAAAAAGACAGAAATAACTCAAAATACATAATATATGTCAAATGACAACATTCTAAGCACTCCAAAGAAAAAAGGTGCAGTCATTCTAGAAATCTAAGCTAACTATAAAAAAAATACATGTTGTTTTTGTTATGTGCCATCGAGTAGTTTGCAACTCATAGAGACCCTATCTACAAGAGCTCTAAATGCTGTCCTATCCTGTGTCAACGTAACCATCTCAAAAGCACTTATTCCCACCGCTCCAGACACAGAATCAATCCATCTCATCGAAAGTTTTCCTCACTGTCACCGCCCCTCCACTTTGCCAAACATAATTTCCCTCTCCAAGGACCATACCCTCCTTGCAACATGCCCAAAGTATGTCAGATGAAGCTTCAGAATCCTGGGCTCCAGGGAACATTCTGGCTTCACCCTCTCCAGGACAAACCTGTTTGTTTTCCTAGCAGTCCATTGTATATTCAACACTCTTCTCCAGTACCAAAGCTCAAAGGCATCAGTTCTCTTTCTATCATCCCTATTCACTGTCCAACTCTCTGACGCACAGCACGTAATTGCGAAGACTATAGCCTGTATCAGGAGCACCTTAGTCTCCAGCCTGACATCATTGCTCTTCAGTACTCTTGAGAGGTCCCTAACATCCGACTTTCCCAATGCAATTCATCTATTGATTTCCTGGCTGCTGTTACAAAGAGTGGTAATTGTCGAGCCAAGCAAACTAAAACTGTTAACTATCTCAATCTTTTCACCATTCATATTGATGCTGCCAATTGGCCCAGTGGTGAGAATCTTTGTTTTCTTGATGTTGCACTTCAATCCATATAGGAGGCTGCAGTCCTTGACCTTCTGCACCAAGCGTTTCAGGTTCTCCTCAGTTTCAGCTAGCAGGGTTGTGTCATCTGCATAACGCAGGTTGTTGAGGACTTTTCCACCAATCCTGATGCCACATTCCTCGTAGTACAGCCCAGCATCTCAGATGATCTGTTCTGCACACAGATTAGAAATGTATGAAGACAGAATACATCCCTGACAGAACCCCTACTTGATTTTGAGCCATGTAATGTCTCCTTGCTCTATTCTGA
Source organism: Elephantulus edwardii (assembly GCF_000299155.1). Classification (NCBI taxonomy): domain Eukaryota; kingdom Metazoa; phylum Chordata; class Mammalia; order Macroscelidea; family Macroscelididae; genus Elephantulus; species Elephantulus edwardii. Next base: position 10,965,910 of record NW_006399784.1, read on the forward strand.
CGACTGCCTCTTAGTCCAAGTATAGGTTTATCATTAGCACAATCAAAGGTTCTGGGATTCCTATTCTTCTCAGAGTCAGCCACAGCTTGTGATCCACACAGTCAAAAGACTTTGCATAGTCAATGAAGCACAGATAGACATTCTTCTGGTATTCTTTGCTTTCTGGCAAGATCCATCTAACATTAGCTATAATATCCTTAGTACCACGACCTCTTCTAAATCCAGCCTGTATATATGGCAGTTCTCTGTTGACGTATTGTTCCAAATGTTTTTGGATAAGTTTCAGCAGCATATTGCTTGCATGTGATATTAATGATTTTGTTCGATAATTTCCACACTCTGATGGGTCACCTTTCTTTGGAGTGGGAAGAAATATCTATCTTTTCCAGTCAGTGGGCCAGCTGGCTATTCTCCAGATTTCTTGGCACCACTTAGTGAGCACAGCCAGGGCAGTCTGTCTGTTGAAATATGTCAATTGGTATGCTGTCAACTCCTAGAACCTGGTTTTTTGACAATTCCTTTAGAGCAATTTGAACTTCCTCCTTCACCACCATAGGCTGTTGCTCATATGTCATTTCATTAAATTCTTCTGTGTCAGCCAATTCCTTCTGATACAATGACCCTGTGTATTCCTTCCATCTTCTCTTGTTACTTCCTGGATCATTTAACATTGTACTCAAAGTATCCTTAAGTATTGCCATCCATGGCTTGAATTTATTTTTCAGCTCTTTCAGCTTAAGAAACACTGAGCGAGTTTGGCCCTTTTGATTTTCTGACTCCAGCTCTCTGCACATTTCATTACAGTATCTTGCTTTGTCATCCCGGACTGCCTTTTGAAAATTTCTGTTTACCTCTTTGATTTCTTGGTTTCTTCCTTTAGCTTTGACTTCTCAGCACTCTAATGCAGTATTCAGAATCTCATCTGACATCCACCTTGGTCTTTTCTTCTTTTTCAGCCTTTGTAATGATATTTTACATTCTTCATGAACAATTTTCTTTATATCATCCCTGAGCTCATTTGGCCTACGCTCATTGGTGCTCAAAGTCTCAAACCTGTTCTTGAGATGGTTTTGAAATTCGAGTGGGATAGACATCAGATCAAATGTTGGTTCCTGTGGAGTTGACTTTATTTTCCTCAACTTCAGTTTGAACTTGCATATGAGTAGTTGGTGGTCTGTCCCATAGCACCGGCCTGGTTTTCACTGCTGATATTGAGTTTCTCCACCGAGTCTTTCTACAAACATAATCTATTTGATTCCTATGCGTGCCATCAGGTGAGATCCATGTGTATAGCCTGTGTTTATGTTTCTTATAGAAGGTATTTGCAAGGAATAAATCATTGAATGTGCAAAACTCTATCATTCTATCTCCAGCCTCATTTCTCTCACTGAGTCCATATTTTTCAGCTACTGATCCTTCTTCCCTGTTTCCAACTTTTTGTTCTAGTCGCCGATCATGGGTTAATATTGCTTGTCTTCCATTTGCAGCCAGGTGCTGATGTACGTTTTCTTGGCTCAAGGGCTTCAGGCCCAAGGACCCAAAACTCTTTTTCCAGCAATGCTACAGGGTGCATGCACTAGCCAATGTGGCCTGAGGTTAAATCCTAAGTACAATAGAGCACATTTAAGCTATCGCTTGGACTATCAGACATGGCAATTGAGACTTAGATCTTAGAAACTGAAATACAGAAAGAACAGCTGTAAGCAGACACTAGTGATTAGAACGTGGAACATGAGAAGCATGAATGTAAGAAAATTGGACATTATTAAGAAAGAAATGGAACACATAAATATTGACACATTAGGTACTGCAGAAATGATATGGCTTGGCATGGGACATTTTGGATTAGATGATTATATGATTTACATCCTTTGATACTTCACAGCATAGGCGACTTGATGGCAAATAACAACTGCTAAGGAGCCGTGCTATCACCCCAAAGAAACAGGATTAGAATCCATCAGCTGCTCTGCAAGGTAAAAATGGGCAATTGCCTCCTGTGTGATTAACAATTTCCAAAAACTTGCTGGAGTGTCAACTATGGGTAGGTTCTTAATGCTGGTGATGTTTAATGTCTAGTGAGAAAATGAAATCTATTGCCGTGTCTCTAGAACACCTAGGTCAATTCAGATTTAGACAGTTAGCAAAAGAATAGAAAGGAATTGCATCTACGTCCTTCCCTATCTGATCCCACACTGAGCAAGCGCTTACCAGCTGAAGAGTGCTCCCATTTATCTTAGCTTTCTTTAGAGCAGCAAAGAGATTGATGGGATAGAATATATTTACTGAGCAAAACTACTGCACTTACAGATAATGCTTTTCTTGATATAGAAGCTCTTTGCCAAAATTGAACACAATATATCCTTTTATGAATGTGCTTACTGTCTTTAATAGTATACTTCTGACAGAGTTTATATCACAGAAATAGAAAAGAGTGACAATTTGAAAAAATATTGCACAATATCCTGGATAAATAAGATATATTTATTTGTCCACTATCTTAAAGAAAGAAGGAGAGTAGGAATAGAAATAGGATAAGAACGTGGCCTAGATAGTTTTATATTAAAATAACAAAAGCACTTTCATATTCTTCCAACCATTATATTTCCATTAAGGTCTTCAGGGTATAGTAAAAATAACCATACCGTACACATCAGCAACTGGTAGTCTATAACTCAGCCTCTGAGGACTTGAAACCACTTAAACTTTCTAATGTTGCAATTTAATCTTCACTCGCTTGGACATCATCACTACTCAAAGGGGAGTTCTAAAATTTAAAACAATTTTCCAAGTTATGAAACCTATATGATTATAAACAGATAGATGAGCCTTATTCCTAAAGTCACATTATTATTTTGTAGCAACTGTATTGCAAAATATGGACAGATATGTCAATTTAGTAAAACATTGTGGGAATAACTCTACAAATAAATAAGCTCTTGAATGGTATAACCATAAGATCTTGTAACTAACATGCATTCACATACACACAGAATATAATACATACATACGCAGCTTAGAGAATAAATTGAGAATATCTAGATATTAATTGGGATCTCTGGTGGTTTAGTGAGAAGTTGTGCTGTCAACTCAAGGGATTCAGTTCGAATCCACCAGCTTCCCCTTGGAATAACATTGGACAATTTCCTCCCATATGATAACTGTCTCCTGGAGGGTCAGCTAGGGTCTGTTCTGCCTCTATGGTATATAATAATAACAACACAACTATATTTTGGAATAAGCAGAGCCAGAATACTCCTTAGAGGTGAGAATGGTGAACCTTTCCTCACATCCTGGAATGCCACCAGGAGAGGCCAGAACCTGCAGAGGCAGTTCATAATATAGTAGGTAGTCAGAAAAGAAAATAGATCTTTAAGGATATAGATTGACCTGATGACTACATAACCATGAGCTTAAGCACCGCAGACACTGTCAGAAGGACACAAGAATGAGCAGGGTTTTATTCTGCTGCACAAAGGGTTACTCTGACTCAGAGCTGACTTGGTGGCACCAAACAACAACATCATGGAAGCTGATGGCTGCTCTGAACATAGTTCAAAATGAAAAGTGGGAAGTGAAGGGTGGCAGGTGGTTAATATGCTCAGCGGCTAACCATGTCATTTTAGTAGTAGAGGCTATCTGCTTTTCAAAAACAGCCCACTGAAAATCCTATGGTGTACAGTTTTACTCTGATAGCTGCGGATTTCCATGAGTGTGAGTAAATTTAATGGCAACTGATTTTATCAGTGAAAAAAAGATCTGAGAGCTCCGTCATTGGTTTTGTGTAGTTTTAAGTGAAAAAAAATCTCTCTGCTTCAGTTTTCTTATGTTTCAGGTAAAAGTTTATTTGATCATGTCTAAGAGCCCTTTAAAACTGCACCATTTAGCCTAGATGATCCTAAAGCCTTTTATGTAATGTTGCTGTTTGTTGTTGTTGTTCTGTGCCTTCAAGTTGCTTGCGACTCATAGCGACCCTATATACAACAGTCCTAAACTCCGCTCTGTCCTGTGCCAATCGCACTGTCTCTGACACTCTCATCCCAATTATCCCAGTCACTGAATCAATCCACCTCATAGAGTGCCTTCCTCTCCTGCGCTGTCCCTCCACCTTCCCAAGCATGATGTCCCTCTCTAAGGACCCATCTCTCCTCACAACATGTCCAAAGGATGTTAGACAGAGCCTCAGAATCCTTGCCTCCAAGGAGCCACCCGGTTTAACCCTATCCAGGACAAATATGTTTGTTTTCCTAGCAGTCCATGGTATTCTCAATACTCTTCTCCAGCACCACAGCTCAAAGGCATCAATTCTCCTTCTATCCTCCTTGATCATTGTCCAACTCCCTGATGCATAACAAGTGACTGCAAAGACCATGGCCTGTATCACACGCATCATAGTCTCCAGAGAGACACCATTGTTTTTCAGTACTTTGGAGAGGTCTCTAACAGCAGACTTTCCCATGGCAATGCGCCTTTTAATTTCCTGGCTGCTGGTGCCAAGACTGTTGACTATGGAGCCAAGCAAACTAAAGCTGTGTACAATCTCAATCTCTTCACCATCCATCCTGATGCTGCCAATTGGTCCAGTGGTGAGAATCTTTGTCTTCTTGACATTGAGCCTCAATCCATATTGTAGGCTGCAGTCTTTGACACTCTGCAGCAGGCGCTTCAGGTCCTCCTCATTTTCAGCAAGCAGGGTTGTGTCATCCGCATAACGTAGGTTGTTGATAAATCATCCACCAATCTTGACCCCACATTTCTCCTCATAGAGCCCAGCCTCCCGGATAATCTGTCCTGCATATATGTTGAAAAGGTATGTAGATAGGATGCATCCCTGGCATACACCCTTCCCCATTTTGAACCATGCAGTGTTGCCTGCTCTGTTCTGACGACTGCCTCCTGGTCCAAGTATAAGTTTTGCATTAGAACGATAAAGTGTTCTGGGATTCCCATTCTTCTCAGAGTCAGCCATAGTTTGGTATGATCTACACAGTCAAATGCCTTTGCATAGTCAATGAAACAAATATAGACATTCCTCTGGTAGTCCCTGCTTTCAGCCAAGATCCATCTAACATCAGCTACAATACCTCTAGTACCAGGACCCTTTCTAAGCCCAGCCTGGACTTCTGGTAGTTCTCTGTTGATGTGCTGTTCCAGTCGTTTTTGGATAATCTTCAGTAAAATCTTGCTTACGTGTGAAATCAGTGAGATTGTTCTGTACTTTCCACTTTCTGTTGGGTCACCTTTCTTTGGGATAGGAACAAATATCGATCTCTTCCAGTCAGTTGGCCAAGTGGTCGTTCTCCAGATTTCTTGGCACAATTTGGTGAGCACGCCCAGGGCAGCATCTGTTAACTGAAATATGTCAATTGGTATACCATCTATTCCTGGAGCCTTATTTTTTGCCATTTCCTTCAAAGCAGCCTGAACTTCTTCTTTCATCACCATAGGCTCTTGCTCATATGTTGTTTCATGAAATTCTTCTATGTCTTCCAATTCCTTTCGATACAGTGACTCAGTATATTCTTTCCATATTCTTTTAATACTTCCTGGATCATTTAACATTCTGCTGAAAGCATCCTTGAATATGTAATATTGTATCAAATTAAGTAACTGGAATAAGTTATTAATGGTATCAAATGGATTTGTTAATTTTTTAGAAACTTTATTACAGGAGTAGAAGTAATATTAGCAGTCATATAGGTATCCTATAATTTAGATTTGCTTTATTAGCTCTCAGTCTTCTTTTCCTTGAAAAGAAAGCTATGCTAATTCTTAATCCTAAGTAGAAGTGACTTGCTGCTGTATCAGAAAAACTTCTATACTCCCAGGTAATGAACATTACTTAACAGTTGGGTTTTAGAAGTTAGAAGAATGTGTATTTTTTTAATCCTGGCATATGAGTCCTAACACATTTTTCATGACATCTCAGAGATGATCATAGCTTGATTAGCTTCATGATACCTCGTTCTAACTAGAATCAATCCGACAAAGCAGACCAGTGGTTAAGGCATTATATTTTTATATCCCACTCAATGTTTTCACTTTGTATCAAATAAATATGAAGAGTATCTGAGGGTTTCTGAATGCAATCCTATGTGCAAATAGTTAATGAACTTTGCTACTAACTGGAACTTTGAAGATTTTAGTCCACCTAGCATCACCTCAGAAAAAATATTTACTTCTGAAAAATCAGCCTTTGAAAATAGTGGTGTCAGGATTTTTTTGCTTTTCTAGCTATTGCTTTAGATCTGACCACAGGGCCAGGTTAGAAGTGTAAGTAAAATGAATCCTTGAGGATACAACTGCCACCCTTTGCTTTTGGCTGCCTTAACCTCAGATCGGCCTCTTCACCATTATCAACAACTGTGAGACCAATGTAAGAAAGGTAGCTAACAAACCTGGATGGATACTGTGGCAAGGTGGAGCCTAAAAAACCAGATCGAGTCAGAGCCGGAGGTTTCACTTGCTGGAAGATTGAAGGAAGAACTGCATTGGGAATGCCCTGAAATGAAGGTTCCTGAATTATTGAGGAAACAAGAGGCTTCGTGCGTTTTTGTTGCTGGACTGAACCTCAGATTTCACTCTGTGATATTTGCTTTCTCTCCTCCTCTAAAATCTTCGATGTACTTCAGGCCATTGTTGTAGTCATTGTGTCCATTTATCTCCTTGAGAGTTTTCTTCTCTTTTAGTGATCCTATCTTTTGAATTCTTGGCTGGTGCATCCACTAGTGTTGATTGTAGACCCAAGTAAAGAGGAAACTTAGACAAAAAGCCAAATTTTCCTTTAGTTATATTTTTTAATTTGCTTGCATAAAATCATTCATATAAACAGGTCTTTTTACATCCAATAAAAAATTCACATAAATTATATTTTAGAAGAAACAAGTTTGTCCTGGAGAGAGTGAAAGCAGGCTGCTCCGTGGAGTCAAGAATTCTGAGGCTTTGTCTGACATAGTTTGGGAAGGCTGCAAGGAGGGACCAGCCCTTGGAGAGGGACATCATACTTGGGAGGGTGGAGGGACAGTGCAGGAGAGAAAATGAGAAGGATTGATTCAGTGATTGGGGTAGTGACGGTAGGTGTATCAGAGACAGTGAGGTTGGCACAGGATAGAGCAGGGTTTAGGGCTCTTGTACACAGGTTCACTATGAGTTGCAAGTGACTCAATGACACGTAACAGCAGCAATTATTAATTACCATTTATTTTTATAATTTGTTCTCATAAAATTAGTAGCAGACTAGTTATAAGGAGTATTGAGTCAATATTGTCCAAATGTTTGAAATCTCATATAGGTCCATGATTTCTAGTATCAACAATTTCTCTTTTGTTCAATTCCATAGCTCCTCTAGTTCCTTGGGTTTGGTGACTTGCTAGGAGGTGTCCCAGAGACTCAGACTTACCATTGAAATAACCCACATTACCGTCGGTATACAGGCTGGTTTTGCAGAAACTGATGAGCGATAGGCCAGGATCATGTAGACTGTCAGTGGTGGCACACCTGAATAGTGACTTTGGGTGATGCAGTCTAAGAGTGTGGATGCTTTGAGAAATGGGTCAGGATTCTGTAGAATGTCAGTTTTGGTGCAATTGGATGACAACTGTGGGTGATGTAGGCTAGATGCTATGGTTGCTCCCAGTTGAGTATTCCGCAAGAAAAGAAGTGCTTAGTGTTGAGGTCCCAGGAGCTTATATAAACCTTTAGTAGGGTGTGCTGGTGTCTCATCCTAATCCACTCTCCTTAATACAATAATTACTTCAGCACAAAATAAATAGTTAATGATTGGCTAGGAAAGACATCTGAATGATAAACCTTCGACACCCAGATCATTGCTATGCCTATGATCACACTATATTTTCCAACCCTCTTGAATATTTCCCATTACTTCACCCCACTCCACCCCCACAAATTGTAATTAGTAAAATAGTAATTAGTGGAAACTCAGTAAGTTTTAGTATCTCAGTGATTTTTCTCCCTTTCTCTTTTTCTGTCCCACTATCATTTCCTTTCTAAGGATTTATTTCTTACTCAGTTATCCTCCTAGTTTTATAATAGTGATGTTATAAAATATTTGTCCTTAAGTGACTAAGATATTTCACTCAGCAAAATGTTCTCTAGTGTCTCCCACGTTGTTGTTGTTGTGTGCTGTTGAGTCAACTATGACTCATAGCAACCCTATTCACAATAGCTCTGAACTCTGCTCTATCCTGAGCCATTCTCATTGTCACTGACACACCTAACCTCATAACCCCAGTTATTGTGTCAATCCAGCTCATTCAGGGTCTTCCTCTCCTGCACTGTCCCTCAATCCTTTCAAGCATGATGTCCTGTCCAAAGACTGGTCGCTTCTGGTTGCATGCCCAATGCATGTGAGAAGGAATCTCAAAATCCTTGCCTTCAAGGAGCAGCTTGGTTTCACCCCCTCTAGGACAGATCTGTTAGTTCCCTTGACAGTCTAATGTATGTTCAGTAGTACTATTCTTCAGCATCACAACTCAAAGGCATTGATTCTTATTCTGTCATTAGTGGTCATTGTCCAGCTCTCTGATACATAGCACATAATTATGAGGACCATGACCTGGATAAGGCACATGTTGGTCTCTATTCTGACATCCTTTTCTTTAGCATCCTGGAGAGATCTCTGGTACCAGATATTGCTAATACAATTTGTCTTTTTATATCCTAACTGATGGTGCCAATAGTGTTGATTGTGGAGCTGAGAAAGCTGAAATTGTTAAAAATCTCAGTCTCTTTTTCATCTATAATGATGCTTTCAAGTTATACAGTATTTTTTTAAGATCATTGTTCTTTATGTTGCATCTTATTCCATAGTGTGAATGTACCACAATTTTCAATCCATTCATTTCTTGAAGGACATTGGGATGCTTCTATTTTCTTGCTATGAATAATACTGCCATGGATATACAAATGTCCATTTGTCTCTCCCTCCCAGAAAGAAGTCCTGGCTGCCAAGATGGCTTCACAGATGAATTCTACTAAATATTCAGAGATAAAATATCACTAATTCTATTAAAATGATTTTTTAAATAGGAAAAAAATTCTTAGAGTCAGTCTATGAAGCAAGCATAGTTCTAATTCTAAAACCAGGCAAAGATATCACAAAAAAAGAAAATTATAAGCCGATATGATTCATAAACACGAATGTAAAAACCCCTAACAAAAGTCTAGCCAAGAGAGATTCATAACAGGAATGTAGGGATGGTTCAATATAAGAAAAACAATTCATGTAATGTATCACATTAGCAAAGTATACACTAAGAACACCATGATCCTTTCAACTTATGGAGAAAAAGCCATGAACAAAATCTAACACTATTTTATATTAAAACACTTAGCAGAATAGTAATAAAGGGGATTCTCCTCTACATAATGAAGATTATATATGTAAAACAAAAATCCAACATATTCTCAATGGAGAAAGATTAAAAACAGGGATATGGCAAATCTTCCTACTATCATGATTCTGGTTCATTTTAAGGCAAAAAATGGAAATAAAAGGCATCCAAATTAGCAAAAAAGGGGTGAAATTCTAACTATACGCAGATGACATTATAGAGTACTCCGAAAATCCCAGACTCAACAACAACAACAAAATCTGTTAGACTTTGTAGACAAGTTTAGTAGAGTAGCAGGATACAAAATCAATATACAAAAGTCTGTTGGACTTATCTACAACAACAAACAAAAAAAAACATGAAAAAGGAAAATAAGAAAGCTATAACACTTACAATAGCCAACCATAGATTAAATACCTGGGAATGATTGTTACTAAAGAAGTTTATAAGAAAAACTATGAAAATCTTTAAGTCACAATAAAAGACCTGACTAAATGGAAAAAATATTTCCTGTTCATTGAAGAAACACTCAAGAAAGTGAAAATGACAATCCTATTTTTTTCTAATTTCACGCCTTGCAAAGTACCCATGTTCTGTTCAAACCACTGCTTCTTAGTCCATATATAGGTTTCACACAAACATCACTCAGTGCTCTTAGTGGGATTCCCTTTCTTCTTGTTTTTGTTTTTAATGTATCAAGATTCACATAATCAAATGCATTTGCATACTCAGTAAAACAAAGTAAATATCTTTCTAGTATTTGTTGTTTCAGCCAAGATCTATCTGACAGCAGCTATGATATGTAATATTGAGTTTGTTGACTATGTCAAGAATTGCATTCATTTTTTTAAACTCTATTTTACTATTTCTCCAGATGTTTTGTAAATATATACATAAAAAATTAGTATTTGGGTCATATTACTAAATATGCACATTCAAATATTCAATATATAAGTCATGTTTTTGCAATATAATATTTAAAGATATTTTCATCAAACAGCAAACTCTCATAGTAGATTGAAGCATGTCTGTTCATTAAGTAGTGCTACATTGATCCATAAATAATGTTGTTGTTGTTATGTGTCAGTGAGTTGTCAGGGACTGATAGCGACCCTATGTACCATAGCCCTAAACCCTTCTGTATCCTGTGCCAACCTTATTGTCTCCAACACATGCACCCAGATTACTGCAATTACTAAATCAATCCACCTCATAAAGGGTCTTCCTCTCTTGCACCGTCCCTCCACCCTTCCAAGCATGATATCCTTCTCCAAGGACTGGTCTGTCATTGCAACATGTACAAAATAAGTCAGATGAAGTTTCAGAATCCTTGCCTCAAAGGAGTAGTCTGGTTTCATATTCTCTAGGTTGAACTTGTTTTTCTTCTTAGCAGTCCCTCCTATATTCAGTACTCTTCTCTAACGCCACAGCTCAAAGACATTAATTCTCCTTCTATCCTTCCTAGTCATTGTCTAACTCTCTGATACATAACAAGTGACTACAAAGACCATGGCCTGTATCAGGCACATCTTAATCTCCAGAGTGACACTATTGCTGTTTAGTACTTTGGAGAGGTCCCTAACAGCAGACTTTCCCATAGCAATACATCTTTTAATTTCCTGGTTGCTGGTCCCAAGAGTATTAACTGTGGAGCCAAGCAAACTAAAGCTGTGAACAATCTCAATCTCTTCACCATCTACCCTGATGCTGCCAATTCGCCCAGTGGTTAGAATCTTTGTCTTCTTGATATTGGTCCTCAATCCATATTGAAGGCTGCAGTCGTTGACCTTCTACAGCAAGTGCTTCAGGTCCTCCTCAGTTTCAGTAAGCAGGGTTGCATTTGCATAATGCAAATTGTTGATGAATCTTCCTCCAATCTTGATGTCACACTTCTCCTCCTACAGCCCAGCCTCCTAGATAATCTGTTCTGCATATGGGTTAAAAAGGTATAGAAATAGGACACATCCCTGGCTTGTACCCTTCCCAAGTTTGAACACTGCAGTGTTTCCTTGCTCTGTTCTGACGACCTTCTCCTGGTCCAAGTATAGGCTTACCATCATCAGCACGATCAAGTGTTCTGGGATTCACATTCTTCTCAGAGTCAGCCATAGTTTGATGTGATCCACACAGTCAAATGTCTTTGCATAATCTATGAACACAGATAGAAATACTTCGTGTACTCCCTGCTTTCAGCCAAGACCCATTTAACATTAGCTACAATATCCCTAGTACCACAACCCCTTCTAAACCCATCCTGAACTTCTGGTTGTTCTTTGTTGATGTGCTGTTCCAGTCATTTCTGGGTAATCTCCTGCAGAATCTTGTTTGCATGTGGTATCAGTGATATTGTTAGATAATTTCCACACTATGTTGGATCACCTTATTTTGGAATGGGAACAAATATAGATCTCTTCCAGTTAGTTGGTCAAGTGGTTGTCCTCCAGATTCCTTGACACAGCCTGGCGAGCATATCTAAGGGAGCATAAGTTAGTTGAAATACATCAATTGGTATACCATCTTAGAGCATTATTTTTTGACAATTCCTTCAGTTTGAAGTTCTTCCTTCATCATCATAGGCTCTTGCTCATATGTTGTTTCATTAAATTCTTCTTTGTCTGCCAATTCCTTTCAGTACAGTGACTCTGTATACTCTTCCCAGCTTCTTTTATTACTTCCTGGATCATTTAACATTCTGCTCAAAACATCATGAAGTATTGCAGCTCGAGGTCTGAATTTGTTCTTCAGTCCCTTGAGCTTAAGAAATGCTGAGGGAGTGCGGCCCTTTTGATTTTCTGATTCCACCTCCTTGCACAAATTTATTGTAATATTTTACTGTGTTTTCCTGCACTGCGTTTTGAAATCTTCTGTTCAGCTCTTTAATATCTTGAAATTTTCCCTCTTCTTTGGCTTCTCTTCACTCTAGTGCAATATTTAGAGTCTCTTCTGACATCCATTTTGGTCTTTTCTTCCTCTTCTGCCTTTGTAATGACCTTTTGCACTTTTCCTGCATGATACTCTTGATATCCTCCCACAACTCATCATATCTTCCCTCATTGGTATTCAAGGCCTCAAACCTGTTTCTGAGATGGTTCTGAAATTCAGGTGGGATAGACTCAAGGTCATATTTTTGTTCCTGTGGATTTGATTTCATTTTCCTTAGCTTCAGTTTGAAATTGCATATGAGTACTTGGTGGTCTATTCTACATTTTTTACATGGCCTAGTTTTCACAACTGATATTGATCTTCTCTAATGGTTCTTTCCACAGACGTAACAGTTTTGCTATTTTAATTAGTTGGATTTGTTCCTTTTAATTTGTATTTTAAATGTTAATTACCTTTATAAATGTAAGCAACATAGACTGCTAAAACAGCCATCAGAATAATAAAAAACCTTGAAGTGGAAATACAGTGAAAAGAAAAGCAGACCTGAAATACTGATACCTAGCTTAAAAATAAAATGTATTATTTAAAGTTTTATGAACAGTTTTACAATTCATCAATTAATTGCAAAAAGCATTAATTCACAGTTGTAAAGTTATAATTACTATGCTTAACTAAATTTCAGCCATGGTAATTATTTTATTTTTACATATCTATTTGCTGAAAAATGGGGTTGTAGGCTGGGGCCTGGAGCCTCCACTCCAGGAGTTTGGATGTTTGCTGCATGTTGATGGCAGTCCTGATGGGCACATAAGGCAAGTTTTTGGGGTCATGTTTGATGTATATTACTGCTCTTTTACCCCTAAGAGTGGGTGTCCTTGAGATTTTGCCTAGGGTTTAAGTCAGCTCAGAGGTGTGGCTTTAGAACCCCACAGGGTCCTTGGGCCTGTGACCCTCAAGCCAAATTTATTAATTTTTAAAGGATTATTTCTTAAATGATACAGCAATCATTTGTCTATTTGCTGCACTTAACAACTTGGTGTTGCTGTGATGCTGCACACTTTTCCATAGCCCTGTAAAATACCCTAATGGTTACTCATTATGTACAATGTTTGGATGAGCTTCCAGATTGATTTATGCTGGGAAGCAGGAGTGGCATCTGCTTCCTGAAATAGATGCCTCTAGAAACTCTGCAAACTCTCTTAACTCTTCAAATTATTTAAACTCTATAAATGTACAGATATTATGTTAGTTAAAGGACAAAGTTCTGTACAGAAATGATGTTAGTTATAGAACACAGTTCAGGTCTTTTATGCAAAACTTACTCGTAGTCGTATTTGACTTGACCACACTTAACCACTGCTAAATGAAACTAGTGCTGCTATATTTGGAGGAACACTCTTCCACTTTGTACACCACTCCTTGTCAATGTGTAGTATGAAGTAACCTGGTTTGCTGTGATGGTGAACCTTGTGCCACTGAGGTATTAAATACCATAATGGTTTCCCGATGTGGACAGTGTTTGGTAGACCTCCCAGTTGTAAAACAGGTTTGGAAGCATGAGTGGCATCCACTTCCTAAACTACACGTCTCTGTAAACTCTATGAACTTGGAGAAATTACAATAGTTATGGAAAGGCATTAGGTCTTTTGTTCATAGAGACACTATGAGTCATTCTCAGCTCGACGGTAATCAACAACAGCAACATTTGTTGAAAAGTACTAACGATAGTGAAGATACTTTTAAAGATTGATCTTGTGACTAAATACTCATCAGGGTAGAGAAAACCAGATAACCTTAAAAGAGAATTTTTATCAAGAGTAAGTTTTTGTACCCGGAATGATAAACTCTGAAAATAGTATCAAGCTCCTGAAAAAGTTGGCAGCAAAAAAAAATGTGCACTGAAATTTGAATTTCTATTCAGCACAAATTTTCTGATTAATAAGTATATTTTAAGTTTTGTATAATTATAATCTCATGATATTTTATCTAAATTAAGAGTTTTAATGTAACTTTTATGATTAAAATAAAATCAATGTTTCCCTGCTAATTAAAGGACATAATTAATGGTTAAATCGACAATTTTTATAAAATCAGATGTTTCCTTAAATATATAAATACTTCTACTTGTTGTTATGTGCCATTGAGTCACCTATGACTTATAGTGATTCTATGTACAACAGCTGTAAACCCTGCTCTATGCTGTGCCAATCTTATCCATACTTGAGGGCTCCACCTCAGTTGCCCTATGTGCTAGTCTAAGTGTGTTCTATTTTACATGGGGTTTTCAAAGGTCTGCTATTTCAGAGGTGGATGGCCAATCCTCCTTCCTAGTCTGTTTTAATCTGAAAGTTCAGATTTAGAACAGTATATAACAGACAAGCAGGTTTTTTTATGGAAAAGAGCAGGTGAAAGATATTTCCCCAATTATAAATGCTTACAAGTATATTTAAATTTCTAAACTTTAATTTTTACTTCCTGTCTGTTAAAAAAAGCAACAGCAGATTTGAAGTCAATAAATAGTTTTCCTTTGTGAATTGATGAACACCTGAAAAGGCAGTATCCAAAAAAACTTCTTCCAAGTGGCTGGAGAGAGAGGTATTTCTAAAGGTCTGGGGATCAGAGTTACTGAAAGACAATTAGCAGAATTTAAAAGGAAAATAAAATATAAGGACATTCAATTTTTGGTTCACGTGTACATTGAAAGACAAAAGACTTCAGTAATTTCCTTCATTAAAATGTGAATGGCAAATTATCAATAATTTAATTATAAAATAGGACAAAATACAAGTTCTCAGTTGGAATTGAAGAGATATTAATTAAATATTATATGAAAAGTGACATTGAAGATGTTTCAAGAAAATAGAGCTCTTAATTCAAGTTTATAGAAATTGAAATTCTTTTACACAAAATAAATCTACATTTGAGAATGAGATTATTTTTACCAAATCACAAACGTTTTTTAAATAAATTCTTCTTTTTTGAAATGTAGCTATAATCTTTAGAATATCTACAAATAGTTAATGATATAAAGAAAGACGTTGTTGGTATTATGTGCCGTTGAGTCACCTGCAAGTCTTAGCAACCCTATATACAAGAGCTCTGAAGAGCTACCCTGTCCAGATCCAGTCTGACACTGACACACCTACCCTCATTGCCCCAGTAACTTTATCAATCCATCTCATCTGAAGTCTTACTCTTCTGTGCTGTCCATCCACCCTTCCAAGCATGAGATCCTTCTCCAAGGAATGGTTCCTCCTGACCACGTAACCAAAGTATGTGAAATGAAGCTTCAAAATATTAAAGTTTAAAATACCACATTTCTTCTGATAGAACCCACCTTCCAAGATAATCTGTTCTGCATATAGATTGAAAAGGTCTGAAGATAGAAGACTTCCCTGGCATACACACTTCCTGACTTTGAACTACACACTGTTTCCTTACCCTGTTCTGAAGACTGCTTCTCTAGTCTGAGTATAGGTTTCACATGAGCACAACCAAGTGTTTGGAATTCTCATTCTCTTCAAGGTTAGCCATAGTTTGATACGTACTTGTTTTAAATCTCAAAGTGAAATTCTTTATTTTTAGCTCTTTAAAGAGGTCTTTGGTAGTAGATAACACCATTTGAATATTTTAGTATTTACTGACTTCTATTTCTCTGAGTGTTGATTGTTGTTGTTCTTATGTGCTGTCTAGTCATTTGAGACTCATAGCGACCCTATGTACAGCAGCCCTAAACCATGCTATATCCTGTGCCAATCTCATTGCTTCTGACACACCCTTCCCGATTACCCCAGTCACTGAATCAATCCGCCTCATAGAGGGTCTTCCCCTCCTGTGCTGTCCCTCTACCCTACCAAGCATGATGTCCCTCTCTAAAGACCTGTCTCTCCTTACAACATGTCCAAAGTATGTCAGATGAAGCCCCAGCATCCTTGCCTCCAAGG
>NW_006399784.1:10986409-10987857 GCF_000299155.1 Elephantulus edwardii
ATCCAGGGCAGCATCTGTTAGCTGAAATATGTCAATTGGTATACCATCTATTCCGGGGGCCTTATTTTTTGCTATTTCCTTCAAAGCAACTTTAACTTCTGACTTGATCAACATAGGCTCTGGCTAAAATGTTATTTCATTAAATTCTTCTGCATCTGTCAATTCCTTTTGATACAATAACTCAGTATATTCCTTCCATCTTCTTTTGATACCTCCTGGTTCATTTAACATTCTGCCTAAAGCGTCCTTGATTGTAGCAACTCGAGGTTTGAATTTGTTCTTCAGTTCCTTGAGCTTAAGAAATGCTGAACGAGTTCGGTCCTTTTGATTAGGATCTAAATAAATCAATATCATTCAAAATCAATGTTTTTATCTTTCCTCTGAAAATTTGTTATGTTGTTGTTATGTGCCGTGTAGTCGCTTGCGACACATAGCAACCCTATGTACAACACTCCTAAACTCTGCTCTGTCCTGTGCCAATCACACTGTCTCTGACACTCCCATCCCGATTATCCCAGTCACTGAGTCAATCCACCTTCCCCTCCTGCGCTGTCACTCCACCATCCTGAGCATGATGTCCTTCTCCAAGGACGGGTCTCTCCTCACAACATGTCCAAAGTATGTTAAACGGAGCCTCAGAATCCTTGCCTCCAAAGAGCCACCCGGTTTAACCCTCTCCAGGACAAATCTGTTTGTTTTCCTAGCAGTCCATGGTATTCTCAATACTCTTCTCCAGCACCACAGCTCAAAGTCATCATCAATTCTCCTTCCATCCTCCTTGGTCATTGTCCAACTTTCTGATGCATAAAATTAGTATTCCTAAATTATTTTGTTGAAAGAAGGAGTGGCATCCAGTTCCGTAATAGCTTGCCTCCAGAAACCCAATGAATCTGGTTGTTGTTGTTATGTGCCGTTGAGTCGCTTGCGACTCATAGCGACCCTATGCACAACAGCCCTAAACTGTGCTCTGTCCTGTGCCAATCGCACTGTCTCTGACACTCCCATCCTGATTATCCCAGTCACTGAATCAATCCACCTCAAAGAGGGCCTTCCCCCGCTGCGCTATCCCTCCACCCTCCCAAGCATGATATCCTTCTCCAAGGACCGGTCACTCCTCATATGTCCAAAGTATGTTAGACGGAGCCTCAGAATCCTTGCCTCCAAGGAGCCACCCGGTTTAACCCTTAACAGATGATTCTGTTTATTTTCCTAGGAGTCCCTGGTACTCTCAATACTCTTCTCAAGCACCACGACTCAAAGGCATCAATTCTCCTTGTATCCTCCTTGGTTATTGTCCAACTCTCTGATGCATAACAAGTGATTGTGAAGAACATGGCCTGGATCAAACGCACCTTAGTCTCCAGAGAGGCACCATTGCTCTTCAGTACTTTGGAGAGGTTCCTAACAGCAGACTTTCCCATGGCAATGCACCTTTTAATTTCCTTGCT
>NW_006399784.1:10988127-11075857 GCF_000299155.1 Elephantulus edwardii
AGAGTGTTCATAAATCGTCCACCAATCTTGACCCCACATTTCTCCTCATAGAGCCCAGCCTCCCAGATAATCTGTTCTGCACATAGGTTGAAAAGGTATGGAGATAGAATGCATCCCTGTTTGTTTGTTCTCCTAACAGTCCATAGTATATTCAACATTATTCCACAGCACCACAGCTCAAAAACATCAATTCTCTTTCTATCATCGCAAGTCATTGTCCAGCTCTCTGATGCATAATATGCAATTGTGGAGACTATAGCCTGGATCAGGCACACCTCAGTCTCCAGTGTGACGCCTTTGCTTTTCTGTACTCTGGAGAGGTTCCTGACAGCAGACTTCCCCAATACAGTTTGTCTTTTGATTTCCTGGCTGCTGGTACAAAGAGTGTTGATTGTGGAGCCAAGAAAACTACAACTGTAAACAATCTCAGTCTCTTCACCATTCATAATGATGCTGCCCATCAGCCCAGTGGTAAGAATCTTTGTTTTCATGATGCTGAGCTTCAATCTATATTGAAAGCTGCAGTTCTTGACCTTCCACAGCAAGCGCTTCAGGTCCTCCTCAGTTTCAGCAAGCAAGGTTGTGTCATCTGCATAACAGAAGTTGTTGAATCATCTTTGAATCCTGAAGCCACATTCCTCCTCATACAGCCCAGCATCTCAGATGACCTGTTCTGCATACAGATTGAAAAGGTATAGAGACAAACCACATCCCTGGCAGACACCCTTCCTAATTTTAAACCTCAGGATGGCACAGAAAGGTATTATAATGAAATATGCAAAGAGATGGAGTCAGAAAATTAAAAGGGCCGAACTCGCTCAGCATTTCTTAAGCTGAAAGAAATGAAAAAAATTCAAGCCATGAGTGGCAATACTTAAGGATGCTTTTGGAGAATGTTAAATAATCCAAGAAGCATTTAAAGAAATGGAAGACATATACAGAGTAACTGTATCAGAAGGAATTGGCTGACACAGCAGAATTTCATGGAACAACATATGAGCAAGAGCCTGTGTAGGGAAGGAAACGGTTCAAGTTGCTCTGAAAGAACTGGCAAAAAAACAAGGCTCCAGGAGTTGATAGCATACCAATTGACATATTTCAACAAACAGACTTTGCCTTAGATGTGCTCACTAAGTTGTGCCAGGAAATCTGGAGAATAGCCACCTGACCAACTGACTGGAAGAGATAGATAATTGTTCCCATTCCAAAGAAAGATGACCTGACAGAGTGCAGAAATTATCAAACAATATTATTCATAACACGTGCAAGCAAGATTCTGCTGAAAATTATGCAAAAACGACTGGAGCAACATGTCAACAGAAAACTGCCAGATGTACAGACTGGGTTTAGAAGAGGCCATGGTACTAAGAATATTATACCTAATGGTAGATTGATCTTGGGAGAAAGCAGAGAGTACCAGAGGAATGTCTATCTGTTTTTCATTGACTATGAAGACTTTTGACTGTGTGGATCACTACCAACTGTGGCTAACTCTGAGAACAGGAATCCCAAAACATTTGATTGTTCTTATGCAAACTAGGCTACTAGAGCTCCCTTATTTATGGATATTTTCATTGTTGTTGGTATGTGGCCTCGGGTGGATTCCAATTTACAGTGACCTTACGTACAACAGCTTGGAGCTCTACCTTGAGCCTATTTTATTGTCTCTAACACACCTACCCTCGTTACAGTAGTTACTGAGCCAATACATCTTAGCCAGGGTTTTCCTCTCCTGTGCTGTCCCTCCACAATCCTAAGCATGATGTCCCTCTCCAAGGACTAGTCACTCCTTGCAAGATGCCCAAAGAATGTCAGACAGAGCTTCAAAATCCTTGTCTTCAAGGATCATCTCAGTTTAACTTCCTCCAGGATGGACTTGTTTGATCTCATAGCAGTCCATGTTATACTCAGTAATAATCTTCTCCAGCACCACATCTCAAAGCATGCTTAGTCGTTGTCCAGCTCTCTGGTGCATAGCAAGTATTTGCAAAGACCATGGCCTGTGTCAGGTGCACCTAAGTCTCTGTTGTTGCTGTTGTTGTTATGTGCCATCGAGTCGCTTGCGACTCATAGTGACCCTATGTACAACAGCCCTAAACTCCGCTCTGTCCTGTGCCAATCGCGCTGTCTTTGACACTCCCATCCCGATTATCCAAGTCATTGAATCAATCCACCTCATAGAGGGCCTTCCCCTCCTGCGCTGTCCCTGCTCCCTCCCAAGCATGATGTCCTTCTCCAAGGACCAGTCTCTCCTCACAATATGTCCAAAGTATGTTAGACGGAACCTCAGAATCCTTGCCTCCAAGGAGCCACCCAGTTTAACCCTTTCCAGAATGAATCTGTTTGTTTTCCCAGCAGTCGATGATACCCTCAATACTCTTCTCCAACACCAAAGCTCAAAGGCATCAATTCTCCTTCTGTTCTCCCTGGTCATTGTCCAAATCTCTGATGCATAACAAGTGATTGTGAAGACCATGGCCTGTATCAAACACACCTTAGTATCCAGAGAGACACCATTGCTCTTCAGTACTTTGTAGGGGTCCCTAACAGCTGACTTTCCCATCGCAATGCACCTTTTAATATCCTGGCTACTGGTGCCTAAGTCTCTAGACTGACATAATTGCTCTTTAGTGCTCTGGAGAAGTCTGTGACAGCAGAATTTCCCATAGCAATTCTTTCGATTTTCTGAGGCTCCGTCTAACATACTTTGGACATGTTGTTGAGGAGAGACCGGTTCTTGGAGAAGGACATCATGCTTGGGAGGGTGGAGGGATGGCGCAGGAGGGGAAGGCCCACTATGAGGTGGATTGATTCAGTGACTGGGATAATTGGGATGGGAGTGTCAGAGACAGTGCGATTGGCACAGGACAAAATCTTTTGATTTCCTGGCTGCTAGTACCAAGAGTGTTGATTGTGGAACCAAACAAGCTGAAGCTGTTGTCAATTGGCCTAGTGGTAAAAATCTTTGTTTTCTTGATGTTGAGCTTCAATTCATATTGCAGGTTGTAGTCCTTGACCTTTTAAAGCAAATACCTCAGGCCCTCCTGAGTTTGGGCAAACAAGATTGTGTCATATCCAGAATGCAGCTGTTGATGAGTCATCCTTAAATCCTGATTCCACATTCCTCCTCAGAGAGCCCAGCCACCTGGATGATCTGTCTCAGATATAGATTAAAAAAGTATGGAAATAGAATGCATTCCTACAATACACCACCTTTCCTGATTTTGTATGGGAAGCCAAACTTTATACCAAATATTATATGAAAACCATTGTTCAGGAAGCGAAGGAATTACATATTTATAAGTTAGGATTTCTCTTGTGGCAGATCACAGAAAATGAGCTGTTTGTTCCCTGTAGACAGGAGATAGCTAGGGGCCCCCTACAGAGGGAATGTTTCTTCCTGAGCTAGAGTTCACCCTGAGGCACTAAGGCAATCCTTAAGGGTTTACCAGATTTAACCCCTCCCTCCTGAGTCAAGTAGAAGGTTTTCAATAGAAAGAGCTTGGCTTCCTTTGCATTGAATTCTTTTTGTAATTTACTTCCAAATAATTTTCAATAAAGATACAGAGAAGCTTCAGTCTAGAACTTCTGGCCCCCTGTTTTAGGCTCTCTGTTTTATCTCATTCCTGGCTCTTTGTCTCATTATTAATAATTATAAAATTACTTGACCCTCGGTCTGCAACAATTTTGAATCATGTAGTGTTTCCTTGCTCTTTTCTGATCACTGTCTTTTTGTCCAAGTATAAGTTTCACATGATCACAATTAAATATTCTGGGATTCTCTTACTTCTCAGAGTCAGCCACAGTTTGTTGTAATTCATACAAGCAAATGCTTTTGCATAGTAAATGAAACACAGATAGACATTCCTGTACTCTGTTTTCAGCTAAAATCCGTGTAACATTGGTTATTATATCCCTAGTTTCATGGCCTCTTCTAAACCCAACCTGCACATTTGGCAGTTCTCTGCTGATGTACTGTTCTAATCATTTTTGGATCATTTTCAGCAGAATCTTGCTTACATGTGGTATTAATGATATCAATCTATAATTTTCAGACTCTGTTGGGGCACCATTTTTTTTGAATGAAAATAAATACGGATCTCTTCCAGTCAGTTAGCCAGGTGATTGTATTCATGAATGTTGTTGTTGGGTGCCATCGAATCATAGACAACTCATAGCGACCCTACAACGAAAGACCTCAGACTGTTCATAAAGTTTACGGAGACAAGCCATTTCAGAAGTGGATGACACTCCTGCTTCCAAGCCTGTTTTAATCAGAAAGCACCACCAAACACTGTCCACCATAGAACCATTATAACATTTGGTACATCAGTGTCAAGGTTTTGCATCACAGCAACCACGAATTACCACTGTACAACAATGCACAGACCAGTGCTATACCACCTAGAAGAATGTTTGACAAAAAAAAAAAAAACAAAACTCAATTTGAACCAGGTCTGAGGGCCGCAGATTGAAATCATCCACCTTAGGCTTGGTAGCGTAACTTTCTGTCCAGTAAGCCAATGTACAAAACTCAACTGGATTTCTCGACAGTGACAAAGAGACGACAGAACTGGAGCTGAGAAAAACGTATCTTTCACAAGAGCTAATGCCCAGATTAAATACTTAGGAGTAAATCTAACCAGAAGCACAAAGAAACTATTCAAAAAAATTATAAAACATTGTTACAAGAAACAAAAAGAGAACTGGAGAGGTGGAAGACTATCCCTTCCTCATGGATAGGAAAACTTAATACTGTGAAAATTACAATACTGCCAAAGGCAATTCACATGTTCAATGCAATCCCAATACAAATACCAATTCCATTCTTCAACTAGATAGAAAAGTAAATCTCCAATTTCCTTTGGAATGGAAAGAGGCCCAGAATAAGCAAAGCACTCCTTAAAAAGAAAAACAAGGTCAGAGGCATCTCACTGCCTGATTTCAAATCCTACTACACTGCCGTGGTGGTTAAGACAGCATGGTACTCGTACAGTAAAAGACACATAGATCAATGGAATAGAATTGAGGATCCAGAAATCAGTCTGTCTACCTATGGTCAACTGATTTTTGACAATGAGATGAAATCAGTTAAGTGGGCAAACAACAACCTTTATAACAAATGGTATTGGTAAAATTGGAAAACTATAAGCAGAAAACTCAAGCAAAACCCACACCTTATTTCATGTAAAAGACCAATTCAAAGTACATTATGGACCTAAGACTAAAACAAAGGACTATAAACTTCATTAAAGAAAAGCTTGGAAGAACTCTAGAAATCCTAATACACAACATAAATAGTCTTCCAAGCATCCTGAAAAATCTATAACCAGGAGAGGATAAAATAGATGAATGGGACCTTTAAAGAATCAAATCCCTATGCACATCAAAAGACTTCTCCAACAGGGTAAAAAGAGAAGCCATAGATTGGGGAAAAGTGTTTGGTAATGACATATCAGATAAGGGACTTATATCTAGAACTTATAGAATACTCGATCATCACAAGATAAAGATACACAACTCAATTGAAAAATGGGCACAGGATATGAACAAACACTTCACCAAAGAAGACATTCAGATGGCTAACAAGCACATGAAGAAATGTTCAAAATCCTTAGCTCTAGGAGAGATGCAAATCAAAACAACTATGAGATATCATCTCACCAATAAGAATAGCAAAATTTAACAGAACAGCAGACATCAAATGCTGGTGAGGTTGCAGAGAAACTGGAAACTCTTGGTGGGAGTGTAGAATGATGCATCCACTATGGAAAGCTGTATGGCACTTTCTCAAAAAGTTGTAAATAGAAATACCATTTGACCCAGCAATTCCACTCTTGGGAATTTACCCTAAAGAAACCATAAACACCACCCAAGCAGATATATGCACACACATGTTTATTGCAGCTTTGTTCACAACAGCAAAGAGCTGGAAACAACTCAAGTGCCCATCAACAAGCGAATGGATAGAGAAGCTCTGGTATATTCACACAATGGAATACAATGCTGCATTTGAAAACAAGGAACTCATGGAATATTATAAAAAATGGATAACCCTGGTGGACATTATGCTGAGTGAAATATCTCAATCACAAAAAGACAAATACTGAAGAGTACCACTGTTGTAAAACGGGACTGACATCGGGGTTGAGGGAAGACAGAAAAGGAGGGGATGAATGGTGTGCACTGTATTAAAATAGATGAGGGAAAGAACTATTTAAAAGGGATACATGATTGAGTATTATTGTCATGATAGGAAACCAGAATGAAGGCTGCACAGTGGAGTGGACTTGGGGGGAGGGATTGCATAAAAACGAGAGTATTTCTTTTACTTTTCAAGGAGAAGAGTTACTTGGAGGGTAGAGGGTGGGCAGGGAGAAAAGTGCAGCTTTCATTAAAATTAATTTTAAAAAAAAATATCTTCCTTGGGGTTTTAAGCCACTGCCTGCCTTAAATCTAGGCCGAGCCTCAAGGACCTCACTCTTGGGGAGGAAGAGCAGTACTGCACATCAAACACAAGCCCAAAAAAGCACAGGACTCAAAACCTTGCAATTACTTGCGCATGTGGGCCGTCAGCACAGGCAGCAAGAAGATGCAGAGACCCAGAGTAAAGTCTTCCAAGAACATGGATAGGAAATTTAAAAAAAAACAAAAAAACAAAAAAAGCCATTTAAGTAGGAGGTAATTTAGTGAAGAAGAGGAAAAAATAATAATTAACACACAAAACAAGAACTCAGAATAGTAAAAATTACATAAATATAGTTGATAACTTATATAAATTTTTGTTGTTTATGTGCATAGAGTCAGAGATGAATCATAGCTGAGACTTTAATGGATTTTAAGAGGCTGAAAATGAAAATCTTTCAGCATGGAACAGCTGGGGAGTTCCAAATGCAGCCTTTTAACTTGGCATTTGTTGTTGTTGTTATATGCCTTTGAGTCACCTGTGACTTATAACTATATATAACAGCTCTGAAGCCTGCCCTGTCCTAAGTCAGTCTCACTGACTTTAACACACTTAATACCATTACCGTAGTTAAGGTATCAATCTGTCTCATCTGACGCCTTCCTCTCCTGTGCTGTCCATCCACCCTTCTGAGCATGATGTCCTTCTCCAAAGATCAATACCTCCTGGCCATATGCCAAAAGTATATGTGACAGAGCTTCAAAATCCTAACCTCCAAGGAGAAACTTCCTTTCGCCCTCTTCAAAACAGATTATTTGTTTTCTTGGCAGTCCATGATATGTTCAAAACTCTTCTCCAGAACCACAACTCAAAGGCATGAATTCTTCTTCTACCATCCTTAGTCATTGTCCGGCTCTCTGATGTAAAGCAAGTAATTGCACAGATCATGGCCTTGATCAGATGCACTTTAGTCTCTACACTGACATTGCTGTTTCTCAGAATTTTGGAGAAATCCTTGACAGCCAATTTTCCCAGTGTAATCTGGCTTTTGATATTCTGACTGCTGGTGCCAAGAGTGCTGATAGTGGAGGTGAACAAGCTGGAACTGTTAACTTCAATCTCCTCTCCATCTATCATGATGCTGCCAATTGGCTCAGTGGTGAGAATCTTTGTCTTCTTGATGGTGAGCTTCAATCCATATTGAAGACTACCATCTTTGACTTTCTGTAACAAGTGCTTCAGGTCCTCCTCAGTTTCAGCAAACAAGGTTGTATCATCTTCGGAACAGGATGACAGTACATCTCTTTAATCACTAAGCTACCAGAGCTCTAGTAGCTTATACATAATGAATTATTACTGTAAAATAACATAAATGAACAAAATAAACCTTTAAATGCCTTTATTTAAAACCTAAAATCTGTAATAATAAGGAAAAAAGAAAAATTAACTCTCAAAAGAGGATGTGGCTCAAAGCAGTTTATGTTGAAATCTGCAAACACATATATATAAAATGTACAAGTTTTGTAAAGATTTAGAAACAGAAATGAATGCTAGGCTTTGCAAATTATTTTCAGGAGTAAATTTAATATTGATTTTTTATAAAGCAAAAGAAAAGGTTAACTACCTGCTTAAGAGATTCATAGAAATACCTCAGTTTAGGGAATAAATAGAAAATGATTATCCAACAAATTTACATTATATCACTGAAATAGCCATGTACAAAAAAGTAACTTTTAAACTCTTCTTTATATCTTAATGGTATTCTAAGTGTATTGAAATTTAAGAGTAAAAAAAAAAAGTGTAAGACATAAGAGGTTTTTGTTTTGTTTTGTTTTGTTTTGTTTTTTAAATGAAGGAACAAAAAAGGCTTTCCAAGTATAACATAAACCTCAGAAACCATAAAACAAAAGAAAATGATAAATTAAACTGTAAAAAGTTAAAATTTTGTTGATTAAAGAATCATCATAAAGAGAAAAGGTCCAGTGGTAGACTAAAACATATAGATATAGGAAAAATCATATTTAAGATAATTAAATTTCCATCAATATAAACAATATCCAAAAATCATTAAGAAAAAGTGTGTTGTAAAAACATAGGGACAGTGGAGTCTGATCTCCAAAATCACCACAAGGAGAAGGTGTTCCAATCTACAATATCCATATTCCCATGAAGTCAGATATGTTGGTCGAGGACATCAATTCCAAAGGCACATGGTTCGAGTCTACAAGCTGCTCTGAGGGAGAAGGATGGGCAACCTCCTCCTGTGTGATTAACTGCCTCAGAAAATCCATCTGAGGGTCAGCTATGGATCAGTTCTGACTCACTAGTAAACAACAACTGTGAATTATAACACCAACATTCTTTCCCAGGGCTTTTGCTGCTCTGTTGCTATGTCTACTAATTCATTGTAATGGTCACACAGAACTCACAAGTAATATTCTTGACTACGGGGTTTATTAGAGGAACTTATAGGCTACAAATTCAGTTGGAAATAGGATACAATTCTTCACTCAAAATGGCTTCTTAAGTGTGTCGTCAGCCTCAAAACCCTGTATCAGCCATGCACAATTTTTTCATCCCACCAATTAACACATCTCTCCCTTTCTCTCACCATAAGTCCTACAAAAAGTGCTATTCACCTCATTCATATCATTAGTATAAGCTCAGGCAGTCTTATGATGAAGGTAAAAAAATAAATGACCAGTAAAGTCATTTTGACAAATCACTCTACTGCCGCACTCTATTAAAAACAAAATAGAAAAAAGATACAGAAATGACTTAAACAATAGATTTAAACTATTGATTTTAAATTACTCAATGCTGAGATTAATGAACTGGGGTACATACAACAACAAAGTGTTTAATCTAGTAAATTTCACTTAAGATGGAATGTGCTAGCTATGCTGAACACAGCAAGCGAGCAACACTACATGATGTAAAATTAAGAAAAGTGTGCATCTGATTTGTATTCTTTCTATATACCTATTATAATGAGCAAAATATTTGAGAAACTGGACTTCATGAATAAGAATGTGGTATGGGATGACAGGAAGACTCGTCAACAGCCTACAATGTGCAGAAGACGCAGCTTTTCTTGCTGGAAGTGAGGAGGACTTGAAGCACTTGTTGCAGAAGATCAAAGAATATAGCCTTCAATGTGGATTATATCTCAACATAAAACAACAATAACAAAAAAACACCACTAGACCAGTAGGCAATCTCTTGACAAATGAAATAAAAAACTGAAACTGTCAACTACTTCACTATACTTGAATTCGTAATCAGCATACTTAGTACCAGCAGTTAGGAGATCAGAAGACATATTTCACTGTGAAAGTGTGCAGTCAGGGATCTCTCCAAATTAGTAAGGAGCAATGATGTTAGTTTGAGGACTAACGTGTGTCTGATTCAGGTCATGATCTTTTCAATCACTTGCTATGCACCTGAGGAGTAGACAAAGGATAAGGATAACAAAAGAAGAACTGATACTTTTAATTCCTTTTAATTTGGTGTTGGAGAAAAATGCTGAATATCCCATCTAATGCCAAAAGGAAAACAAAACACAGGTATCTCTTGAAGATACAGGAAGAATGTTCCTTGGAGGCAAAGATGACTAAGCTTCACCTTGGAATTGCTGGAAAAGGCTATTCCTTGGAGAATATTAAGCTTGCAAAGGTGATCTTTTCGGTCCCTTTCTATGATCTGAGAGCTGAACAATGAATCAATGAATAAGGATAATAGAAGAATTGATGCTTTTGAATCGTAGTGTCAGAGAAGTATTTGAGATTGTTGATGATTTTCTTCATCTGTTCACTGGCAAGGGACATCATGCTCTGAAGGCAAAAGAAAAGACCCTCAACCAGATGGATTGACACATTAGTCTTCAAACTGACATCATTGCTCTTCAATATTTCAGAGATAAATTCCCTTAGAGTCGATTTACACAGTGTAATACATCTCCTTGTTGTTCTTATTGTTGTGTGCTGCCCAGTCAGAACCAACCCATAGCTGACCCTCCAGCAGGTTTTCAGAGACAGCAAATTTCATGAGAAGAGATTTTTTATGCTCCTCCCCTAAAGCTGTTGGTGAATACTAACCACCTGCCTTTGGGTTTGCAGAGCCGTTCCTTACTACTAGGCCACTTCCCACTATAAGTGTTTTGATAGCCTCCAAAATTTATCTTATACAAATTTTCTAACTTTTAAATGAGTAACATTAACCACCTCTAAATTATAGAGTTACAGAATACATAACTTTGCTGGAAGTTCTCCAGGTGTTAAAAGCTCAAGTATTTAGCAGGAAAGAATGTGGACCAATAAAAATGTCCTGATCTTTTTAAACAAGAAACTTACTTATGCTATGATTTTCTGATGGAACAAACAAACTAATATTTAAAATTTAATATGGAAATGTAATTGTTGTTGCTAGGTACTGTCAAGTCAACTCTGACCTATTAGAAGGAACTCTATGTGTCACAGAAAGAAATGGTCCCTGAATCTTTGCCAGTATCACAATATTCATAAACCTGTCATAATATCTAAAATAAGACAAACGAAAATAACAAGGGTGAGAAACTAGATGTGATAATTATGCTACGTTCACTGGATGAGATTCTTTGTAGTCATTTCATTTCAAATTAGATCTATTACGTAATCATAAAGAGAATTATTTCTTATTAAGTAAAAATTGAGACACCATTGCATTTATATAATCTGACAATGTAAATTAATTCATTTTCTTCAATATAGCCTCAAGTCTATACATAGAAGATAAATTCTAGTGCAAGTTATTTTTTTAAATCACTTTCCATCATCAATCCTATACTTCTACTTTTCCAGCTTTTAATAGTTGGCCAATGAATACGCTAAGCTCTTTAACATATGATTTTCCCATGTTGTATTGATGCCTTTTTAAAAAAATTATTTATTTTTCCCAAATTTTAGGCATCAACCTAAATGTTCTGTCCCATGAAGACTTCTTGGATTGTGTTAAACACTACTTCTTTATTTTTTTCCATCAGAATCCATGATTATTTTCTGTTAGAAAAATTCTTAAAATGCATTGTGGCTATTATGTATCTGCCTCCCACATTCGATAGTGAATAACTGAGGCCTGGTTCTGTGCCTACTGATTTTTGTATCTGAAGTAGAATTTGCAGTGTCGTTCACTGTTGTTGAAGCAGAGCGAGATCATAGCTCATGACCCTCTCATTGGCTATATATTTCACAAAAGGTGGCTGCTCATCTTTCTGCCTCTGGGAGAAGCTGGTGAATTTGGGTTAGCAGTGCGATTCTTTGCCTCTTAGACCACCAAATCTCCCTTTGCTACAAATAGGTTTCCAATCGTTTTGTTGGTGGTTTGGAGTAATATATTAACTAAAATTATGTATACATTTTTAATTTACAAACATACTGAACAAGAATAACTATAAAGTTAGATATAACATATTCTCCCTTTTTAAAAAAAAATTTGTTGTTAGGTGTAATCTAGTTGAATACAACTCATAGTAACACTATGAACAGGCTAATTTAAATCTACCTTTTCCTGTGCCATCCTCATCATCTCTGACACTACAACCCATTGCTTAAAGTCATGGGGTTGATACATCTCTTTGGTGGATTTCCTCTTCTTTTCTGACCTTCCATCTTTCCAAGCACGATGTCTTTTCCTAAGGAATGGCCTCACTTAGCTACATGCCCACAGTATGGGACACAAAGTTTATCCTTCTTTGTCTCCAAGGAGCACTCTGCCTGTACTTTCCCCAAAATATATTTGTTTGTTTGTTATAGTCAGTGGGATATTCAGCACTCTTCTCCAGCACCTCAACACAAAGGCATCGACTCTTTTCTATTATCCTTATTCATTGTCCAGCTCTCTGATGCATAGCAGGTCATTGAGAAGAACATAGCCTAAATCATGCACACTTAGTCCTCAGACTGACATCTTTTCTCTCCAGCATTTTTGGAGGTATACCTGACAGTGGACTTGTCCAATACAATACATATCCTGATTTCCTAACTACTGGTACCTAGGATATTAATTGTTGATCCAAACAGGATGAAATCATTCACAGCTTCAATTCTTTCTCCATGTATCACAACGTTCACTGTTAGTCTCTTGGTGAGGACTTTTGTTTTCTTGATGTTGAGATGAAATTTCATACTGGAGACTGTAGTCCTTGATCTTCTGTGCAAATATTTCATATTCTCTTCATTTTCAGTAAGCAAATTTATGTCATCTGCATAATGCAGGTAGGTCTTCCTCCAATTCTGATGCCACATTCTTTTTCATAGAGTCTGGCTTCATGAATTATTTGATCAGCATACAGATTGAATAACTATGAAGAAAGAATACAAGCTTGATGCTTACCTTTTCTGATTTTAAACCATGCAGTGTTCCCTTGCTCTGTTCTGACAACAGCTTCTTGATCTAAGTATAGATAAATACAATTAAATGTCTAAAATTCTTATTCTTTTCAATGTTAGCCATACTGTTCTTTTATTATCCACACAAAATCCTGTGCATAGTCAACAAGTCATTGACTTACTGAATTGACATTGAATGTCAAAGACATTCTCTGCTTTTCATCCATGATCCATCTAAAATGAACAATGATATCTCTGGTGCCACAAACTCTTTTAAATACAGCTTGAACTTCTGGCATTTCTTTGAATGTGATATACTAATAAATATTCATTCATTTAGAAGTAAACTACTAATTATTTCAGTCCTGAGAGATTGACTTTCAATAGTTCTGACCTTTCAACCATAAGATCTCAGTTAGAAATCTGTTTAAAAAAATATTCTGGTCTAAAGCTCAAATTTACCAAAGACCAATATTGAAGGATCCATAACAGTTTTGATGAAATAATTGGAGTTGAGTCTACCTTGCTTTAATAAAAATGATAAAGCATAGAACTCATAACACGTCCTCAAACCTGGCTATTAGAATGAAACTCAGGAAGTAGTACTTAGTCCAGGAGCATTTCCACTGTTAACACTTCACTGTCAGGTAAATTAAGAGGTCTAAATGTTTCATTCTAGAAGTTTATTACAGTTATATATAAGAGAGCTACTAAAGCTTTATCATCCAGTCTTCTACCCTGTCTTTTCCATCTCAGGGGTCAATTTAGTGTGGGAGATGAGAAGTGGCCAGTGTAAAGAAAAGAAGAAGTAAGTTTGAGGAAGAAGTCCTTCCATCTGCTATTTCCAGATATTGTCAATCTCTATTTATTAAAGAAGAACTCAGTGTAAGTCCTCAACTCAAACAACCTCTGTTGTCTTTAGTTTTAGTGACTGTATGTGGATCACTGGAAGCAGGAATGGCATCCACTTCCAAAATAACTTGCCTGCGGAAACTCTATGAACTTAGAGAAACAATGAAAGTTTTACGTGTTCAGGACTTTTATTCATAGGGTCACTAAGTCATCTATGACTCGACGGCACCTAACAACAACATATGGATCACTAGAAAGACTCTTTCATTATGCCTCCTAATAAATTCCTTCCCTTACAGGGTAAATAAAAACATTTCGTTTATTAGTAAGCTACACAAATAAAATTTTTCTTCATTTTATTTACATTTCAAAAACATTCTGAGTACCTACTATGTCTCAAAGTAGAGAATTTAATGATAGAGAATTAATTTTATTTGAATGTATTACGTTTACAATTTAGTATGAAAGAGAAAATATACATTTTTACAAATACACAATTTTTTTGGAGAGCAACTTGCAAAAATATTCATTTGGTTACAAATGATTACAATTTGGTTACAGAGGAAGAGACTAACTAAACATATTTGTCCTTAAAGAAATAATACCAGAGAAGGAAGAAGTGCACATGATAAAAGAAAAAGTCTAGTGTGGCTGAAATATAGAACAAGAGAATAAAGGTGATTTAAGGGGTCTCAGTAATTTAATCAATTGATGTGTAATTGATATAAGACATAAAATAGAACTTATGTTTAAGATAAACCACAAAGACGATAATATTGAGGATTTCACCAACTTTTGCAGTCTTAAATTGATGGAACATACATCAAGATGATTGATAATAACTGCAATTTAACTGCAAAAGTAACAAATAAAGAAGGTTTAATAGTCTGAAAATAAAGACTTGGTAATCAAAATGAAGCTAGATATGTATGACAGAATTTTATGTAACTGACAAATTACTTATCATAAGAAAGTGGCTATAGATGGACCAGGAATAAAATGAACTACAGTCCCAATTTTGCTATTATCTATTTCTTAGCATGTTCCATAGCTTTATCTTCCAACTCTTCTACTAGTATGTGTTTGTACATATACATATGAATGTGTATGAATATGTGTATGTTACAGTGGGCCTGTTCTTATAATAAGACATCCTGCTGAAAAAGTTAAAAAGTCAGAGAAAGAGAGGAAAACATTCAAGATGTTAGATGGATATTAGCTGAAAGCAGGGAATACCAGAAGAATGTATATCTGTGTTTCATTGATTATGCAAAGGCATAACAAACTGTGGCTGACTCTGAGAAGAACGGGAATCCCGGAACACTTGATCGTCCTAATGAGAAACCTATACTTGGACCAAAAGTCTGTAGTCAGAACAGGGCAGGGTAACACAGCATGATTCAAAATTTGGAAGAGTGTACGCCAGGGATGTGTCCTATCTCCATACCTTTTCAACCTGTATGCAGAGCAGATTATCCGAGAGGCTGGGCTCTATTAGGAGAAGTGTGGCGTCAGGATTGGTGGAAGATCTATTAACAATCTGCGTTATGCAGATGAAACAACTCTGCTTGCTGAAACTGAGGAGGACCTCATGCACTTGCTGCAGAGGGTCAAGGACTGCAGCCTTCTGTATGGACTGAGGCTCAATATCAACAAGACAAAGATTATCACCACTGGACTAATTGGTAGGGTCAGGATGGATGGCAAAGAGATTGAGATTGTTCATAGCTTCAGTTTGCTCGGCTCCACAGTCAACACTCTTGGCACCAGCAACCAGGAAATCAAAAAGCGTATCGCGATGGGAAAGTCTGCTGTTAGGGACCTCTCTAAAGTATTCAAGAGCAACGGTGTGTCTCTGGAGACTAATGTGCATCTGATACAGGCCATGGTCTTTGCAATCACTTGTTATGCATCAGAGAGGTGGACAATGACTAGGGAGGATAGAAGGAGAATTGAGCTGTGGTGCTGGAGCAGTCTTGAATGTACCCTTGACTGTCAAGAAAACAAACAGATTCTTCCTGGAGAGGGTTAAACCAGGCTACTTCTTGGAGGCAAGGATTCTGGGGCTTTGTCTGACATACTTTGGTTATTTTGTAAAGAGGGAAAGGTCCTTGGACAGGGACAGCATGCTTGGGAGGGTGGAGGGACAGTGCAGGAGGGGAAGACCCTCTGTGAGGTGCAATGATTCAGTGACTGGGGTAATCGAGATGGGTGTGTCAGAGGCAGTGCGATTGGCACAGGATAGAGCAAGGTTTAGAGTTGTTGTACATAGGGTCGCTATGAGTTGCAAGTGACTCGAAGGTGCATAACAACAACCACAACCTATTTCAGAAGTAGATGATCAGTTCTACTTCTTGGTCTATCTTAGTCTGGTAGATCAGGTAAAACCTGTCCATGTTGGGAAACCGGCTGGTATTTGAAATACTCAAGGCATAACTTTTAGTTTCACAGAAGCACATAAGCCATCACACTATAGCAAATTGCTAAACAAAGGTTTCCCTCACAGGAAAAGATAATGAAACTTTTCTCACATACGTTGGTTATAATGTTCAGAATCATCAGGCCTTGGAAAAAGACATATTGCCGGGAAAAGTAGGTCAGCAAGAGAGAAGATGACTCTCAAGGATATGAACAAATACAGTAACTACAACAATAGGCTTGAACCAGATGGAGATAATGAGATCAGTGAAAGACAGGGCAAGATTCAGATCCATTGTTCACTATAAGTCATAGTGAATTCAAAGACACATAGCACAACACGGTGGCTTTTGTGAAGTGCTTCCATTTGGGTACCTAAAAAGGTACTGAAATGTCAGTAGTTTGAATCCTTCAGTTACTTTGTAGGAAAATATGAGGTAGTATTCTTTTGTAAAAACTAACATCTCCTGAAACTTATAAAGAGTTGTCTTGAGTCTAGGACAGTGAGTTTGGGTCATTCAACAGTCTCCATTAGAAAAACATTTTATATCTCCCATTTTCAATCTGTTTACAATTTTATATTCAAACATCAGAACCCTCCTTTTCTTTTTTGTCATGACAATTAGTCATTAACAGAGAGTGAATGGATGAAGGAGAATTGTCATTATAAAATTTACTGAAGTCAATGCAATTTTGTTATTCAAAGTTTAATTTGTAGATGATTGGTAACAGAAGGATTCTGTCACTGAATCTTTTGAAATTTATTTTTACCTGTACTTCTATACATCATTCAGGCTGGTCCTTGCAACTACTAAATTAGAAGCAGCAGCTTGATGTCTCTACCTCTATTAGTAGCAAGTAGAGGCTTAAAGAAGAAAAAAAAAAGAATGCCTGTATGGTTCGAGTTATTAGAACTCACAAAGCTGAAAGGTAGACGAAGGATGAATAGTAGTTTGGGAATGGGAAGAACACAATGTTTTGATACACCAATAGGTAATGAACAGGAGTCAAGACAAATTATTCTTATATTTACTCATTGTCATCACGTAGGTATGAACGCATAGTTTACACTGGGTTTCTGAGACAAGACTGTAAATCACAAGGAAGGAGATTGTCTGTATCTCCAGGAAATATGGCACAGAAGTATGTAGAGCATCAGAATCTGTCCATTTGCAGTCATCATCAAAGACACAAATAGGGGTCTCTCAGAAATTACCGAAGCTCCCATAATTTTTAGCATATTATTATTGGAAGGATGAGTTTATTAAATCTGATGTTTGTTCTAAGCAACTGACCGGGAATCCTTAATAATTCAGCATAAATTTTAAACTGAAGAAGGAGCTCAAAATCAAGAAGTATTTTTTTCTATTTGCTATGCAAAATTAATGTTTCATTATTAATACTGTTATATTTTTTCCTGTCAAAATATATAACCCCATCCTGAGTAATAAGACATTTGTAAATTTCTTTAGTGCACATTCACTATCAGAATCATTGGCAAATCTATAAACAGCACTAGAGACATTATCACCAATGTCAGATGAATGTTGGGTGAAAGTAGAGTACCAGAGGAATGTCTTACTGTGTTTCATTGTCTATGCAAACATGTTTAACTACTGTGTATCACAACAAATTGTAGCTAACCTTGAGAATAATGGGAATCCTAGAACACTTAATTGTGCTCATGCAAAGCCTATACTTGTACCAGGAGGCAGGCATCTGAACAGAGCAAGGAAACACTGAATGGTTCAAAATCAGAAAAGGAATATGCCAGGGATGCGTTTATCTCCATATATTTTCAATCTATATGCAAAACAGATCATTCAGGAAAGTGAGATGTATCAAGAGGAATATGACACTAGAAATGGAGGAAGATTCATCAACAAACCACAATATGTAATTTACAGATATGCAAATGACACAACCTTGCTTGCCAAAACTGAGGAGAACTTGAAGCATGTGTAACAGAACGTCAAGGACTATAGTCTTCAACGTGGAAGCTCAACACCAAGAAAACAAAGATTCTCACTATTGAGCCAATTAGCAGCACCGTGATAGATGGAGAAGAGATTGAAGTTATTAACAATTTTGGTTATCTCATCTCCACAATCAATACTGTTGGTACCAGCAGTCAGGAAATCAAAAGATTAATTACATTGGGAATGTCTGCTGCCAGGACCTCTTCAAAGAGTAATGTCAGTCTAGGGACTAAAGTCCACCTGGTCCAAGCCATAGTCTTTCACAATTACTTGATATGCATCAGAGAGCAGGACAACGATTAAGGATGACAGAAGAAGAAGAATGCCTTTGAGTAGTGGGTGTTGGAGAAGAGTATTGAAGATACCATGAATCACCAAGAGAATAAGCAGGTCTATCTTAGAGAGGGTGAAACCAAATTTCTCCATGGAGGCAAGAATTGTGAAGCTCTGTTTCATGTGCCTTTGGAATGAGGCTAGGAGAGGCCATTCCTTGGGGAAGAACATCACGCTTGAAAGGGTGGAGGGACAGCACAGATGAGGAAGACTCAACATGAAATGATACAGTAAGTGGGTTGGGGGGGTAGATTTGTCAGAGTCAGTGAGTCATTGGAGTCAGTGGCTCAAGATAGGGCAGGGTTCAGAGCTATTGTACATATATATGGTCATTAGGAGTCACAGGTGACTCAATTGCACATAACCACAACAACATTAAGAAAAAAAAAAGCAGAAAATAATAATAAAATCCCTAGGTGGAGGACAGAGAAGGTGAAAAGCTACACCTTAGTAATTATGCCTGATATTCTATTCTAGCAAGAAGGAATTTATTTCATCTTTTCAATGAAAGTTTTAACAGCGGTTATAATTCATTACTGCCTGCAAAACCTTAGTAAAACTAATTATCTGATTTGGAAAATCAGCCTCCCGGGTAAGATAAGCTTTTTGTTACAACTGTCTTTTTCAAAGGTGGAGTAGAAAAATCACTTATACCATGACCAGCTGTTAATTTTTTTTCAATTTCTGGCCACAAGCCATTGCTGTCTTTGCTTTCATCAGTCATATTTCATCTTCTGTAAATCTCCCACTTTGACTGAGACCACTCTCAGAAACTAATGTGGTTCTTCTGCCCCACAAATAACAACCATTTCAAAAATAGTGTGCAGAATAATCGTAATCCAAAACTCCTGTACAACAAAGACTTCAGCAGTCCCTCAGGACTCAGACAGAGAGCTGCAACATTTCAGGTTTGTGAATTTGGTGAATAGCAGTGGGATGGCTTTGACATGCTTTTTATATCACTGGCTTAATACTTCTCTCTCTCTTTCTTTCTTTGACAATGGCAAAGCTTTTCTTTTTTTCCAAGGTAGTGAAGCACAATTTTGCCTGAAGGAGAGGAGTAGTTTGACATATAGCCTCTCCTTCACCATTCCCAAGTTTCATAAACTTTTCAAAGAGCTACCGTAGGTTACTTGGGTGTTCTTTTGACAGAATTAGTCCAAATAGGTTCTGCTGAGCTCCCGACAGGTGCATAGTGCATTATATGACCTATGCAGCTCTCTTATGAATGCAGTCATGTCTAACTTCCCTGAGCCTTGACAGAATTAGTTCTGCTAATCCTGACAGGGCAGATTTTCACAACTAGCCTGCAAAACGCCCTCATTTGCCTAATTTACCAAGCTTTCTCTGTCCAAAACTGTGTGTGTGCCTGTGACTTATGCTTGAAAGCAGGTTAATACCCACACAATGCAATCAAGCAACTATTTCCATAAACACAAAGCAAATCGTGCCCAGGGACTCCTCTACTGAGAAGAAAGACAACAATTGTTCTTTCATTTAGTCAAAAGAGTTTACCAATCCCTTAGTCAGATTCACCTAGGAAGCATTAAATAAAGTGCCAAATGGGAATAGTAAAAGATTCTGTCAAGGTTAGTAAATTCTCTCCTTGATGGAAACAAAGAAAGCGTGTTGTTTGTTTTAGATTTCTGAAGAAATTGGGGGGGGGGAAAGGTGCTTTTCAACAATATTTTAAGATCAAATTGTAAAAGTCATACAGCAGGTTTTTCTGGGTTTTCTACTAACTTTATGCTGTCCTAATAGAAGAATGCAGGACCATTTTTCTTTTTCATGAAGCGTCAAATATATAAAGACAAAAATCACAACTGAGTGCTAATTGTTGCAAGGATTAAGTCCTTGGGGAATTACAATGAGCTAATTCAGTAGAAGGCATTTTAATAAATCTTAACATTCATTCATTGTCTCTCTATTTTTTGGTTTTTATTAGGCAAAAACTTTATTTTATTCTTTGTGAAATAAATATTGAGGCTCTGGTTGTTCATAGGAATGTTATTTTTCCATACTGCCTCATTTCCCTTACAAATACAATTTTTAATATAGCATGCTATTGTTTTTGTTGTTTAGTACCATCGTGTCAGAACAGACCTATAGCTGGCCTCCCAGCCAGTTTTCAGAGGCTGTTAATCTCACTGGAGGAGATTGTCCACCCCTCCGTGGAGCAGCTGGTGGATTTGAACTGCATACCTTCAGGATTGCAGTGCAGTTTCTTACCACTAAGCCTCCAGAGCATGACAAACATAATCTCACCTCCAAACGAGAGGCCATCCCCCTGTTTTCCTTTCTGTAATACTACATGTTAATAATTGTGCTCAAACTAAAAAACCTCAAAGTTGAGTATTTTATGTGATTGATGTTTTAAAGCAAGTTTTTAGTAATTATGCTAGTTCTTCTCAATTTATCTGGCTTCCATTTAGTTTAATAGTAAAGTTATACTTGTGTAATGCTAATGGAAAAATTGCCTATGTCACCACTTTTACTACCATATATGCATGCTGGAAACATACATCTCAGTAGAATAACATTCTAGAAATTTGTTTATATGCATGTTGTGTGGTGGTTTCTGCCATCTAAATGGACCCCACTCTTAGCTGACCTTCCAATCGTTTTCAGAGGCAGTCAATCACATGGGAAGAGATTGTCCATCCTTCTCCCATGTAACAGCTGATGGATTTGAGCTATGTGCCTTTGGGATTGCAGCCTAGCTTCCTACCACTAGGCCACCAGAGCTTCCTTTATATGTATGGAAGAAATTTTTATTGTAACCTTAGAATAAGAATGACAATTATTGTTCAATTGTCCTAAGTTATGTACGAGTAATTAGAGTGACCATAGACTATGAGCCAGAAACAATTTTTTTTTTATTTTAGTAATGAGAGTAGGCAGGAGAAAGGGAAAGATGAAATGGATGAATTGTATGCAAATGATTTTTTCCTTCAACTAATCCTCTCAATTCATTTTTTTAATTTTATTATTATTATTGTGTGTGTGTGTGTGTGTGTGTGTGTGTGTGTGTACCGTCAAATCGAATATGACTGGTACAGGACGAGATTGCCTCTCCTTCTCCAGCAGAGCATCTGGTGCATTCAAACCTCATACCTCTGGTATTGCAGTGCAGCTTCTTGTTGCTAGGCCACCAGAGCTACCTCTCTCAATTAATTTTTAAACTTTAATAGAGAAAATGCTATTTATAATAAGTTTGAGCAGTTGGGTAAGAGGCTCTCACTTCTACCTCCTAAGTAAAACTTCACCTGACTGAACACTGAAATGAAAACACTCTATATCAAAATTACTCTCTTGACCAAGTATGCAAAATTACTCACTTGTCATCAGCGATTTTGAACACTTGACTGTGATCTACAATGTAAGAAGAAGCAGCAGAGAGGGACAAACTACACGCCACATGTGATTTCAGCATGTCATTTGTGGAGACATCCAAGAAAAAAAAATATTTTATTATTTGGAAAAGATGCTACACAACCTCTAGACACTTCTTTAGTTTGTAAAAACACCATAATTTATTATGATCCATTTTGTCAGGTACAGATGTTTTTACATTTTCTTCTGTAGGAAAATATACTTGGGTACTTTAGAGAAAAAAAAATTTGTAAAAGATGGTGTGAATGTCATGAAACTTCCTGGCATGAGATGTGTAGGATATTTACACAAACTGTTGAAAGAACTATATAGCTCAAGTAAGGTAAGACAGTTGTATAAATTATTTATGTTTGTTTTTAAGATTCTAATTCAAAATTATTTTCAAATAATTTAATTTTATTTTGTATAGGTATATTTATTTTCAAAAACTGTGCTTACAACTGATGTTGTTGTTAGTTGGTGTCACGTTGAGTACAATCCATATGGTACTTGAACCTATGAACAATCAATCTGAACCCTGCCCTATCTTTTTCCTTTCTCATCTCTGACACACCAGAGCCCATTGCTTGAGTCACCATGGCAAATCATCTCATTGAGGGTTTTCCAATCCTTCACTGACCCTCTCTTTCCAAGCATGGTATCTCTTTCCAAGGAATAGCCTCACCTAGCTACATGTCTAAATTATAAAAGATGAGCTTTGCCATTTTTACCTCCAAGGAGCACTTTGGTTGTATATTTTCCAAGACATATCTGTTTATTCTTTTGGCATCCCATGTATATTCAGCACTCTTCTCCAGCACCACAATCAAAGGCATCAATTCTTCTTCTGTCATCCTTATTCATTGTCCAGCTTTCTGATACATAGCAAATGACTGGAAAGACCATGGTCTGAATCAGGTGCACTTTAATCTGAAAACTGACATCATTACTCTTCATTATTTTGGAGATGACCCTGAGAGCAGACTTGCCTAAGGGTGTTGATTATTGATCCAAGCAAGATTAAATTATTAACTTCAGTCCACTTTCAATCTGTTATAATGTTGACTGTTGGTATCATGGTGAGGACATTTGTGTTATTGATGTTGAGACGTAATCTATACAAAAAACTATAGTCCTTAATATTCTGCAGCAAGTGTTTCATATCCTCCTAACTTTCAGCAAAGTCATATCATCTCCATAAAGTAGATTGTTGATGAGTCTTATTCTGATCCTGACGACACGTTCTTCTTTATATAGAGTTACTTCACAGTTTATTTGATCAGCAAACTGTTTGATCATTCTTCATTTAGTTAACAAACAGGTGTAAATTGATCCGTTGTTTTAATTTAGTTAGCAATCAAGTGTCTTCTGTAAGCCTCTTGTTAAACAATAAAGACCTGGTAGGAAGGTCTTTTTTTAAAGTCTGTAGTGTGCTTGTTTCAGCAGCACATATACTAAAATTGGAATGACATAGAGAAGATTAGCATGGCCTATAAACAAGAATGACATGCAAATTCATGAAACTTTCCATATTTTTATGAAAAAAATTATAGAATCTTAACTATGGCAAATTTCCACTGATATATGGATTATAATAGAAACCCATGATGTAAGCTAATTTTAAAGACAAACACAAAAATATGGGTCCATGTTAAAGGAATACAGTTTAGTGATTTTTTTTAAATTCCTTCAATGTACACTAACAAGTGTGGTGATGTACACGCAAGTACATGATTGTTTTTTTCTTTTGGTACTATTAATCCCCCCTTTATTATTATTTTGAAGAGGGCGAATTATATTTATAGTTATTTACTGGGAGGAGAATTGAGTCCTGCCTAAGAGTCTTCAG
The DNA here is from genome assembly GCF_000299155.1 of Elephantulus edwardii. Lineage (NCBI taxonomy): Eukaryota > Metazoa > Chordata > Mammalia > Macroscelidea > Macroscelididae > Elephantulus > Elephantulus edwardii. The sequence continues at coordinate 11,011,702 of NW_006399784.1, forward strand.
TTTGGTGCCTCCTGTAGCATTTAGATTCTGGAAGGTAGCTTGTTTAGATTTAATTGACAGTCGGATGTAAACTGGTTATTTTTTTATTTTTTTACTTAGTAAATAATCTGCTGTGGGCTGTACACTTCTTCTTTAAGCAATCAGGAAATCAGGACCTGGTGTGAAGACTAATTTGCTGTTAATGTTACAAACTAAATTGGCAGTCTGTTGTGTTTAAGAACACTGTTCTAAGTAGTATAGCACTTGTCTATCAGTTTGCTGTACTTAGATAACTTGAGCTTGCTGTGATATTGAAAACTATGCCACTGATGTGTCAAATGCCAAAAAGGTTACCCATGGTGGACAGATTTTAGTAGAACTCCCAGATTAAGATATACTAGAAAGCAGAATTGGTCATCCACTTCTTAAATAAGCGAACTTTGAAAACCCTATGAACTCTTAGAAGAAAGTTGTAGTAGTGTACTGGTACAGTACAGACTGGAAGTCATTTTAAATGAGGAAAAATAGTGACAAATATTGTTTAATAATTGGAACATGGAATGTGTATAGTTTGAATGTTGGAAAACTGGAAATTGTTAAAAATGAAACAGAATTCATGAACATTGACATACTAGGGATTACTGAGGTTAGATAGACCAAATTTGGCCACTTTGAATGGCATACTCATTTGGTATATCCTGGGAATGAAAAAAAGAATAAGAATGGTGTTGTATTCATAGTCAAAAAGTGAATTTCAAGTTTGATCCTGAAATACAATGCTGTGAGTAATAGGGTAATTTCTATACATGTATAAGAAAGACCCATTAACATGACTATTATTGAAATGTATGATGCTACATCTAGAGCCAAAAAGGAAGAAATTGATAATTTTTACCAAATATTGTAGCTCAAAATTGACAGAATATGTGATCAATGAATTAATAATAATTGGTGACTAAATTTCAAAAGTTGGAAACAGTGAAGAAGAAGTGATAATTGGAACGTATGGGCTTGGTGATAGAAATAAGGCTGGAAATGGAATGATTGAGTTTTGTATTTACAATGATTTACCCATTACAAATACCTTTTTTAAAAGACACACATGACAATTTTATACATGGATCTCACCTGATAGGCTGCAGAGAAATCAGATTGACTACATTTTTAGAAGAAATAATTGGAGAAGCTCGATCTCAGCAGTCAAAGATAGGCCAGGGGAGACTGTGGGTCAGACCATCAATTATTCTTATGCAAGTTGAAATTAAGGAAGAAAGACGTTAAAATAAGTCCACAGAAGCAAGATATGACCTTGAATCTATTCCATCTGAATTTCAAGATAATCTCAGAAATAAGTTTGAGACATTTAATACCAATGATCAAAGACCAGATGAGTTGTGGGATGATATCCAGGATACCATTCATGAGGAAAGCAAAAGGTCATTACAAAGACAGAAAAGAAAGGAAAAACTGAAATGGATATCAAAAAAGACTCTAAAAATTGCAATGGAACATTAATATCCTATAAAAAAGAGAAAACATACTGAAATAAAAGTTGAACAGAAGATTTCAAAGGACAGCTAGAGAGGGCAAAGAAAACTATTATAACTGAATGTGCAGAGAGCTGAAATTGGAAAATAAAAAGGCAAAAATAGCCATGCATTTCTCAAGCTCATAGAACTTAAAGAGAAATTTAAGCCTCCAGTTGCAGTAGTAAAAGAGGCTTTAGGCAAAATAGTGAATGACCCAGAAAGCACCAATAGAAGATGGAGGGAATATACAGAATACTTTACAAAAAAAATAGATAATGAAAAATCTCAGGAACACATGTAGCCAATTGTAATGAAGGAGGAAGCAGAAGCTGTATTGAACAAATTGGCAAAAAATAAGACCCCAGGAATTGATCAGATACCAATTAACTTGTTTCAATTAATGGATTCAGCTTTGGATACACTCACCAATCTTTGCCAGGAAATTTGGAAGGCAGCTGTCTGGCCAATGGATTGAAAGAGGTCCATATTTTTTCCCATTCCTATGAAAAGTCTTCCAATTGAATGTGGAAACTATCAAACAATATAATTAATATCATATGCAAGCAAAATACTACGAAGATCATTCAAAAATAACTAGAGCACTACATAGATAGGGAACTGTTAGAAGTTCAAGCAGGATTTAGAAGAGGCCATGGCACCAGGGATACCATTGCTGATGTCAGATGGATCCTGGCTGAAAGTAAAAAATACAAGAAGAAAATCTATACCTGGACCAGAATACTGTGGTGCAAACAGAGTAGGGGAACACTGCTGTTGTTATGTGCCGTTGAGTCGTTTGCGACTCATAGCGACCCTATGCACAACAGCCCTAAACCCTGCTCTATCCTGAGCCAACCGCATTGTCTCTGACACACCCATCTCGATTACCCCAGTCACCGAATCCATCCACCTCATAGAGGGTCTTCCCCTCTTGCGCTGTCCCTCCACCCTCCCAAGCATGATGTCCCTCTCCAAGGACCTGCCCCTCCTGGCAACATGTCCAAAGTATGTCAGACGGAGCCCCAGAATCCTTGCCTCCAAAGAGTAGCTTGGTGTAGTCCTCTCCAAGATGAATATGTTTGTTTTCCTGGCAGTCAGTCCATGGTACATTCCGTACTCTTCTCCAGCACCACAGCTCAAAGTCATCCACTCTCCTTCTGTCCTCCCTAGTCATTGTCCAACTCTCTGATGCATAACAAGTGATTGCAAAGACTATGGCCTGTACCAGGCGCACCTTAGTCTCCAGAGAGACACCGTTGCTCTTGAGTACTTTAGAGAGGTCCCTAACAGCAGACTTTCCCATTGCAATATGCTTTTTGATTTCCTGACTGCTGGTGCCAAGAGTATTGACTGTGGAGCCAAGGGAAACACTGCATGGTTTAAAATTAAGAAGTACATCAGGGTTTTATTCTATCTTCATGCCTATTAAGTCTGTATCCTTAACAAATTATTTGAGAAGCTGGACTCTATATTCATAGAGTCTTTATTCACATTCGTGGCATTAAAATTGGAGGGAGATGCATCAATGACCTGCATTATGTAGATGACACACTTTGCTACCTGAAAGTCTTGAAGCACTTGTTGCAGAAAATCAAGGAATGCAGTCTTCAGTATAGATTGTATCTCAATGTCAAGAAAACAAATATTCTTACCATTGGACTGATAGACAACATCATGATGGATAGGGAAGAGATTGAAATTCTTAACAAATGCATCTTACTTGGATCCACAATTAATACTCTTAGTGGAAGCAGTCAGGAAATATTGAGACACATTATACTGGGAAGATCTGCAGTTAGGGGTCTCTATAAATTATTGATGCCAGTTTGAAGATTAAGGTGTATCTGAATTAGGTTGTGGTTTTTCTGATCACTGTATGCATCTGAAAGCTGGACAATGGATAAGGATGACAGAAGAATTGACACTTCTGAGCTGTTGAAAAAGAGCACTGAACATCCCATGGACTTCCAATAGAACAAACAAATATGGTCTTGGAGAGGGTCCAGCTGGAGTGCTTTTTGGAGACAAGTAGGATGAGGCTTTGCCTCACATACCGTGGGCATGTTGCTAGAAAGGCTATTCCTTGGAGAGTCATGATGCTTGGAAGGGTAGAGGGTCAGTGAAGGATAGAAGACCCTGGACCATGTGGATTGGTGCAGTGACTGCTGCAATAGGCCCTAGTGTGTCAGGAAGTGTGAAGATGGCACAGAACAGGACAGGGTTCAGATGTGTTGTTCATAGGATCACCATGAGTAATACCTGACATGATGGCATCAACCAACAACAGATTGACTATGTTGGAGAAAGAATACAGCCTTCCTGATTTTAAACCATGCAGTATTCTTTTGCTCAGTTCTGACAACAGCTTCGTGGTCTAGATAAAAACCTTGTGTTAGTACAATTAAGTGTTCTAATGACAGGCACCCAAGTGTCGAGGACTCTCCTTCATAGGGTCTTTATGAGTTACCTGCGACTCAACAGCACTTAACAAAAACAACAGTTACAATAGTACACAAATAGATCATACAATGTATGTGGCTTTCTAAATTTCACCTCCTGAATATTGTTATTCATTTAGCTCCGTATCATAATACATATTGATAACTGATACCTTCCCCCCACCTTTTGTCCAGAATTAATTTCACCACATTTTAACACGTTCCACTCTACCAAGAATCCTCAACCCATCATCATCCCATTGCTGTACTGTTCAAATAGAACATCTTTGCTAGTTTTTTCCCTGCTTATGTTTTTTATTTGTTTTATTTACTATTCTACAGAGACTAGAAAGGTGAAACTGTATTTCTAGCATGACTGTACAGTTTCGTTTCAAGATCAGAATCAATAACTATCAATAAATAATGTGCAACTGAGAATTTAACTTGGTATAAACTAATTGATTGTTTTGAAGTCAGAATCAATCCATAAGTGATTTCCAAAGGTATAAAAAGAGCAGGAAAATATTGCTCACCTTTCTCCCCCACAGCCACAGGTGGATCCAAATCACTGGACAGTCACAACCTTTGTACTACTAAGCCCAACTACAGACAGACTAGGTTACTGGAGGACCTTAGTCTCAACTAGCATATTGTTGCTGATGTCACCCAATAACTACAACTCACAGTGAACCTAAGAAGAGACTGCACATTGCCCTATCTTATGCTATCTTCATACATTTCACTATGCTCAAAAATATTGTTACATTCACTGTGTCAATCTATTACATTAAAGGCCGTCCCTCCTTCACTGGTCCTCTACCTTTTCTAGCAGAATGTCTTTATGAAGGATTTCTCACTTCTGATTTCATGCCCAAAGTATGTGAGAGAATGTTTCAACATCCTTTTCTCTAGGGACCACCCTGTTTTTTCCTCCTCCAAGACAAATTCATTTGTTATTTTGGCAGTACATGAGATAGCCAATACTCTTCACAAGTACTACAATCGAAAGGCATCAATTCTTGTCATCCTTATTCATTGCCCATATTTCAGATGCATAAGAAGCAATTGAAAATATCATAGTTTAGTAAAGGCAAACCTCAGTCTTTAAACTAATACCCTTGCTCTTTAGCACTTTGGAGAAATCCTTGATGGCAGACTGTCACAATGAAACATGTCTTTGGATTTTTTTTTCCTGCTACTGCCATGGATATTAGTTGTGGATCCCAGTAAAATAAAATCATTAATATCTTCAATCTTTTCAGCTTCTATCATAATGCTGTCTATTAGTCAAGATATGAAGGTAATTGTTTTCTTGATGTTGAGATGTAATGTATGTTAAAAACAGTAGACTTTGATCTTCTATAATAAATACTTCAGGTCGTCTTCACTTTCTCCAAGAAAGGTTCTTTCATCCTAAACAAGGCAAGTCATTGATGAGTATTCCTCCAATCCTCATCCTATATTTTTCTTCAGTCTAGCATTTTAATTTCTTTTCTCAGCATATATATTGAATAGATAATATGAAATAATACACCTCTGACATATCTTACTGATTTCAAATCACAAAATATTACTGTGCTGTATACAAATCTCTGCTTCTCACTCTATGGACAAGTTATTTTCGAATACAACTGAACATTCTTGAATACTTAATGTTTGCAATGTTAATTTTAATTTGTTATAATCATAAATTCAGTGATTCTGTATGATCAATAAAAGACCAACAAACAGTTCCTAGTGCTTTGTTGGGTTTTTGTTTGTTTGTTTTTGTTTTAGGGTTTGTGTTTTTTTTAAGCCAAGGTCCACATGATATTGGCTTTGATTTCCTTCTCTCCATTGTCTTTGAAAGTGGCTTCAAATTTTGAAAGTATATGCCCAACATTTTTAAGTTATCTTCAGCAAAATTGGTCATGTGTGTGCATGCAGTATAATGAATCTGTTATTCCAAATTTGTCTTCCCTCGCCCATTGTCTTTTGCCTTATCATAGCTCTCTTTGTGCCCATTTGGGATAATGCTTCTAGACTGATCAATTTCTTCAAGTCTGTCAGCTCTGCTATAGAGTCATAGCCTACACTGATATCCTTAATTCTCTTTGTGCATAGTCTTTGCCAGGTGCACAGATAAAAGAAGCTTGCACCCAGAACTAGCTGGCCTTTTTCCTTAGATCTCCTGGGATAGATATACTGACAACAGCTATATGAGTTTTTAGGACATTTAAGCTCAGTGCCAGACTCAAAACATAAAGACATGAATTTTGGGATTGGAATGAGCAAAATTGGAATGGAAGGGAATTTTCACAACATAGTGAAAAGCATATATATAAAACCAAGAGCCAATATCATTCTCAATAAGAAAGACTAAAAACATTATCCTCGGAAACAGGGACGAAACAAGGATTCCCACTGTCACCACTTCTTTTCAATATTGTATTGGAAATGCTTGCTAGGGCAATATGACAAAAGAAGAGAAGGAAATAGAAGGCATTGAGATCCACAAAGAGAAGGTTAAACTGTTGCTCTATGCTGATTAAAGGATAGTACGCACAAAAAAAAGGCCCAAAGACTAAAAAAAAAAATCCAACAAAAAAAAAAAAAAAGCACAAAACCAACCCTGTTAGTTAGAGCCAATTTAGTAGAGTGGCAGGATATAAGATCAGTATCCAAAAATCAATAAGATTCCTCTACAGTAACAAAGAGAACACAGAGAGGAAACCAAGGAAGCAATATAATACACAATACCTAAGCACAAATTGAGATACTTGGGAGTGAACCTAACAGAGATACAAAAGGTCTAAACAAAGAAAACCACAGAGCATTTATGAAAGACATACTAAAAGACCTAAAGAAAATGGAAAGACTCAATATGGTGAAAATGATAATCCTACCCAAAGCAATCCACATTTTCAATGCAATCCTAATCCAGATACTAAATATATTTTTCAAGGAGATTGAAAGGGAAGTTAGCAAAACACTTCTGAGAAAAAAAAATGAGGTGGGAGGCATAACACTCCCTGACCTCCAAACCTACTACATAGCAGTAGTAACCAAAACAGCATGGTGCTGACACAATGACAGGCACATAGATCAATGGAAAAGAATTGAGAACTCAAAAATAGACCCAGCTATATACGGTCAACTGATATTCGATAAGGAAAGCAAAGCTATCAAACAGGGAAATGACAACCTCTTCAACAAATGGCAAAACTGAACTTCCACCTGCAGAAAGCTGAAAGAGTACCCACATGTCACAGCATACACAAAAATCAACTCAAGGTAGATCAGAGGCCTGGGAGTAAAGCCAAAGACTATACTGTTCATAAGAGACAAACTAGGATCAAGCTTAGAAGCACTAATCCAAAGTGTAAAGAGACTGACACACACAACCAGAACTGGGCAATCTACACTGATGCATGGGACCTTCTAAACATTAAATCTCTATGAACATCAAAAACTTTTTCCAACAGAGTGAAAAGAAAACCTACCAACTGGGAACAAACATTTGGTAATTCCAGCTCGGAAAAAGACTCTTAAACCAAAAGTTTACAGAATACTCCTGGGCCTCCACAAGAAAAAGACTGATAACCCAGTTACAAAATGGGCAAAAGACATGGAAAGAATTTTCACAGCGGAAGATACTTAAATGGCAAACAGACACATGAAGAAATGCTCCAAATCACTGGCAATAAGAGAGATGAAAATCAAAACCACAATGAGATACCATCTTACTCCAGTAAGAGTGGCAAAATTTAAGAGGGCAGCAAGCAATAAATATTGGTGAGGATGTGGCAAGAAAGGAATTCTTATACATTGCTGGTGGGATTGTAAAGTGGTGCAACCATTCTGGAAGGCAGTTTGGGGCTTCCTCAAAAAGCTAAACATTGAAATTTCCTACTACCCAGCTATTCCACTACTTGGAATATACCCTAAGAATATGAGAACTGAGGCACAAACTGAGATTTGTATACCAATTTTCATAAGAACATGGAAAAAGCCCAAATGTCCAACCACTAACAAATGGATTGAGAAATTATGATACATTCACACAATGGAATAGTATGCAGCAATCAGAAACAATGATTTTGTAAATTATTACCTAACTTGGGAGGGACTGGAGAGCATTATGCTGAGTAAATTAACTCAGTCCCACAAGGATAAATATTGTAGAAAACCATTATTATAGAGTGAGTTCAAGGATCCAACAGCAGTGGGAGAGGTGGGAAGCAGAGGGATGAGGATATGCAGGGGCAAGGGGAGATTAATCATGGGGTTGTTCAATTTGTTTTGGGGGAAGAGGAGGGAAATTGAATTTGTTCTTGAAAACTATGTGTTTGAATTTTGTAAATAAACTAGTTGTTGTTGTTGTTATTATGTGCCGTCGAGTCGTTTGCAACTCATAGCGACCCTGTGCACAACAGCCCCAAACCCTGCTCTATCCTGCGCCAACCTCACTGCCTCTGACACACCCATCCCGATTATCCCAGTCACTGAATCAATCCATCTCATAGAGAGTCTTCCCCTCCTGCGCTGTCCCTCCACCCTCCCAAGCATGATGTCCCTCTCCAAGGACCCGTCCCTCCTGGCAACATGTCCAAAGTATGTCAGACGAAGCCCCAGAATCCTTGCCTCCAAGGAGTAGCTTGGTTTAATCCTCTCCAAGATGAATCTGTTTTCCTGGCAGTCCAGTACATTCAGTACTCTTCTCCAGAACCACAGCTCAAAAGCATGCACTCTCCTTCTGTCCTCCCCTACTCGTTGTCCAACTCTCTGATGCATAACAAGCGATTGCAAAGACCATGGCCTGTATCAGGTGCACCTTAGTCTCCAGAGAGACACTGTTGCTCCTGAGTACTTTAGAGAGGTCCCTAACAGCAGACTTTCCCATCGTGACACGCTTTTTGATTTCCTGACTGCTGGTAGAAACTTTAAAAAAATCCTTCAATATTTCCACTCAGTGTGTAAATATTTTTCACAATTATTTTAGCTTGAGAAATTCTGAGTGTATTCTTCCTTTTTAATTTTCTCATTCCAGATCTTGTATTTCATTAGAATCCTTTCTTTTGTCTTCTGGAGCCATCTTTTAAAATCCTCTGCTTAACTCTGTTATTGTGGTGGTTGTTGTTGATTTATTTCAAGTCAAGCAGGACTCATAGCAACCCTTTGATCAAAAGGCTTGAAGCCCTCTACAACCATCGACACTTATCAAAGTTCATTTTCTGGAGGCAAGTTTAGGAAGTGGAGGAAGTGGATGCCACTCCAGCTTCCAAACCTGTCATAGAATGTTATTGGTTGTGTAGCCTGCAATGCATAGCAATCCTATGTACAGCAGCTCTGAACCCTTCCCTGTCCTGAGACAGTCTCACTAATTCTGACACACCATCCCTCATCGCTCCAGCAACAGTATCAGTCCAACTCATCCAAGGCTTCCCTCTCCTGTGCTGTCTGTCCACCCTTCTAAGCATGATGTCCTTCTCCAAAGACAGATCTCTCCTGGCCACGTGCCCAAAGTAAGTGAGACAAAACTTCAACATCCTAGCCTCAAAGGGGAGACTTGGTTTCATCCTCTCCAAGTTAGACCTATTTTGTCTTTTGGCAGTCCATGGAATGTTCAACACTCTTGTCCAGCACCAAAACTCAAAGGCATCTATCCTTCTGTAATCCTTAGTCATTGTCCAACTTTCTGAAGCATAAAAAGTAGTTGAGAAAACCATGAACTGGATTAGGCGCATGTTTGCATCTAGACTCACATTGTTGTTCTTCAGCACTCTGGAGAGGTCCATGACAGCAGATTTTCCCAGTACAAATCGTCTTTTGATTTCCTGACTGATGGTGTTGAAAGTGTTGATGTGGATCTGAGTAAGCTTAATTGCTAACAACCTCATTATCTTCTCCATCTATTATGGTGCTGCTAATTGGCTAATTGGTAAGAGTCTTTGTCTTCTTGATGTTGAGCTTCATCTATTTTTTACTTTTTCTATATGTATATTTGAGAATCTCTTTTGACACCCATTTATTTCCCTCTTCTTTTTTTATTTACTTTTCCTTTCTACATGTGTGATACCCTTGCAATCTCACAACTTATCTGATCTTCAATTTTCAAAGAGTTCTTGAGATCGTACATGAATTAAGAAAAAAGTATTCTCAAGATCTTGCTTTGGCTCTCATAGATTGTTTCAAATTTCTTCAGCTTCAACTTAAGATCTCATGAAAGGTTGACGATATCTTCTGCTGTAGGTGATGGCCTTTTTATGAATGATGATGATGACAATGACGAACTTCTCCATAGTATCTTTTCACATATGTAGTCAATAGAATTTCTGTATCTTAGTAGTGCTCTCTTATATTGGGTTAGTAACTTAATCTACTTTGCATCTCATAGAATCTTTAACATCAACACTATGAGTGTTGTCACACAAGAGAGGGTTAAAAAATTCTAGATGAATTAATAATTGTAATACTTTCCAAATAAAAGAAAATGGATTTTGATTGAAACAAGGTTCTGAAATATTGGCAAGTTGTAATACAGACATGTAGGTAGAATGGAAAGACATAGCTTAGATTTAACTAATTAAAATAGACAAAGACACTGGCATCAAGTTGATTCTAATTCCTGGTGATATTGCATTCATTGGGTTTTCAAGGCTATAAATATTAACAGAACCAGACTGTCTCATCTTTGTTTTGTGGGATAATTGATTGATGGATCAATTCATCTACCTTCTAGTTAGCAGTTTAACATGTGACCCTTATGCTGTCAGACCTTTTTTTTCTTTTTCTTCTTCCTTTTTTAAAAAATTTTTCTACAAAATTTATTTACAGAATTTTTTTACAAGTATTTATTTACAAAATTTAAATACAAATTTGAACAAATTAACTCAATTTCCCTCACAACCCCCCTATAAAATTGTACAACCCAACTATTAATCCCCACTTCCCCCTGCACATCCACATCCCTCTGCTTCCATCCTCTCCCACCCCTCCTGGATCCTTATACTCATTTTACAATAACAGTCTTATACAATATTTATCCTTGTGGGACTGAGTTCACTCAGAATAATGCTCTCTAATCCTTCCAAAGTTAGGTAATAATTTATAAATTTATTGCTCCTGTGTGCTGCATAGTATTCCATTGTGTGAATGAACCATAATTTCTCAATCCATTCATTTGTGCTTGGACATTTGGGCTGTTTCCTTTTTCTTGTGATGGTGAATAATGGAATACATTTTATAAGTTAATTAATTTTTAAAAATTATTCAAATTAATCAAAACTTTATGGGCAAACTTAACAATTCTTTCTGAGTACATTATTGAAAAAGAAATCTGATTACCTTTATCTGACCTTCAAGGAAGTACTTGCCTTTAGCTAAGGTGAAACTTATGTCTCAGTAGATAAGTATTAATAATTGAAGGGAGACCATGGATTTTGCCTGTGACATACCACTTATTTTTCATGATGCTTCCATGGAACAAATATCAGTTTAACAATCAGATAGATATAAAATGCCATCTCCAGAATTCAAAGTTTCTATTTTTCAGATATAATTTACATTAATTTCAATTATAGATAGAAATAAAATAAATTTGACGAAGTTTATAATGACATAAAAATCTGTCACTTATTTAACACATGTATATAAGTAGTTCAATTACTAAACACTTTTTAAACTAAACTTGCATATATATAACATTTTTCATTGTGTTTTTAAAATTTTGTTATATTTTAATTTTAAACATAAAAATTTAAAGCAGAACAGATTATCCGGGAGGCTGGGCTCTATGAGGAGAAATGTGGGATCAGGATTGGTGGACGATTTATCAACAATCTGCATTATACGGATGACACAACCCTGCTTGCTGAAAATGAGGAGGACCTGAAGCGCCTGCTGCAGAGTGTCAAGGACGGCAGCCTCTAATATGGATTGAGGCTCAATGTCAAGAAGACAAAGATTCTCACCACTGGACCAATTGGCAGCATCAGGATGGATGGTGAAGAGATTGAGATTGTACACAGCTTTAGTTTGCTTGGCTCCATAGTCAACAGTCTTGGCACCAGCAGCCAGGAAATTAAAAGGCGCATTGCCATGGGAAAGTCTGCTGTTAGGGACCTCTCCAAGGTGCTGAAGAGCAGTGGTGTCTCTCTGGAGACTAAGGTGCGTCTGATACAGGCCATGGTCTTCGCAATCACCTGTTATGCATCAGAGTTGGACAATGACCAAGGAGGATAGAAGGAGAATTGATGCCTTTGAGCTGTGGTGCTGGAGAAGAGTATTGAGAATACCATGGACTGCTAGGAAAACAAACAGATTTGTCCTGGAGAGGGTTAAACTGGGTGGCTCCTTGGAGGCAAGGATTCTGAGGCTTCGTCTAACTTACTTTGGACATGTAGTGAGGAGAGACCTGTCCTTAGAGAGGGACATCATGCTTGGGAGGGTGGAGGGACGGCGCAGGAGAGAAAAGCCCTCTATGAGGGGGATTGATTCAGTGACTGGGATAATTGGGATGGGAGTGTCAGGGACAGTGCGATTGGCACAGGACAGAGTGGAGTTTAGGGCTGTTGTACATAGGGTCGCTATGAGTCACAGGCGACTTGACGGCACATAACAACAACAACAGAATGAAAAACTATTTCAGACAATTATAGTATGTCAAATAACTAAGTAATACCAAAATGTCTAAACACCTATATTTTGGGAACTAAAATAACAGAAACATTTCTTCTTTATATTTTATTGACCATGAATCTCTATCACATTTCTTGCTTCATAAAAAATAATTTCCAATTATAAATAGTATATTTTCACTTCCTTACAATCACAAAAACAATTTTTGAAAAGCAAAACAAGTTACTTTCAGTGTAATAAAACAAGTCTATGAGTGAAGACAAGATAGATTTGTTGGATTGTGCCATATTTTTCAATTGTTGGAAATGGAATAGTTTATATTACTTATCACAGTCTTGAAAGTTCTTTCAACAATTAGTTTTCATCAGATTATTTCCAAATAAGAGTCAACTATGTTTATATGGTAGAAAAAACAAAGGATCCATCCCTGCTGCATACTTGATTTTAAACTATGTAGTGTTTCCTTAATCTGTTAAGACAATAACTTCTTGGCTTATGTTTACATTTCATATGAAAATAATTAAGTTCTGTGACATTCCCTTCTTCTCCATATCAGTCATAGCTCCTTTATGATCCACACAGTCACGTGTCTTTGTATAGTTAATAAAACACAGACATTTTTCTGGTATTCTCTGCTTTCAGCCAAGATTCATGTTACATCAACAATGATATCCCTAGTGCAATGGCTTCTTCTGAACCTCTCTTGAACTTCTGGCAGTTCCCTGTCAATGTACTATCCTAGCCATTTTTGCAAGATCTTCATGAATATTTTACTTGCATGTCATATTAATGATATGGTTCTATAATTTCCCATTTTGTTGGATCACCAGTGTGAAGGATGAGAACAAACATGGATCTCCTCTAGTCTGTAGGTCAGGTAGCTGTCATCCAGATTTCCTGGTATAGACTGGGACACTCCTCCAGAGTTGTATATATTATTAGAAACATGCCAATTGTTATGTTATCAGTTCTTAGGTTCTTATTTTTTTTCCAATGACTTCAAAATAGAAGAGGACCAACAAGGTGGATAGACACAGTGATTGAAGCAATGGACTCAAGTGTGTCAGAGATGAGAATTGCACGGGTTACGAGAGGTTTCATGTCTGTTGTTTGTAGGTTCTCTATGAGTCATTCTCAATGTGAGGGCATCAAACAACATCAACAACATGATTACTTACATTCAATTCACCTGTACACCACTCTAGGCTTTGCACTTCCTCCTTCTATCACACCTGATTTCCAAAGCTGTGATTTATTTAGTTTGCTTGGCTCCACAATCAACACTCTTAGTAACAGCAGCCAGGCAATCAAGAGATGAATTGCATTGGGAAAGTTGACTGTGAGGGACCTCTCAAAAGTACTGAAAAGCAATGACATCAGGCTGGAGACTAAGATGTGCCTGACCTGGGCTAAAGTCTTCGCAATTACGTGCTATGCATCACAGAGTTGGATGGTGAATAGGGTTGATAGAAAGAGAATTGATGCCTTTGAGCTGTGGTGCTGGAGAAGAGTGTTGAATATACCATGGACTGCTAGGAGAACAAACAGGTTTGTCCTGGAGAAGGTGAAGTCGAAATGCTTCTTGAAGTCAAGGATTCTGAAACTTTGTCTGACATATTTTGGGCATGTTGCAAGGCGTAACTGGTCCTTGGAGAGGGACATCATGTTTGGCAGAGTGGAAGGCGGCGAAGGAGAGGAAGACCTTTGATGAGATGGATCGATTCTGTGACTGGAGAGGTGGGAATAAGTGCTTTTGAGATGGCTAGGTTGGCACAGAATAGAAGAGCTTTTAGGGCTCTTGTACAAAGGGTCTCTATGAGTCGCAAACGACTTGATGGCACGTAACAATTATGAAGGAGCTCAGGTGGCCTCATGGTAGGAACTGTGCTCCCAATCCAAGGATGCACAGTTTGAAACTACCAGCTGCTTCTGGGAAGAAAGATGGCCAAAGAACTTCAGTGGGACTAACTGCCTCTGAAAATCTTCTGGAAAGTCAGCTATGAGTCAGCTCTGACTCAACAACAGCAAAGGAAATAAAAACACGAGCAATCAGGATTGATGGTCAAAAGTAATAATGGGCTGGTTTTAGTCTATAAGCATGTGTGGCTGATGCTCAGAGATAAGCTCATATATATGAACAGATGATAGCAGCTCTCCAATTTAGATTTTTGAGGCTTGCCTCCAAGGAGTAGCTTGGTTTAATCCTCTACACATGATAAATTCTTCATGGTTATAAAAAGTGAGCTAAAATTTTTACTTATAAGATGTAGTACAATGGAATAAATAATATGGGCTTTCTAGTGTTGTGCCACAATTGCGAGTCCCCCAAAGACTACCAGGGAGTTGAATCCAATGCAAGAACATGAGGGATTTTATTACAAGCTAGAGCAGGGACTCTAACACTCTCAGATGCAATGGCAGTGGGGAGGAACCCGAGCTCCTCCTGGGCTAGATCTTTATTGGCACTGGGAGCAGCCAGGGTGGGTTAGGGGCTGGGAGATATAAGGGGATTGGGGAACTTGTGGGGAAGCTGGAGGTGGCACATAGTGATTGGCTACTTTGAAAATAAGCGGACTCCTTAGCAAGGGTGCGAATATTTGGCATACTATGATTGGAATAATGTTCATACAGGAGTTAGAGTCACTTCCTTGTTGCTGAGGTCCTTTCAGGAAGTGAACATGAGAAAAGCAAGGACAAAGGACTTAAGATGGTGGCCAGACGAGATAGAGAGATGATATAGGTGATTGATATTGATAATATAGATATAGATACAGATACAGATACAGATATAGATATAGATAACAAATTTTGACTCTTAAACTAGCCAAAACCTTCCATTCTGTCAGATCTTATATATGTGTTGTAAGTGCTGGCCTCTTTAGTCTGTGCCTAAGGACTCATTGTGGATTAAGTTATTTGTGTTAAGGAGGTAGGATTGTAATTCCCACTTCACTAGAAGACCCAGTTCATCATTATTAGTACTCTTGAGAGTGTAGGTTTTGACCTCGAGATCCTATATAAAGGAATGCTCAACTTTCTTCCTCTGGACATTACAACAAACCTGCTCTACCTTCTTTAAAAGACTTGAAGCAAGAGCTGCCAAATAGGAGCAGGTGACTTCATCTTGAGAATGCATAGTCTGTCCTTCCTTCATCAGCTAACGCAATCCTGTGCAATGGTCTATAACATTCACAACTCTGTAAATTATTGCTTTGATTTTTTAAATTTTCTCTGATACTTTCCAATGAATTGAATGAGGGAGGTGAAAAATAACCACTGCTAAAAATAACTCTGTAGTACAGTTCTTTGGAAAAGTTAGACATATATGACATTCAAAACTTCTGATTTATTTGAACCAGTTTTGTACGATTCCTTTAAAGGATATTATTCTCGTTTAAAAGTATCAAATGAAACACCCTTAAAACCTCAAGAAATCACAATTTTCTAAAAATCCCTAATAGGTATTTAGAAGTAGTTGCTTTATATAAGCTCTGTATATTAACTCCTAAACAAGAGTTAAAGGGATGATTTAAACTGGTTTGTATTTATAAAAAAAGCCAAATACATGTGTCCAGATAGAGAAGGCTAAGGATCACGGGGTTCTTTCTATAGTCACTCACCAATAAGCCAAATGAATTGCAGTAACCAAGATCCTTTATTGCAGATTAAGGAGAAAAGACAGAATTCTCTCAAAAACTGCCTCCTTGTCTAAGGATGGTTACTGGGTTTTATATTTAGGTTAGCTATTAATCTACTTAACATATTACTATAGCTAGTTCAAAGTTACATTCAAAAGACTAGTTTACATACAGCCCCTAGTAAGCAGACAACTTGAGGCACAGTATACATATGGCTGAGAAAAATGCAGTCCCTATAGATAAATGCTAGTTCAGGAAAGATGCAGTTCTTTTCTCGGTAAATAGATGTTGTTGTTATGTGTCATCGAGTTGCTTGCGACTCATAGCGACGCTATGTACAACAGCCCTAAACTCGACTTTATCCTGTGCCAATTGCACCGTCTCTGACACAGCCATCCCAATTACCACAGTCACTGAATCAATCCACCTCATAGGGGGCCTTCCCCTTCTGAGCTGTCCCTCCACCCTACCAAGCATGATGTCCCTCTCCAAGGATCTGTCCCTCCTTGAAACATGTTTAAAGTATGTTAGATGGAGCCTTAGAATCCTTGCCTCCAAGGAGCAGCCTGGTATAACTCTTTCCAGGATGAATCTCTTTGTTTTCCTAGCAGTCCATGATACCCTCAACACTCTTCTCCAGCACAACAGCTCAAAGGCATCAATTCTCCTTCTATCCTCCTTAGTCATTGTCCAACTCTCTGATGTGTAGCAAGTGATAGCAAAGACCATGGTCTGTATCAGATGCATCTTAGTCTCCAGAGACACACCATTGTTCTTCAGTACTTTGGAGAGACCCTAACAGCAGATTTTCCCATGGCAATACGTCTTCTAATTTCCTGGCTGCTGGTGCCGACAGTGTTGACTGTGGAGCCAAGCAAACTGAAGCTGTGAATAATCTCAATCTCTTCACCATCCATCCTGATGCTGCCAACTGGCCCAGTGGTGAGAATCTTTGTCTTCTTGACATTATGCCTCAATCCATATTAGAGGCTGCAGTCCCTGACCCTCTGCAGCAAGCGTTTCAGGTCCTCCTCAGTTTCAGTAAGCAGGAGTGTGTAATCTGCATATGGCAGACTGTTGATAGATCTTCCACCAATCTTGACCACACATTTCTCCTCATAGAGTCCAGCCTCCCGGATAATCTGTTCTGAATATAAGTTTAAAATGTATGGAGACAGGACATATCCCTGGTGCACGCCCTTCCCAGTTTTGAGCCTTGCAGTGTTTCCTTGCTCTGGTCTGACGACTGCATCTTGGTTCAAGTAAAGGCTTCTCAATAGCATGATCAAGTGTTCTGGGATTTCCATTCTTCTCAGAGTCAGCCACAGTTTGTTATGATCCACACAGTCAAACGCCTTTGTCAATGAAACACAAACAGACATTCCTCTGTATTCCCTGCTTTCATCTAAGATCCATCTAACATCAGCTACAATATCCCTAGTACCACGACCCATTCTTAACCCAGCCTGGACCTCTGGCAGTTCTCTGCTGATGTGTTGTTCCAGTCATTTTTGAATAATCTTCAGTAGAATTTTGCTTGCATGTGAAATCAATGAGATTGTTCTATAGTTCTCACACTCTGTTGGGTCACCCTTCTTTGGGATGGGAACAAATATAGATCTCTTCCAGTCAGTTGGCCCGGTGATTGTTCTCCAGATTTCTTGGCACAACTTGGTGAGCACATCCAGGGCAGCATCTCTTAGCTGACATATGTCAATTGGTATACCATCTATTCCTGGGGCCCAATTTTTTGCCATTTCCTTCAAAGCAGACTGACCTTTGTCTTTCATCACCATAGTCTCTTGCTCATATGTTGTTTCATGAAATTCTTCTGTGTCTGCCAATTCCTTTCCATATAGTGATTCAGTATATTCTTTCCATCTTCTATTAATACTTCCTGGATCATTAATATTCTCCCTAAAGCATCCTTGATTATAGCAACTCGAGGTTTGAATTTGTTCTTCAGTTCCTTGAGCTTAAGAAATGCTGAGCGACTTTGGCCCTTTTGATTTCTGACTCCAACTCCTTGCCATTTCATTGTAATATTTTGCTTTGTCATCCCGTGAAGCCTTTTGAAATCTTCTATTCAACTCTTCAGTATCTTGAATTCTTCCTTGTGCTTTGGCTTCTCTGCACTCCAGTCCAATTTTCAGAGTCTCTTCTGACATCCATTTTGGTCTTCTCTTTCTCCTATCTTTGTAATGACCATTTGCACTCTTCCAGGATGATACCCTGGATATTCTCCCACAACTCGTCTGGTCTTCGCTCTTTAGTGTTCAAGGCCTCAAACATGTTCCTGAGTTGGTTCTGAAACTCAGTTATGATAGACTCAAAGTCATATTTTTGATGCCTTGGATTTGGATAAATTTTCCTCAACTTCAGCTTGAACTTGCATATGAATAGTTGGTTGTCTGTTCCACAATCAGCTCCTGGCCTAGTTTTCACAGCTGATATTGAGCTTCTCCAGCGGTTCCTTCCACAGATGTAATCGATCTGATTCCTATGCATACCATCACGTGAAATCCAAGTATATAACCTGTGTTTATGTCTCTTAAAATAGTATTTGCTATGAATAAGTCATTGATTGTGCAAAATTCATTCTCTTTCCAGCTCCATTTCTGTCACCAAGTCCATGTTTTCCAACTATTGAGTCTTCTTCTCTGTTCCCAACTTTTGAATTCCAGTCACCTATTACTATCAATGCATCTTGATTGCATGTTCGATTGATCTCTGATTGCAAAAGTTGGTAAAATTCTTCTATATCCTTTTCCTTGGCTCTGGTTGTTGGTGCATATATCTGAATGATAGTGGTATTTACTGGCCTTCCTTGTATGCGTATAGATATTATCCTGTCACTGAAAATATTGTACTTCAATATAGATCTAGAAATTACTTTTTTAACTATGAAAGCAACTCCGTTTTTCCTCACCTTTTCATCCCCAGAGTAATATATCATATGGTCATCCGACTCAAAATGCCCCATGCCAGTCCAACTCATCTCATCAATGCCTAGTATGTCAATATTTATGTATTCCATTTCTTCCTTAACAATATCTAATTTTCCTACATTCATGGTTCTCACATTCCATGTCCCAGTCACTAGTGTCTGCTTAAAACTGTTCCTCTTCCTTTGTATTTTCTTACTTGAAAGTTCAACCTAAGTTGCCCTTTCTGTTATCTACATGTGTTCTGTTGTACATAGATAGGGTTTTCAGAGGCCTGCTATTTCAGAGGTGAATGGCCAATCCTTCTTCCTAATTTGTCTTAATCTGAAGAAGAAGAAAAATATAAGATAAATCACAAAATCTTCCTAAAACACAGGATATTGTAATTTTCTAAAAATTTCTAATAGCTATTTAAGAAGTAGTTGTTTTATATAGCTGAAACTAGATTAATCGAGATTATTTAGACTAGATGGTATTTATGCACAGAATCAAGTACATGAGGTCACATGCCTGCAGTAGGGAAGACAATTCTATTGTTATCCCAGCTTTTCCTTTGCGTGCAAATTTTCTCTTTTCAAAATATAATGAAAAAACATTATTCACCTCATAACAAATCCCCAGCTATATGGAAATTTAATTATAAGTTAATTTTACTAAATTACAGTTGTAATAGTTTTTAGTAATTCTATTCTAGCCAAAGGTGTTTTTGTTTATTGGTCAATTTCAGAAGTTACCACCCCAAGGGTGCTTCTCCTTGGTATTTTTATTGGCTCATTAACCACTAGTTAAGATTCTAATAATGACATTTTTTTTACAATTATGACATAAAATATTTAAGTTCTTAGTAATTTTAACTACATACATACAAGTATTATATATGTTGAGATCCCTGGGTTTTGCAGTAGCAACTCAGAATTTATTTGTACAGAGCTGAGACCTAATTTTGCGTCTCTCTACTCTCCTTGTTCAGAGAAATTATATAGATTTTTGTAGACTTGCTATGATGGGCGTAGTTATGAATGTTGCTTGTTAGGTGCAGTCTAGTAGAAGAGAAATCATAGATACATTATGTACAACAAATAAAAACCTTGCCAATCCAGTGCTATGCTTACAATCTTCACCATGTTTGATTTCATGGCTATAGTTACTGTGTCAAACCATCTAGAAAAGAATATTCCTCTCCTTCTTGATACTTTGCTTTTCTAGGCATAATATCAAAGCCATAATATCCTGCTAGCAAAGACAAAGTATGGGACATTAAGTCCTCTAAGATGCAATCTGGCTGCACGGCCTTCAAGACAGATATGTCTGTTCTTTTTGTACCCATGGTTCTTCATCAAGAGTATTCCTCCTCAAAACCACAATTCAAAGAATTTAACTTTTTCAGTATTTCTAACTCATTAGCTAACTTTCAGATTCATATAAAAAACAGTTAAAAACACTTCAAAAAGAGTGTCTTAGTTTTTAAACTGATATGTTTGTTTTTCAACATGCTAAAGAGATTCATGACAGAAGATTCAAATCAACATGTCTTTTAATATCTTGACTGTAATCAAGTAAAATTAAATGCTTCATGAATTCATTCTTATATAATTTATCATGATATTGCATATTGTTCCAATAGTGAAGGGTTTTATCCATGGCCTCTTCTGAATTCAGCCTGAAATTGTGACAGTTCCCTGTCAATTTGCTGCTCCAATTATTTCTAATTATTCTTCAAGAATTTACTTGCTTGTCACATTAATTAATAATCTTGTTCAAGAAGTTCTGCATTCTTGTGAGTTGTCTTTTTTCTAAAAAACAAACAAAAAAAAAAAAAACACCACAAATGTAGCCCTCTTCCAGTTAATTGACCAGGAAGCTATTTTTCCAATTTCTTGGTATAGTTGAATAAGCATGTCAAGGGTTATATTTGTTGAAATATCTTCAATTATATTATGTCAATCCCTGAAGTCTTATTTTTTGCCAATGCCGCCAATGAAGTTTGAACATCTTCCTTTAATACCATTGGTTCCCCATGACACAGTACTTCCTGCAATGGTTCAGTGGCAACCAACTTTTTTTGGTGTAATTATTTTTTCTATTTTTCATTGGTTTTGGGTGCTTCCTGTATCATTTAATATTTGGTCCATAGTATATTTCAGTATGTTAGCTCAAGACTTGAATGAATTCTTCAGCTCTATTAGCTTGAGAAAACACTGAGCATGACCTTTCATGTGTGTTGGTTTTTTTGTGTGTTTTTTTTTACTTTCCGGTTCATAGCACATTTTAAAATATAAAAGTTTCCTTTGATTATTTAAGTTGTCATTTGAAATTTTCAGTTCAAATCTCTTATCATTTCACTTTAACTTTTCTTCATTAAAGAGTAAGTTTCAGAATTTCTTCTTATGTCCACTTTGGTTTTTCTTTCTTGTCTTTTAATGACATTTGCTTTTTCATGTATGGTACCCTTTGAGATATACCACAACTGATTTTGGTTATTGTTTAATGTATTAAATCTGGGGTTTGTTTTTTGTTTTTCTAGGTTTTGTTTACTTTTTATTTGAGTGAAAGGTAAGCGTTAAGAAAACCCCACATTGTAGTTGTTACTGCTGTCATGTGCTGTCAGGTTGACTATGACTCATAGTGACCCTATGAACAATAGTTCCGAACTCTGCGCTATTCTGAATGAATATCAGTATATCTGATACACTTGTAGCCACTACTACAGTCACTGTGAAACTACATCTCATCCAAGGCATTAATTATCATTGATGCTTTTTATATTAGCTTTTTATAGTGTTAAAGCAAATTTATTGTACACTTCCACTCACCTTTCTGTTTTTTGTCTGATATTTTTTTCTCCTCTTTTCTTCCTCTTTTTATGACCGTTTGGTCCACAGTTATATATCCTGTTCTAGATTGTTAATTGCAATATACACAATATCGGGTGGTCTATACATTGCAGATTGAAATCCTCTCTTGAAATGATTCTTAAATGAAAATAGGATAAACTCAAGATTATATTTAGCTCTCATAGAATTATTTTCATTTTCTTAAACTACACCTTGAATATCCAAAGACAAACTCTGATCTTACTCTGACTGCTGACATTAAGTTTTACTACTGTCTCCTTCTGTTGATTAACTCAAAAGGGCCGAACTTGCTCAGCATTTCTTAAGCTCAAGGAACTGAAGAACAAATTCAAACCTCGAGTTGCTATAATTAAGGATGCTTTAGGGAGATTATTAAATGATCCAGTAAGTATTAAAAGAAGATGGAAAGAATATACTGAATCACTGTATCGAAAGGAATTGGCAGACACGGAAGAATTTCATGAAACAACATATGAGCAGGAGACTACGCTGATGAAAGATGAAGTTCAGGCTGCTTTGAAGGAAATGGCAAAAAATAAGGTTCCAGGAATAGATGGTAGTTAGAGTAGTGAGAGAAGATCCTCACCCTGAAATCTACAGCATCCCTTTTCAGCAGGAAGTAGCTAAAAGAATACACCATCCCCTTTTCCTTATGAATCAGGCTGAAGTCTCTCTCAGGGAGGAGTGATAGGGAATGGCAAAGGACACACTGACAAAGGAGATTAATCAGAACGGGCTTTGACAAGCACTGTGGCAATTGGACAATTAAAACAGACATTCGGGGGGGGAAGAATGAATGGGGGAGGAGGGTAGATTAAACAGTGCAACAATGAATGAATGAAAACCCAAAATCTCTGTAAATGTTCATTAAAACTATTACAATTTAATTATAATTGAAAAAAACTCTCCAATTTTTGCACCTTTGACTTTTTGCGGCTAATGTATACATTTGAATAATAGTTATTTTAACAGGTCTACCTTGTATATATATAGATGTTATCCTGTCATTGACAACATTATACTTCAGGAGAAATCTTTTCTTTATATGCATATATATTTTTAATTCATTGTTGCACAATTTCTTCCCCCTACCAAGGCCATTCCCAGTCCACCCCACCATGCACATCTTGTTGCAGATGTAATACATGCAATGTCTAATCATATATTCCTTTAGCAAAGTTCTTCCCCTCATTCACTTTATTGCAGTGTTCATCCACACTTATTCAATTATCTCTCCAACCCCCACCATGTCTATCTTATTTTATTAATTAAAATTTATTTTTTAAATTGTGATTTTAATGAAAGTTTGCACATAAATTGGATTTTCATTTCTTCATGGTTACACTTTTTTCCCTTCTTATCCCCACAGTTTACTTTAAAAAAAATTCATTCATTGTTGCATAATTTCCTCCTTCTCCTTTCCCCCACACATCCAGTTCACATTGCCATGTATGCCTAATTCTGTACTGTTGTCATCCAAATAATGCCTAATCATATATTCCTTTTAAATGTTCTGTTCTTAATCTGTTATAATTCAGTGCTTATTATTTGTCTCTTCTTTTCTTGATTTCTCCCCAACCTCCATGTCAGTCCTGTTTTATAACAGAGGTGTTATGCATTATCTCTCCTTTTGTAACAGATAATACATTCAGCATAATGTCTTTCAGGATAGCTCATTTTGTATGACATTTTATGAGTTCCTTGTTTTTCAGTGTTATCCAGTATTACATTGTATAAATATACCACAGGTTTTTTTCTATCCATTCGTTTGTTGATGGGCAGTTGAGTTGCTTCCATTCCTTTTCTATTGTGAATAACATGGCAATAAACACTGATGGGTGTATTTCCATTTATGTGGCACCTCTGGTTTCTTTAGGGTGTGGAATTGCAGAATCAAATGGTATTTTATTTCCAACTTTTTGAGAAAACACCAAACCACCCTCTATGGTGGTTTCATTATTTTACACTCCCACCACCAATGAATAAGAATTCCAGTCTCTCCACAAACTATCTAGTGTTTGCTGTTTGCTACTCTGTTGAATGTTGCTATTATTGCTGGGGAGAGATGTTGTTGCACAGTTGCTCTTATTTGCATCTCTCTGAGAGCTAAGGATTTTGAACATTTCTTAATCTATGTGTTTGCCATCTGAATGTCTTCTTTGCGGAAGTGTCTATTCTTATTCTGTGCCCATTTTATGATTGCATTGTTTATATTTTTCTTTTTAAGATGATGGAGTATTTTATAAATTTTAATATAAGTCCCTTATCAAATAGGTCATTCCCAAATATTTTTCCCCAGTCTGTGGATTTCATTTTTACCCTGTTGTAGAAGTGTTTGACATGCATAAGGATTTATAACAGTGGTATTATGAACTACTTGTCCATTTTTCCCTTTTGTTATAATTTAATAAAAATTTTATAGAAACTTTGGATTTCTATTCATTCATAGTTGCACAACTTTCCTCTCTGCCCACCCATTCCCCCAATTCAATTTTCTCTATGAAAAGTAAGAAGAAGAAAAAAAATCACTGTTATACAATCACTTCCCAGTCCACTCCACTATGCAGCTTTTATTCTGGGCACTTATTATGACAATAATAACTCATCATATATTCCTCCTAAACAGTTCTCTCCCTCCATCATCTGTTTCAATGCAGTATATATTATTTATCCCCTTTTAGTTTCCTGCAAACTCTGATGTCAGTCTCCCTTAATAACAGTGGCACTATGCAGTATTTGTCCTTTTGTGCTGAGATATTTCACTCAGCATAATGTCATCCAGGTTCATCCATTTTGGATAATATTTCATGAGTTCCTTGTTTTTCAATGCAGCATATTATTCCATTGTCTAAATATACCACAGGTTCTCTATCCATTCTTTTGTTGATGGGCACTTGGGTTGTTTCCAAGTCTTCGCTATTGTGAACAAAGCTGTAATAAGTATATATTACTTGGGTGGAAGTTCTGATTTCTTTAGGGTATAATCCCAACAGCGGAATTGCTGGGTCAAATAGTATTTCTAGTTACAACTTTCTGAGAAATTGCCATACTGACTTCTGTAGTGGTTGCACTATTTTACACTAACACCAAGACTGAATAAGTGTTCAGCATTTGTTGTTTGCTTTTCTGTTAAATTTTGCTATTCTTACTGAGGAGAGATAATATCTGATAGTTGTGTGGATTTGCAGCTCTTTCATAGCTAAGGATGCTCAAAATTTATTCATGTGCTTGTATTCCATCTGAATGTCTTCTTTGGTGAAGTGTATGTTCATATCCTGTGCCCATTTTTCAGTCGGATTGTTTTCCTCTATTTTGCTTTGGAGTACATTATGTATTCTAGATATAAGTCCCTAATTTTACATATAATTACCAAATTTTTTCCCAGTCTGTGGCTTCTCTTTTTACCCTGTTGGAGAAGTTTTTGGGTGTGCATATGGATTTGATTCTTAGAAGGTCCCATTCATCTATTTTATCCCCTACTAGTTATAGGTTTTTCAGGATGCTTGGAGACTGTTTATGTTGTGGATTAGGGATTGTAGAGTTCTTTCAAGCTTTTCTCTAAAGAGTTTTATAGTATTTGGTTCTAGTTCTAGGTCCTTGATCCACTTTGAGTTGGTTTTTGTGTATGGTGTGAGGTATGGATCTTGCTTGAGTTTTCTACAGAAAGTTTTCCAATTTTTCCAACACCATTTCTTAAATAAGTTTCCTCACTTAAATGATTTCATCTCCTTGTCAAAAATCAGTTGACCATAGGTAGATGGACTGATTTCTGGGTTCTCAATTCTTCCATTGATCTATGTGTCTGTCATTATATGAGTACCACACTTTCTTGAGCACCACACAATGTAGTAGGATTTGAAATCAGGCAGAGAGATACCTCTTACCTTGTTTCTCTTTTTAAAGTGTGCTTTCCTTTTGGGGGGCTTCTTTCCCTTCCAAATGAAATTGGAGATTTTCTTTTCCATCTCTTTGAAGAATGGAATTCGTATTTGTGTTTATCTGTGCTTCATTGACTATGCAAAGGCTTTTGGCTGTCTAGATCATAAAAAGCTGTGGCTGACTCTGAAAAGAATGGGAATCCCAGAACTTTTGATTTTGCTAATGCAAAACCTATACTTGGATAAAGAGGCAGTCATCAGAACAGTACAAGGAGACACTGCTTGGCTCAAAATCGGGAAGGGCATACCTTTTCAATCTGTATGCAGATCAGATCATCTGGGATGCTGGTTATATGAGGAGAAATGTGGCATCAAGATTGGTAGAAGATCCACTAACAACCTGTGTTAGGCAAATGATAAAAACCTTAGGAGTACCTGAAGTGCTTGCTGCAGAAGTCAAGCATTGCAGCCTTAAATCTGGATTGAAGTTCAACATCAAGAAAGCAAAGATTCTCTCTCACCACTGGGCCAATTTGCAACATCAGTATGAATGGTGAAGTGATTGAGATAATTATCAGTTTTAGTTTGCTAGGTATCACCGTCAACACTCTTAATACCAGCAGCCAGGAAATCAAGAGATGAATTGAATTGGGAAAGTCAGATGTCAGGGACCTCTCCATAGTACTGAAGAGCAACAACATCAGACTGGAGACTAAGGATCACCTGATCCGGGCTATAGTTTTCAAATTGCATGCTATGCATAAGAGATCTGGACAGTGACTAGGGATGATAGAAATAGAATTGATGTCTTTGAGTTGTAATGCTAGAGATGAGTGTTCAATATACTGTGGACTATAAGGAGAACAAATGGGTTTGTAGTGAAGTGGGTAAAGCTGGACTGCTTCTTGGAGTCAAGGATTATGAAGTTTCATCTGACATACTTGGGGCATATTTCAAGGAGGTACAAGTCCTTGGAGAGGGACATCATGTTTGGGGGAGTGAAAGGACAACGCATGATGGTATGCACCAACAACTAGAGCCAAAGAAGATGAAATAGAAGATTTTTATAACTTTGAAGTCAGAAATTTATCAAACATGGAATCAAGATGCATTAATAATAATGGGTGACTGGATTGTAAAAGTTAGGAACAGGGAAGAAGGATCAGTAGCTGGAAAACATGGGCTCAGTAAGAGAAATGAGGCTGGAGATAGAATGATACAGTTCTTCACATTCAATGATTTATTCATTGCAAATACCTTTTATAAGAAACAAAAACATAGGCTATACACATGGATTTCACTTGATGGTATGCATAGGAATCAAATCTATTACATTTGCGGGAAGATTCACTGGAGACACTCAATATCAGTAGTGAAAACCAGACTGGGTGCTGATTGTGGGACAGACCACCAACTACTCATATGCAAATTCAAGCTGAAGTTGAAAAAAATTAAGTCAAGTCCACCAAGATTTGACCTTAAGTCTGTCCCACTCGAATTTCAAAACCACCTCAGGAACAGGTTTGAGGCCTTGAGCACCAATGAGTGTAGACCAAACGAGCTCCGGGAGGATATCAAGAAAATCGTCCATGAAGAATGCAAAAGATCATTACAAAAGGTTGAAGAAGAAGAAAAGACCAAGATGGATGTCAGATGAGATTCTGAGTATTGCATCAGAGCACCATGAAGCCAAAGCTAAAGGAAGAAATCAAGAAATCAAAGACCTGAATAGAAAATTTCAAAAGGCAGCTCGGGAAAACAAAGCAAGATACTTTAATGAAATGTGCAGAGAACGGAAGTCAGACAAATCAAAAGGGCTGGACTAACTCAGCTTTTCTTAAGCTGAAGGAATTGAAAACCAAATTCAAGCCATGGGTGCCAATACTTAAAGATAGTTTGGGTAGAATGTTGAACAATCCAGGAAGTATCAAAAGAAGATGGAAGGAGTACACAGAACCACTGTGTCAGATGGAACTGGCTGACAGAGAGGAATTTCATGAAGTAACACATGAGCAAGAACCTATGGTGATGAAGGAGGAAATTCAAGTTGCTATAAACCTGTGGTGATGAAGGAGGAAGTTCAAGTTGCTATGAAGGAATTGGCAAAAAGCAAGGCTCCAGGAGTTGACTGTATACCAACTGATTTATTTCAACAAACAGATGCTACCCTTTATGTGCTCACTAAGTTTTGCCAGGAAATCTGGAGGACAGCCAGCTGGCCCACTGACTGGAAGAGATCAATATTTGTTCCCATTCCAAAGAAAGGTGACCCAACAGAGTGTGGAAATTATCGAACAATATCATTGATATCACATGCAAGCAAGATTCTGCTGAAAATTATCCAAGAACGTTTGGAACAATATGTCAACAGAGAACTACCAGATGTGCAGGTTGGATTTAGAAGAGACCTTGGTACTGGGGATATCATAGCTAATGTTAGATGTATCTTGGCAGAAAGCAAAGAATACCAGAAGAATGTCTATCTGTGCTTCATTGACTATACAAAGGCTTTTGACTATGTGGATCACAACAAGCTATGGCTGGCTCTGAAAAGAATGGGAATCCTAGAACATTTGATCATGCTAATGTGAAACCTATACTTGGACCAGGAGGCAGTCATCAGAACAGAGCAAGGAGACACTGTATGGTTCAAAATCAAGAAAGGGATATTAGGGTTGTATTTTGTCTCCATACCTTTTCAATCTGTATGCAGAACAGATCATCTGAGACACTGGGCTGTATGAGGAGGAATGTGGCATCAGGTTGGGTGCAAGAATCGTCAACAACCTGCTTTATGCAGATGACACAACCCTGCTCGTGGAAACTGAGGAGGACCTGAAGCACTTGCTGAAGTTCAAGGACTACAGTCTTCAATATGGATTGAAGCTCAATATCAAGAAAACAAATATTCTCACCACTGGGCCAATTGGCAGCATCAGTATGGATGGTGAAGAGATTGAGACAATTAACTGTTTTAGTTTACTTTGTTGACTCCATAGTCAACACTCTTGGTAAGAGCAGCCAGCAAATCAGAAGATGAATTGCATTGGGAAAGTCAGCTGTGAGGGACCTCTCAAGAGTACTGAAGAACAACGACATCAGGCTGGAGATTAAGGTGCGCCTGATCCAGGCTCTAGTCTTTGCAATTACGTGCTATGCATCATAGAATTGGACAGTGAATAGGGATGATAGAAAGAGAATTGATGCCTTTGAGTTTTAGTGCTGGAGCAGAGTGTTGAATAAACCATGGACTGCTAGGAGAACAAACAGGTTTGTCCTAGAGAGGGTAAAGCCAGAATGTTCCCTGGAGTCAAGGATTCTGAAGCTTAGTCTGACATACTTTGGGCATGTTGCAAGGTGGAACTGGTCCTTGGAGAGGGATATCACGCTTGGGAGAGTGTAGGGACGGTGCAGGAGAGGAAGATCCTTGATGGGATGGATCGATTCTGTGAGTGGAGTGGTGGCAATGAATGTGTTTGAGACAGCAAGGTTGGCACAGGATAGAACGGCGTTTAGGGCTCTTGTCGCTATGAGTCGGAAACGACTTGATGGCACATAACAACAACAACGACGACGACGACGACGACGACAATGTATCATTGGATTCTATTGGCCAGGATTTTATTCAGGATATTTGAAATTTTGTTCGTGAGAGATTTTGTCCTATAGTTTCTATGTTGGTAATGTCTTTACCTGGCTTTGGTATCAAGAATATGCTTACTACATAGCATGAGACAGGGAGAAATCCATCTTCTATTTTCTGAAATATTTCATTTAGAATTGATAACAGTTCTTATCTGAATGTTTGATAAAATTCATTTGTAAAACTATCAGGTTCAGGGCTTTTTTTGGCTGGAAGTTGTTTCATTACCTTTTCAATTTCTTCTTTTATGAGTCTGTTAACGTGTTCCATTTAGGTTTGTTTCAGTTTATGTAGGTTGTTAATTTTTACTTATTTGTCCATTTCTTCTGGGTTTTTATATTTGTTTGAGTATAGTTTTCCATAGTATTCCAATGTTAATCTTTTTGTTTTATGCGGTTCAGTTTTCCATAGTATTCCAACGTCAGCCTTTTTATTTTAAGTGGTTCTATTGTGACATTGCCTGTTTCATTTTTCTTTGGATTATTTATGTCTTTTCCTTTGTTAGTTTTGCTAGTGGTTTGTCTATTTTATTTACTTTTTCAAAGAAGTAACTCCTAATTTTGTTGATGGTTTCAATTGTTTTTTCTGTTTTCTATTTCATTTATTTCTCCTTTAATTTTATTATTTCAGTTTTTTTTAGAGGATATCAGGTTTTCTTGCTGTTCTTTTTCAATTTGTTGGAGCTGTTGAGTTAGAGACAATGGTCATTTTTTCCCTGCCTTTTGATGGGCTTAGTTATTGCTATAAATTGACCTCTGATAACCGCTTTGGCTGTTTCCCAGAGGTTTTGGTAAGTTGTGTTTTCATTGTCATTTGTTTCAAAAAACTTTTTATTCAATTTGTTTCCTTCTAGTTCTCATCCTTGTTCAAGCAAGGTGTTGTTCAGCCTCCAATTATGTGGTTGTTTTTTCTTCTTCTTCTTTATCCTCTTATTATTAATTTCCAATTTTGTAGCATTGTTGTCTGAGAAGATGCTTTGCATTATTTCTATATATTATTTTTTTATTTATTGATGCTTGCCTTGTGACCTAAAATGTAATCTCTTATGGAGAACCTTTCATACACTTGGAGAAGGTGTACTATGCTTTTTTGGGGTGCACTTGCCTATAAATATGTATACAATTGAGTTGGTTTATTGTGTGGTTTAATTCTTCAGAATCTTTGTTGAGTTTCTTCTGGTAATTCTATCTTTTTTTAAGAGTGTGTTGAAGTTTCCAATTACTATAGTAGTATTGTCTATTTCCTTTTTCAATTTTGTTAATGTTTCTTTTATATATTTCACAAGTCTTTCATTTGTTATGTCCTCTTGTTCTAGTGACACTTTAAGCATTATGTAGTGATCTTCCTTGTCATTTGTGATGGTTTTGGCTTTGAAATTTATAAGTGATTAATCTCTGTATTCCTGGTATATTTTTCTGGTTGTCATTTTGCTGGTATATTTTTCCCACCCTCTTGTTTTTAGTCTTTCTTTATCTTCATTTTTCTGATATGTCTATTGTAGACAGCATATCGATGGATTTTGTGTATTTATCCAATCTGCTACTCTTTTTTCTCTTCAGTGGTGCATTTAAACTACTCACATTCGATGTGCTTATTGAAAGGCAAGGTTTTATTGCTATCATTTTGTTGAGTTCTTTTGGGTGTTGTTGATAGTTACTTTGGTCCATCCTGCTTTCTGTGACACCACTACAAAAAGGATGTCTCTCAATGTTTCCTACAATTCTTGTCTTGATTTTACAAAGTGCCTTAGGTTTTGTTTTTCTGGGAATATCTTCATTCCCAGATATTTTGCTGGTTACAGTCTTCTTGGTTGACAGTTGTGTTCTTTGAGTGTTCGATGTATGTCATTCCACACTATCTTCTTGCTTGCATGGTTTCTGCTGAGAAATAGGCATTTAATCGTATCTGCTTTCCCTTACAGGTTATTGTTTATTTCTTCCTCCTGCTTAAAGAATTCTGTTCTTATCTTTGATTCTGGAAATTTTGACTGTGATATGCTTTGTTGTTTTTCTTTTGGAGTCTATAGTGTTTGCTCAGCTTCTTGAGTATATATTCTCTCATTCTTCATTATGCCTGGGATGTTCTAGTAATTCCCCCACAACTTTTTTGGTGCCTTTGCTTGCTTCCTGCTTTTCTGAGATCCCAGTGATGCACATCTTATTTCTCTTGATGGTGTCCCACATTGTTCTTAGATTTTCTTCTTTATCCTTCCTTTTTGATTCTGCTTTTTGCTCTAGGAGATCAGTGGTGATAATTCTATCTTCTATTTTGCTGGTTCTGTGTTCCATCTCTTCAACTCTGCTCATGTTTCCCTCCATCATGTTGACGGTATCTGAAACATTGGACCTCATAGTTTGAATTGGTTTTCTCGTTTTTCCAGATCCTGTAGTGCCTCATTTGTTTTTTCTGCGTTGTTTGGATTTTTTTTTTAAGATTCTCCAAGGTTTTGCTTGCAGTGTCCTATAATTCTTCAAGTTTATATTTCACCCATTGAAAACAGTCAGTCATTGTTCTTTTAAATTCTGTGTCAGAAAGTTCCGTCAGACTTTCTGGCTTCAGGAAACTCATTGACATTGTGTCACTTTTGGGAAGGTGAGGGTTAATATCTTGCTTTGGGCTTGAGTAGGCTGTGCAGTAGCCTGTTCTTTTGTGATATCGCTTTGGTATTATTCCTGAGGCTATAGCCAGTTTTTGATCTGAAGTCACTGTGCCAGAAGATGGTTGGGTAGGTGCATGCATGGATGCATGTAGGGTGGGTACACATGTGTGCACATAGATGCACACAAGGATTGTGGATGAGGTTGGGGTGTGCACAGGGACCTCCCTTTGAGAACTTGGTCTACCACCCTAGTCAAGCTCCATCTGTCTCACTCATTCCTACTTAAGGTGAAGGAGTCCCACATGATCCAAAAATCAACAGTGATCTCTTGCCCAAGTACTTCACCCAAATTCTTGTTGTCCTTCTTCCTCCTGGCAGGTGGGTCCCACCACGACTCACTGCTCCCCACCAAGGAATGATGCTTCCAGCTGAGGCTCCCAAGCTGATTACTTTAATAATAGTTCTCACTCAAATTCCATTTGTCCTGCTTGCTCTGGTGTGTGTTGCTCTGGTACCTACTTGTCCTTTTGTGACTGAGACATTTCACTCAGCATAATGTCCTCCATGCTCACTCATGCTGTGTAATGTTTTATAAGTTTATTGTCTTCCAGTGCCATAAAATATTTTATTTTGTGAATGTATCAAAGTTTTTCAGTGCATTTGCTTGTTGATGGACACTTGAGTTGCTTCCACTTTTTTTTTAACTATTGTGAATAATGCAACAATAAACATGAAAGTGCATACATCTGTTTGAGTCATGGCTCTGGTTTCTTTAGGGTATATGTCCAGCAGTGGAATTGCTGGCTGTAATAGTATTTCTTTTTCCAACTTTATGAGAAAGTGCAAGATCACCTTCCATAGTGGTTGTACCATTATACATTCTCATCAGCAATGAATAAGACTTCCAAGCTCTCTAAAGCATCACCAGCATTTACTATTAGCTGCTCTAGTGGACATTGTTATTGTTGCTGGGATGAGATGATATCTCATGATTGTCTGGATTTGAGTATCTCTGATAGCTAAAGATTGTGAACACTTCATGTATTTGTTTACCATACATGACCTCTGAGTGAAATGTCTATTCATACCTTATGCCAATTTTGTGATTGGATTTTTTTTTTACCTTTTTCATGTTGAGGTGCTGGAGTATTTAATAAATTTTAGATATAAGTTTTTTTTATCAGATATTTCATTGCCAAATATTTCTCCAATATGTGAGTTTCCCTCTTATCCTACTGGAGAAGTTTTTTGATGTGCATTGGCATTTGATTCTTAGACAGTCCCATTCATCTATTTTATTCTATCCTGGTTGTAGGCTTTTGATGATTTTTGGAAAACTGGCCATGTTGTTGATTAGGGCATTTAGAGTTTTTCCTAGCTTTTCTCTGATAAACTTTATAGTCATTGGTTTTACTTCTAGTACCCTAATACACCTTGAGTTGATTCACAATGGGTCACAGGCGACTCAATAGACATAACAACAACAACAACATATGGTGCAGGGCCTGTTTAAGGTTTTTGGGGGGTTTTTTCTGCAGGTGATTTTCTAATTTTACCACCATCATTTGTTAAAGAAACTGTCATTTTTCCACTTAACTTATTTCATATCCTTGTCAAAGATTTGTTGATCATTGATAAATGAGCTGATTTCTTGGTTCTCAATCCTATTCCATTGATCTTTATGTCTGTCGTTATATCAAGACCACACTGTCTTGACCACTACAGCTACGTAGTAGGATTTGAGGTCAGGGAGTTTGATGTCTCCTACCTTATTTCTCTTTATCAGTAGTGTTTTGCTTATCCTGGCTCTCTTTCCATTCCAGACAAAATTAGAATTTTGCTTTTTCTATCTCCTTGAAGAATGGAATTGGTATTTCTATTGGGATTGCTTTGAACTTCGAGATCACCTTTGGTAGAATTGTCATTTTCACAATATTGAGTATTCCTATACATGAGCATGGTATGTTGTTCCATTTCTCCAGATCTCTTTTTGTTTCTTATAGTAATGTTTTATAACTTTCTTTGTATAGGACTTTAGTGTCTATAGATTTATTCCCAAGTATTTCATCCTGTGATTGGGTATTGTAATTGGTATTGTTTATCTTAGCTCCATTTCTGAATTCTCTTTGTCACTGTAGAGATATCCAGCTGATTTCTGTATATAGATCTTTGCTACTTTTCTGAAATGATCAACTATGTCTAATAGTTTTCTTACTGAATCCTTAGGATTTTCTAAATATATTATCATATCGTCAGCATATAGAGATAATTTTACCTCCTCTTTGCCAATTTTAATACCTCTTATTTCCTTGTCTTGCCTTATTGCTCTTATTAATACTTCCAATACTATATTGAATAGCAGAGGTGATAATAGTCATTCTTGCCCAGTTCCTTGCTCTATTCTTAAGGAAACTTATTTTATTCTCTCACCATTGAGAATGATGTTGGCTCTTGGTTTTAAATATATATATTTCACTATATTGAGGAAATTCTATTCTATTACTATTTTGTTGAGTGTTTTTATCAGAAAGGACTTCAGGATATATCTTGAAATGTTCTTTTTTAGCATGAATGCCATATTTTTCCTCTTTATTTTTATTCAAACTGGCCAATTATTATCCATTTCAATGCACTAATGCCAAAGACATAAATCTTTATGTATTTCTTTTTATGTTTGACAACTTCCAATTATCCTAAATTTGTACTACATGCATTCTGCTTTCTGCTTATTAATAGATGTTTGCAGCTTTTCTCTTCATTTTGAGTCTTGCCACATCAATAAATGAAAGTTCTGCATTGTGTTAAAGCTGTACCCATTCTGCATCATTAAGTTAATTTCTATTTCAGGAGGAGATAATGCATTCCTACTCATATTTTGAGTGCCTTCCAATATGAGCACTCATTTTCTGGCTCCATATTAGATATTTGCTCCTCTATTATTCGTAGAGTTTTCGTACACCTATTCTTTCAGGGCATGGTGCTGGGAAGTGTGGAGGGTCAATGCAGGAAAGAAAGATCTTCAACCACGTAGATAGACGCCCTAGGTACTGCAATGCACTCTTGTGTATCAGGAAGTGTTAAGATTGCCAGAATAGAACAGGGTTCAGATCTTTTATTCATAATGTCACTCTAAGTTGTACTCCACTCAACTTACCAACAACAGCAACAGTTATTTCAGGAATAGATAAGTCCTGCCACTTTATCTATCTTTGCCTGAAAATTCTGCTAAAAATTGTTCACCATGAGTAATCTTGCTGATATTTTGAATACCGATGGCATAGGTTTTTTAGGAACATAATTAAATCTTTTTGAATTCTCATTCTTCTCAATATTTTCCATAATTTACTATGATCCATAATTTCTAATACTTTTACATAGCCATCAAAACACAAATAAACATCTTTGTGATATCCTTTGCTTTCAGATGTTGTTGTAGTCGTGCTGGTTAAGTGACTTCGAGTTCCCTGTGCCTCATAGCTACGCTATGCATAATAGCTCTTAACTCTGCTCTAGAATGAGGCAGTCTCATTGTACACACACACACACACAATACAATACAATCCACACCAACTCCCATTACTCCAGTTACTATATCAATTCGTCTCCTCATGAATCTTCTTCTCTTGCTCTGTCTCCCCACCCTTCCAAGCATGATATCCTTTTCTAGTGACTCATCCCTTCTGACCATATGCCTAAAGTATTTGAGACAGAGTTTCAATGTCCTTGCTACCAAAAAGAAATTTGTTTTTGCCTTCACCTGGATAAACCTGTTTGTTCTCTTGGCAGTTCAATACTATTCTCTAGCACCACAACTCAAAGGCATCAATTCTTCATCTGTCAACCCTAGTCATTATCCAGCTCTCTGAGGCATAACAAATAATTGCAAAGACCAAAGCTTAAATCAGGTGCACTGTACTCTTTAGACTGAAATAGATGCTCTTTAGCACTTTGGAGATGTTTATGACAGCAACTTTCACCAGAACAATTTGTATTTTGATTTCTTGATTGCTGGTACTAAGAATGTTGATTGTGGAGACAAGCAAGCTGAAATTGATGACGTCAATCTCTTCTCTATGGTGCCGCCAATTGGCCCAGTAGTAACAGTCTTTGTCTTCCTGATGATGAGCTTCAATCCGTATTGAGGACTGTAGTTCTTGACCTTCTGCAACAAACACCAGTTTCTTCTCAGTTTTGTAAAGCAAGGTTGTATCATGGGCATAATATTTGTTGTTGATGAGTCTTCCTCCAATTATGATGCTACATTCCTCCTCTTAAAGCCCAGCCTCCTGAATGATCTGTTCTACATAAGGATTTAAAAGATATGGAGACAGAACACATCTCTGACTCACCCCTTTCCTCATTTTGAACTATGTACTGTGTCCTTGCTCTGTTCTGGGGATTGCTTTCTGGTTCAAGTATAGGTTTCCATGAGCACAATCAAGTGTTTTAGCATTCCCATTCTTCTCAAGGTTAGCCGCAATTTATCATGATCCACATAATCAAAGTCTTTGTATAGACTCTTATACTCTTTGCTTTCATCTAAGATCCACCTGACATTGGTAATAATGTCTCTGGAGTCATTGTTGTTGTTGTTGTTGTTATGTGCCGTTGAGTTGCTTGCGACTAATAAGACTAATAATGACCCTATGTGTAACAGCTCTAAACTCTGCTCTGTCCCATGCCAATCATATTGTCTCTGACACACTCATCCTGATTGCCCCAGTCACTGAATCAATCCACCTCTCAGAGGGCCTTCCCCTCCTACACCTGTCCTCCACCCTCCCAAGCATGATGTCCTTCTCCAAGGACCTGTCCCTCCTTACAACATGGCCAAAGTATGTCAGAAGAAGCCTCAGAATCCTAGCCTCCAAGGAACAGCCCAGTTTAACCCTGTCCAGGAGGAATCTGCTCATTTTCTTAGCAGTCCATGGCACTCTCAGCACTCTTTTCCAACACCAAACTCAAAAGCATCAATTCTCCAGCATTAGATTTTGATGGTCCATCTCACATACTTTAGATATGTTTTCTGGAAAGGCCAGATTTTGGAGACAGACATTCTTGGAAGGGTTGAGAGACAACACAGGAGAGGAAGACCCTGAATGAGACAGATTGACACAGAATCTAGGTTAATAGAGACAGGTGTAGCAAAGATAGTTAGATTGGCTTAGGATAGGACAGACTTCAAAGCTATTGTGGATAGGATCACTATAAGGCAGCTCAACAGCACATAACAACAACAAATGAAGCTTTCATTTGTTTACGTGCCTAAGTGACTGTAGGTTTATGTTCAAAAAGGGTCTTTTTTCTTATTTTGTGACTATGAACTACTTTTTCCACCTTTGTTGTTGTTGTTGTTATGTGCTGTCGAGTCGCCTATGACTCATAGCGACCCTATGTATAGCAGCCCTAAAACCTGCCTTATCCTGTGCCAATTGTACTGTCTCTGACACACCCATCATGATTACCCCAGTCACTGAATCAATCCACCTCATAGAGGGCCTTCCCCTCCTGCACTGTCCCTCCATCCTACCAAGCATGACATCCCTCTCCAAGGACTGATCCCACCTTGCAAAATGTCCAAAGTATGTCAGACGAAGCTTCAGAATCCTTACCTCCAAGGAGAAGCCTGGCTTCACCCTTTCGAGGACCCCTGTTTGTTCTCTTAGCAGCCTATGGTACATTCAATACTCTTCTCCAGCACCACAGCTCAAAGAAATCAATTCTCCTTCTATCATCCCCAGTAATATTCCAGCTTTCTGATGCGCAGCAAATGATTGCAATGACCATGACATGTATCAGGCGCACCTTAGTCTCCAGACTGACATCGTTGCTCTTCATTACTTTAAAGAGGTCTCTAACAGCAGACTTTCCCATCACATTATATCTTTTCATTTCCTGGCTGCTTGTACCAAGATTGTTGATGGTGGAGCCAAGCAAACTAAAACTGTGAACAATCCCAATCTCTTCACCATCCATCATGATGCTGCCAACTGGCCCAGTGGTGGGAATCATTATTTTCTTGATATTGAGCCTCAATCCACACTGAAGGCTGCAGTAACTGACCTTCTACAGCAAGTGCTTCAGGCCCTCTTCAGTTTCAACAAGCAGGGTTGGGTCAACTGCATAAAGCAGATTGTTG
Source organism: Elephantulus edwardii (assembly GCF_000299155.1). Taxonomy (NCBI): domain Eukaryota; kingdom Metazoa; phylum Chordata; class Mammalia; order Macroscelidea; family Macroscelididae; genus Elephantulus; species Elephantulus edwardii. The sequence continues at coordinate 11,049,964 of NW_006399784.1, forward strand.
ATGAATCTTCCTCCAATCCTGATGCCACACTTCTCTTCCTAGAGCCCAGCCTCCAGATAATCTGTTCTGCATGAAGATTGAAAAGGTATGGAGATAGGACACATCCCTGATGTACACACTTCCCAATTTTGAACCATGCAGTGTTTCCTTGCTCTGTTCTGATGACTGTCTCCTGGTCCAAGTATAGATTTCTCATTAGCACGATCAAGTGTTCTGGGATTCCCATTCTCAGAGTCAGCTACAGTTTGTTGTGATTGATATAGTCAAACACCTTTGCATAATCAATGAAACACAGATAGACATTCCTCTGGTACTCCCTGCTTTCGGCCAAGATCCACCTAATCTTAGCTACAATATTCCTAGTACCACGACTAATTCTAAACCCAGCCTGCACTGCACTTCTAGGAGTTCTTTGTTGATGTTCCAGTCAGTTTTTTATAATCTTCAGAAGAATCTTGCTTGCATGTGATATTTATGATATTGTTCAATAATTTCCACATTCTATCAGGTCATCTTTCTTTGGAATGTAAAGAAATATAGGTCGATTCCAGTTACTTGGCTTTAGAAAATATTTTATTACTTATCACTTGGTGATAAATTGAATACTTCATTCCTTCTCATTTCAAAAAGTCTATAAATCCATCTTCTCCCTTGACTAGATGTTTGTTCAAAGTATGGGTTTCACTTTTCTAGCTTCATAGCCTCAGTCAGTCCCACTGTTTGAGAGACTCATAGAATGCTTGAGCCATCATTTAAGATCATACTTAGCTTAGGATCTAAACAAAGGTTCTACATTATCTTCAAGTAGAGATGGGAATTCATGACTATGGAATCACTACTCATATCTTGTGACATATGATTAAAAGATAACCAGTAGTCTTCTACAGTGTAAGCATTCAGTTGTTGTTATTGTTGTTGTTAGGTGCTGTCAAGTCAACTATGAGTCATAGCAACCCCATGAACAAGAAATCAAAACCTTTCCTTATCTTGTAGCATCCTCATCATCTCTGAAATACTTAAGCTTATTCTTACAGTCACTATGTCAATCCATTTTTTCTAGGGTCTGCCTCTCTTTTACTAACCATCCACCCTTCCAAGAGTGATGCCCTTCTCCAAAGAATGGCTCCTCCTAGCAATGCTTGAGATGAAGTCATGCAGAAAGGATGTTGTACTATTTCTGAAGGTAGAGAAGATTTATTACATCAGCGACTTCTCCATGGGGAAAAATAGACCTGGGGCCAAAATTATTGTTAATTTATCATCATTTATGGTCACCCACTAAAGAATTTTGTGCTTTTAATAACTGCAACTTTGAACTCTGCAAAGGTGGTGGATCTGATCTCACACACAAGAAAGGGTATATTGAAATACAAGTAACAGCTGCCACCAGAGTATTTTTGATTCAATGCATCAAATGAGAATTGAAGTCATTCTGATGTTCAGGAGAAGTGGGAAGCTTTCACATAATGTGGACAAAGAAAAATATATGTGGATGCAGACAAGCCACTGAGTGATTCCTCATGCTTCCTCTCCTTATTAAAAATTTGTGAGTATATACACACCAAAAACATATTGAGAAAGGTATAGCTATAAAATGTTCAGACCTTTCAGGAATCAGGTAAAGCTTTAAGACTTGTAAAGGTCATACCTGAGATTGAAAAGCATTTAAAATGAATAGGTATTGGAAGAAGTAATAGAGAAGGGAAAATTGCAGGTTTCAAATCTATTACAGTAATATAAGCAGCAATTTATGTCCCTAAGGCCCTCTGAGATTTTCCTCAAAAATAAAAGTCCACAGCGTCTAGAACCTATGTGGAAAAGGAGAGGTGCATGACCTTGAGGTATGATCTCTGATGACCCCAAGTAGCCACTCGCTACTACTACTACAATCCTATTGCAAGATTGATCAATCAAGGGTTCATTTTTTAACATTTTTATTACTATGATTTAAAAACAGCTCTTACTAAAAAAAAAAACAGCTCTTACTAAAATGACTATGGGATTTGGACATATAATAAGCTAGCTTAAATTGTTTAATAATACATATTAAATTTTTCTCACTTACTGTAGAATAACTTGAAAAATAGAGTAATACAGTTGTTTCCTTAGTAAAAGAGAAGATGATTCTCAGTGTCTTAATGGAATAAATAGGCATAGTGATTGATACAATGGGCTGACGCACAAAACAGATTGTAAGGATGAGATGGGATTTCATTTACCCTAACTCACAGCTAACCCAACAGTACATAAGAATATGACATTTATTTGAACTAAGTAATTCTTCTATAAGTAATTCAGGAAGTATAAATATTTACCTTAGAAGAAGTGGCAAAATAATAAAAAAAGCTAAAATAAATGCAAACCTACAACTATCAAGTATATTCTAACTCAATGTGACCCAATAAAAGAGAATTGAACAGTCAATGTTATAAGGGTTTCTAAGACTGAAAATTGATGCAGAAGTGCTTTGCCCCATCTTTTTCTTGCAGGGCAGCTTGTGTGTTCAAAGTACTAGACTTTTGGTTAACCACTGGACACTTTAACCTCTGTGTCAGGTATCTGATGGTCTACTCTTTAGTAGCGAAGGATAAAATAAAAAACAAACCAACAAAAAAAAAGACAAAAAACTTCTGAAAATATGAAGACACAATGTGCTAATTGTAAAGACTTAACAAAGAATTTAAACAATGATAACCGACATCCTAGAATAAAAAGTCTCTTTGATTTTAAAAAAAAGTTTAACATAAGCATTGGATTATAATTTAGAACATGATGGGCTTTTAAAAATGTTGTTTGGCTGATTCTTAAATCACTTTAGCAGAAATTATCTTAAGTCCTCTACATCTCCAGATCGTCTTGAGTAAAATGAGGAAATTTGAGAGTCTCATGAATGTTTTATTGTCCATGAAATTTTATGTTTCTATAATAAAGTAATATGTTCAAAGTATGTCAGATGAAGCTTCAGAATCCTTGCCTAAAAGGAGTACTCTGGTTTCACCTTCTTCTGGACAAACCTGTTTGTTCTCCTAGCAGTCCATGGTATATTTAACGCTCTTCTCCAGCACCAATTCAAAGTTCAAAAGCATAAATTCTCATTCTATCATCCTTAGTCATTGTCCAGCTCTCTGATGCATAGCTAGCAATTGCAAAGACAATGGCCTGAATCAGGCGCACCTTACTCTCCAGACTGATGTGGTTGCCAGTAGTCTGGAAAGGTCCCAAACAGCTGACTTTCCCCATGCAATTCTTCTCTTGATTTCCTGGCTGCTGGTACCAAGAGTGTTGATTATGGTGTTGAGTTACAAGGAGGGAATGGTTTTTGCAGAAGGACATAATGCTTGGGAGGGTGGAGGAACAGCATGAGAAAGAAAGACCCTCAATGAGATGGAGTGATTCAGTCACCGGGGCAACGGGGATAGATTTATCAGAGACGACAAGGTTGGCACAGGATAGAGCAGGGTTTAGGGCTTTTGTACATAGGGGCACTACGAGTTGAGACTCAATGGCACATAACAACAACATAATAAAATAGTGGCAAATATATAAGTACTTTTCCTCTATTAAATTCTCAAATCTGAGAGAATTCTGATAACAAAAAAAACATAATTTAAACATAATAAAAACATAATTAACAATTAAACCAACTTTATATGGCATATGAAAACAAATAGTCACGAAAGAAAAGTAAGAAATTTGTTGGTATTTTGCAATACAACTTGGCAATATTCTGTCCCATGCAAGTTAGCTCCAGTTGCACGGCCTGTAGGGAGTGGTGTTGCTAACCCAGACGTGGCATCTCTCTAGTAGTTCAAATATATCAGTGACTCTGCAAGAGGAAGGTCAACAGTCTCTTCCTGGAGCAATTCACAGATCCCAAAAACTCCCTGGAGCTATAAGTTGGTTCTGACTAGACTGCAAAGAGAAAAACAAAGAATTCAAGTCTGGCCTTTTATAAAATTTGATTCAGGACTACATGTATTTGGAATGATAATTAGCCTATAGTCTCTATTATGATATGTGTTGTGACTGTTAATGTTGCAAATCTACATAACTGTTATTCTCAGTGTAATATAACTATCCTATGTCCTGTAAATTGTACCATCTTTGGTGTTAAAGAGGAGAGGTTTGTAAAGATATACTTGACCTTATCTGATTGAATGATGTCTTCTCAGGAGTGTGATCTGACTGGTGTATATGTTTTCTCTCTCGGGCAAAAACTAGAGAGTTTTTATTGTCACATCTACAGTTTGTTCCATAAGTGATGGTCTTGATCTTTGAACCAATGAACTGCATTACTTACTAACTTTGGAGTCATCAGTTTTCTAAGCCAGCTCTCTGACATTTTGTTCTCCCGCAATGATCTTTGAATATGTCAGCCTCTGAAGCCTACATCTTCCAAAGCCAGCAGCCTGAGATCCTTCCTGCCTGTGGAAGACTAGGTCTCTTTACCCTCTTCTGATGCCTCTAAAAATGTATGAGCAATATCCCTGAGCTAACTCTTTCCCTCTTTTAACATATATACACACATTTTATGGGTTATGCTGCTCTAGAGAACCCAGCCAACAACCCGTATCCTGATAAACACTTTTCATGCAAGAAAATAAATTGTCAGCAGTCCAATATAGTGTGATCCATTGTTATTTTTGTGTATCATCAAGTTGGAACTGGCTCATAGCTGACCCTCCAATGGGTTTTCAGAGGCAATAAATTATACAGGAAGAGATTACTATCTTTTGTGGGCTAACTCGTAGCACTGAACTTCATGCCTTTGGGTTGATACCACTAGGCCACTAGACTTCCCTGAATTTCATAAAATGAATGATTTAATTTTCAGCAAAAGACATTGAGTAAAATGTAAATTATTAACTTAGTCACAGTATATCGTGAATTATAATATAAAAAGGAAATTTCAATTACTAAAAGTCATGTTTACAATGGTATTTATAGCAACTATAGCAGTCAGCTAAATCTCAGTGAAGATATTCTGAACAATTATCAAAAAATGAAAAAGTGACTTTTTACAATATCAAGACTCTAGACTATAATAGAATTCCAAAGGCATGTAAAACAGGAGTAAATAAGAATAAATGTTTTATTAGAATCATTGAATTAGTAGCTAGCAAAATACAGAAATATAGCCAAAGTTAGCAAATTTAGAGACTAAGATAATTATCAATTTACTTTTAGAATTTACTGTATAGGCAAAATTAATTCATTGCTATTGGTCATAACTAAAGCTGACACTAAATTCAACAGAAATAAAAAAAAAAAATCAAAACAAGTTTGGTTTCTTTTCCCTTTCGCTAGTGATAAACTTCTCCATGAGTTCACTGCCCAGCTGACAGCCAACAAATAATCTTCATTAGTTCTAATGTCACTTTGCTCATGAATTTCTCCCTCTGTGTAGGAAGCAGTGCAGTTGATATATCACTTACATTCACCACCGTTGACTAAACGATAGCTTGGTTTTCATAAATTCCAGCTAGGGATTCATGAGCTATCTAAAATAAAATGACAAAAGGAGGTATTTATTTAAACATCCATCATTTTGTACAGGTCCTTAAAGGTAGTCAAAACTCAAACTCATTGCCATCAAGTAGTAATAAAAGTGGTAGGAAAAACTAAACCAAAACAAACAAACAAAAATTCCTTTTCCCCCTTAATCCTCAATATTGTTTCTGACCAGTAGGATGGTTTGAATTCTTTGTCTTTCACCAGATTGTAGTGGTTAGGTAGACACTGTTTCTGGTATTTGGACATTTTCTGTCCTCTCAGGTGGGAGAGATTACACTCAGAAGAGATCCTATTAAATAAAAAATGAAAGGTTTTTGCAAGCAACCTACATATTCAAGGGAAATGGAAGAAGGAACACAGAGGCAGCTTAAAACACAAAGCTTTTATTAAACAACTGAATAAACTAGAAAGGTCATTGCTGCTACTGTTTCACAAAAATATTTTTCACTATATACTGAAGGGTGGGGGGCAGCTCTCATGGTCCAATGGTAAAGAGATGTGCTACCAACCTAAGGGCACATGGTTTGGATAAACCAGTTGCTCCTTGGGAGAAAAATGAAAAATGGATAATCTCTATCCATGGAAGTTACAGCCTCTATGAGCTCGTTCTGAATCAACTGCAAATAACAACAACATATTAAAGGTGATTGGGGTTCTTCAGGTTACAGACAACAAATCCCAAAATTGAGATGGTTGTAAACTGTAGACCTAGTTAAGTAACCTTCCAGTTACATAAGTTATTTTTAATCAAATATGGAAGGTAATATTGAAGTTCACAGAACACTAGCACAGCTACTAATATTTTTTAATTGTTTTGCTAATCAATGTTTATTTTATTTAATAAAAAATAAGTGTAATAATTATTGAGAGTTTGCTAGAGTTAAGAAATTATGTTTGTTGTCGCTGATTTGGACCTTCCAATTGGAACTAGCCCATAGCTGACCCTCTCACCCTCTAGCAGATTTTCAGAAGTAGTAAAACACACAGAAAGAGATTTGTCATTGCTTTTTGCTGAGCATTCTGTGGATTCAAACCACATGAGATTGGGAATTGAATCCTGACTAGGACATCAACAAAGATAAGGAGCTGAGGTGGCTAAGAGCTGCTTTGCCATTCAGAAGGCACACATTGTAATCTACCCTCTGTTCCATGGCAGAAGGACGAACAATCTCCTCACATGCAATTTATTGTCTTTGAAAACCAATTGTTGTAGGGTAAGCTGTGAGCTGGCTCTGACTTGACTGGTACATAAAAGCAAAACAAACATAAATAACAAATCATTTTGCACTCTTCATATGGAGTTGCACCATTCACCCAACCATGGCACCTCTCTAGTAATTAGAATTCACCAGTAGCTCTACTAAAATAAAAAAACCCAAAAATTTCAATCTTCTTACATGTGATTTACAGCTTCTGAAAGCTCATTGCAGATGGCCAGCTGTGAGTCCATTTTCACTCAAAAGCAATGTGTTTCAATAAGAAATTTCTCCTAAATTGCCTTTAATTAGATTTAATAATAGAACTTGGTAAGAATACCATTGGATTACAATTTAAGACTAGAACAGTACACCAACACAGAACTGCCAAAAATACAAGCTAGGTTTAGACGAGGCCATGGCCCTAAAGACATTATCGCCAATGCTATTTAGATCTTGGTAGAAAGCAAAGAGTACCAGAAGAATGTCTATCTGTGCTTCATTGATTATGCAAATGCATTTGACTATGTGGATCACAACAAATTATGACTAACCTTCAGGAGAGTGTGAATTCCAGAATACTTGATTGTGCTCATTTGAAAATTATACTCAGACCAGGAAGCAGTCCTCAGAACACATATAGACCTCAGAAACACTGCATGGCTCAGAATCAGGAAAGGAGTACGTCAATGATGCATCTTGTCTCCATACGTTTTTAATCTATATGCAGAACGGATCATTCTGGAGGCTGGTGTTTATGAGGATAAATGTGGCATCAGGATTGGAAGACTCATCAACAATCTATGCTATGGAGAGGACATGACTTTGCTTGCTGAAACTGAGTAGGACATGAAGCATTTTTCTGTGGAAGGTCAAGCACTGTGGTCTTCAATATGGACTGAAGTCCAACATCAAGAAGACAAAGGTTTTCACCACTCAGCCAATTGGCAGCACCATGATGGAGAAGAGGTTGGGGTTGTTAACAATTATAGCTTGCTCAGCTCCACAATCAACACTCTGGTGTCAGCAGTCAAGAAATCAAAAGACAAATTGCACTAGGAAAATTTGTTGTCAGGGACCTCTCCAGAATACTGAGAAGCAATGATGGCTGTCTAGAGACTAAGGTGCAACTGATCCAGGCCATAGTCTTCACATAGTTTTTACTTGCTAAGAATTAGAGGGCTGGTCAATGACTAAGGATAACAGAATAAGAATTGAATTGTGGTGCTGAAGTAGTCTCAAAAATACGGTGGGCCACCAAAAAAACAAATAAGTCTGTCTTGAAGAAGATGAATCCAAGTTTCTCTTTGGGGACTAGGAATTTGAAGCTCAGTCTCATATACTTTGTACACGTGGCCAGGAGGGACCAGTTTTTAGAGAAGGATATCATGCTTGGAAGGGTAGAGGGGCCAGTACAGGAGAGGAAGACCCTGGATGAGATGTATAGACAGAGTAACTGGGGTTAATGGGTCAGAGTCAGTGAGACTGGCTCAGGGTAGGGCAGGCTTCAGAGCTGTTATACATAGGGTAGCTCTGAGTCACAGGCGATATGACAGCACATAACAACAACAACAACTACAATAGCAATATAATAATTACTAGATTTAATGATTCTATTCTATTTCAAAAACTTCTTTTCTTAGTTACTGAGGCAATATTTCTGGATAATTTAGGAAAAAAATTTCATGATTTTTAGCTAAAATCACATCTCTTAAATAACATCTTTCTTTGTTATTATTCTTGGTAAGTACCGTAGAGTTGGCTCTCACTTCTCGTGACTCTATACCAAAGAGATCTAAATCTTGATTTACACCAAGCCATCATCTAAGCTATGCTCAAAGCCCAGTTTCCTTCCTTCTCACTTTTTTAAAAAATAAACTTAAGGGGAAGTCTGGTGTCATAGTGGCAAGGAGCTGCAACTACATTCCCAGAGGCACACGGTTCGAATCCACCAGATGCTCTGCCAGGGAAGGAGGGACAATCTTCTCCTGTACCAGTCAGATCTGATTTGACAGTACACTCACACAAAAATAATAGAACAAAATTTTAGAAAAACTTAAATATAAATTTAAAAGTTCTAAAGCTTTGGACAACATTGCATTAGGTGTTAGTTGACATTGTAGGTTATAACATATTTATATATTTACCTTGTGGACAGATCCACAATGTATGGTAGCTAGAACAAAGCACAGTTAATAATTTGATTATTCAGAGAAAATAGGAGGCAAAAGAAATACATTATTTAAGGGGAAGTTTTGGGAGCTTATGAAAATAATAAATGTTTAGAATTTACACAAATTATTTTATATTCAAATATTTCTATATGACATGAAAATGAATTCTGTTAAAATAACATTTCTTTATAAAATTGCCCACGAACTTGGTTTTGACTCATAGCAGGTTTCTAAGGTAGTTAACTTTATAGTAGTAGCTAGTGGATTTGAAGTTCTGACATTTACTTAGCAGCACAACACTAAGCAATCCAGAAACTATGCCAGCAGAGCTCTTTTGATTTTACTGAACAGGTCATTGAACAAAACACAGAACTTGAACTCACATTAATGAAAAGATGTATAGAATTTCCTATCACTAAAAAACTGTTCTCGTCTGAATAACTAAAGTAAATTGAAATTTGCCAACTTGATACACTTGAGATCCAGTGAAACATTCATTAAATGATACGGATCTTGAGTTATAACCACTCTTCTGCATCTCAGGAAATGGATTGAATTCTAACTATTTAGTCTTAAGCTTGTCTTTTAGGCCCTTGTCATTTCATTTGTCTCTTCTGGTCAGTTTAGTGAACATGAGTCAAAGATAAGATGTTCATTGAATGAATTTGTTGGTAGGGTTTTACTACGGTTCTCAAATCTAATGTTTTATTCCAGTCAACTTTACTATAGTCATGCCTTCATGGTTAATTTTATAATGTAGTACATAAAATAAAAAATGAAAAGTAATGCTGAAATATTTTTTCCAGAATTAATTTCTATATTGATAATATATGTCATGAATACAGCCATTCCAAGGATTCTTAAAAGTAGAATTCATTTAAAAATAGAATAGGTATTTATCAAACTAAGCAGTTATATCCTACTCTTCTTTTTCTGGTGGAATTTGAAGGGATGGTGTTTTTGCCTAAAATGAAATGGTAGAGATATGCTGAAAATCCTTTCCTGTTTGTATTGCCAGGAGCTGTCAGCAAGGCCTGATGGAATTTGAAGGGGTATGTCTTTTACCTCAAATAAAATGGTGAAGGTGGCTTAAAGATCCTTTCTTGCTGATAAGTCTAAGAGCTGTCAACAAGTCCAGAGGAATTTGAAGAGATGGCTTCTACCTGAGTTGAAATTCAAATGACAGATACAGCTTTGGATGCACTCACTATTTCTATGCCAGGAAATTTCAAAGACAGCTGTCTCGTTGACTAACTGGGAGAGATCCATATTTGTTCCTATTCTCAAGAAAGGTGATCAAACAGAACGTGGAAATTGTCAAGCAATATCAATAGTCATGTACAAGCAAAATACTGCTGCAGATCATTAAAAAATAATCTAGAACAATACATAGACATGGACCTGTCAGAAGTTCACACTGGATTCAGAAGAAGGGGGAGCACTAGGGATATAATTTCCAACATCAGATAGCTCTTGGCCAAAAGTAGAAAATACCTAAAGAATATATATTTGTTCTTTATTGACTATGCGAAGGCTGTTTATGTTATGACTGTGTGAGTCATAACAAATAATGGCTAAAATTATGAAGAATGGGAATCCCAAAACACTTAATTGTGCTCATGTGGAATCTATACCTAGTCCAAGAAGATGTTGAGTGAACAGAGCAAGGGTACACTAAATGGTTTAAAATTAAGAAAGGGGTGCATCACTCAGAGTTGTATCCTTTCTCCATAACTGTCAACCTGTATGCTGAATAAATTATTCAAGAAGCTGGACTTACAAAGAGCAAAGAGTGGCATCAGGACTGGAAGAAGTATCATCAGTAACTTTTAGTAATGTATTACAATGAAATGTGCAATGAGTTGGAGTCAGAAAAGCAAAAGGACCGAACTCGCTCAGCAATTCGTAAGCTCAAGGAACTGAAGAACAAATTCACACCGCGAGTTGCAATAATCAAGGATGTTTTAGGAAGAATATTAAATGTTCCAAGAAGTATTAAAAGAAGATGGAAAGAATATACTGAGTCACTGTATCGGAAAAAATTGGGAGACATAGAAAAATTTCTTGAAACAACATATGAGCAAGAGCCTATGGTGATGAAGGAAGAAGTTAAGCCACTTTGAAGGAAATAGAAAAAAATAAGTCCCCAGGAATAGGTGGTATACCAATTGACATATTTCAACTAAAAATAGATGTTGCCCTGGACGTGCTCACCAAGTTGTGCCAAGAAATCTGAAGAACAATCACTTGGTCAGCTGACTGGAAGAGATCTATATTTGTTCCCATCCCAAAGAAAGGTGACCCAACAGAGTGTGGAAACTATAGAACAATATCATTGATTTCACATGCAAGCAAGATTCTACTGAAGATTATCCAAAAATGACTAGAACAGCACATCAGCAGAGAATTGCCTGAGGTTCAGGTGGGTTTAGAAGGGGTCGTGGTACTAGGGATATTGTAGCTGATGTTAGATGGATCTTAGCTGAAAGCAGAGAATACCAGAGGAATGTCTATCTGGGTTTCATTGACTATGCAAAGGCATTTGACTGTGTGGATCATAACAAACTGTGGCTGACTCTGAGAAGAATGGGAATCCCAGAACACTTAATCGTTCTAATGCGAAGCCTATACTTGGACCAGGAGGCACTCTTCAGAACAGAGCACAGAAACACTGCATGGTTTAAAATTGGTAAGATCGTATGCCAGGGATGCATCCTATCTCCACACTTTTTCAACCTGTATGCAGATCAGGTTATCCAGGAGGCTGGGCTCTATGAGGAGAAATGTAGGGTCAAGATTGGTGGATGATCTAGCAACAATCTCCCATATACAGATGACACAACCCTGCTTGCTAAAACTGAGGAGGATCTGAAGTGCTTGCTGCAGAGGGTCAAGGACTGCAGCCTCCAATATGGATTGAGGCTCAATGTCAAGAAGACAAAGATTCTCACCACTGGGCCAACTGGCAGCATCAGGATGGATAGTGAAGAGATTGAGATTGTTCACAGTTTCAGTTTGCTTGGCTCCACAGTCAACACTCTCGACACCAGCAGCCAGGAAATTAGAAGCCGTATTGCCATTAGAAAGTCTGCTGTTAGGGACCAAAGTACAGCGCAGAAGGGGAAGGCCCTCTATGAGGTGGATTGATTTAGTGACTGGGGTAATCGGGATGGGTGTGTCGGAGACTGTGCGAATGGCACAAGACAGAGCAGAGTTTAGGGCTGTTGTACGCAAGCGACTTGACGGCACATAACAACAAGAACAACAATGCAGATGAGACAATCTCACATGCTAAAAGTGTGGAGGACTTGGAATAGTAGCTATAGAAGAGCAAACACCGCAACTTTTAATATGGATTGCATCTCAAGGTCAAAAAATAAAAATTTTTACCACTGAACCAATAGGCCACATCATGGTAGATGGACAAAACATTGAAACTCTCAATGGCTTCATCTTGCTTGCATCCAAAATAAATTACACTTGGCACAGTGGTCAGGAGATTGGGAGACTTATTGCACTGTTAAAGTCTGTATTCAGGGAACTTTCCAAATTACTGAGGAGCAATGATGTTAGTTTGAGGGCTAAAGTACACACGATTCAAACCATGGTCTTTGCAATTACTTGCCATCCAAGCATCTGATAGCTGGAAAGTTAATAAGGATAACAAAAGAAAAATTTAAGCCTTAGGGTTGTGGTATTTGTGGTGGTTTTTGTTATTGTTGTTGACTGTTGTCCAGTCTAACACAACTCATAGTGAACAAAAGGCCTGAAGTTTCTCTACAACTATCGACATTTATCATAGTTCATAGTGTTTCTGGAGACATGTTGTTTAGGAAGTAGATGTCACTCCTATTTCCAAGGTGTTGGAGGAGAGTACAGAATAAATTATGGACTTTCAAAAGAATAGACCAATATGTTTTGGAGAAGGCGAAGTGAGATTGTTCCTTGCAGGCAAGGATGGTGAAGCTTTGACTTGCATAATTTGGGAATGTTGCTAGGAGAGGCTATTGCCTGGAGTAGGACATTGTGCTGAGGAAGACAGAGGGACAAAAAGGAAAGGAAAATTCTTGATTAGGTGAATTAAAACAGTGACTACAGTAATAGGCTAGAGTATGTCAGAGATTGTGAATATGACACAGAAGAAGACAGAGTTCAAATCTATTGTTTATAGGGTTGTACTCAACTCGACGGAAACTAATAATAATCCTAGTTATTGTCAAATTGAGCATGACACAAAAGAGTTTCATGGAAAAAAATAGATGATCATGGAGCAATGGTGAAGAAAAAGGAAATTAAAGCTGTTCTGAACGGAGTGGTAAAAATAAATAAGGCCCTAGGAATTAATGAAATACCAATTGACATATTTCAACAGACAGTTACTGCCCTGGACATGCTTACCAGGTTGTGTCAAGAGATCTGGAGGACAACTACTTTGCCAACTGACTAGAGGAGATTCATATTTGTTCCAATTTCATAAAAGGGTATGAAAATTATCGAACAGTATCACTGATAGTGCAAGCAAACGGCATTCTGCTGAAGATGATCCAAAAATGACAGTGCATCCACAGAGATGTAGGACAGATTTGGAAGAGGCTAGGACTCCAGAGTTTCACATTAGCACAATCAAGTGTTCTGAGATTCCCATTCTTTTCAGAGTCACCCACAGTTTGTTATGGTACACAGAGTCAAACGCCTTTGCATAATCAATGAAGTATTCCTTGCTTTCAGCCAATATCCATCTAACATTAGGTACAATATCCCTAATACCATGACCCCTTCTAAACTTGTACATAGGGTTTTCAGAGGCCTGATTGATGGACCCTGCAAGCTGAAATTGTGACATCAGTCTCTTCAACGTTTAAAAAGCCAAGAAACCCTATGATTGTTATCTTGCTATCTTCACCCTTCTACTCCCACTCCTTCCTCCCTTTGGTGCCTGTACATACTTTCCTAGTTATCCTTCAGTTTTTACAATAATGGTCTTATGCAATATTTATCCTTATGAGACAGTTAATTCACTCAGTATAATGCCCACCTGTTTCTCCCAAGTTATAAGTTGTTGTTGTTATGTCCCATTGAGTCTCTTGCAACTCATAACGATCCTATGTACAATAGCCCTAAACCCTGCTCCATCCTGTGCCAATTGCACTGCCTCTGACACACCCATCCTGATTATTACCTCAGTCACTGAATCAATCCACCTCTTAGAAGGTCTTGCCCTCCTGCGCTGCCCCCCACCCTCCCTAGCATGATGTCCCTCTCCAAAGACATGTCCCTCCTTACAACATGTCCAAAGTATGTCAGATGAAACCCCAGAATCCTTGCCTCTAAGGAGCAGCCTGGTTTAACCCTCTCCAGGATGAATCTGCTTGTTTTCTTGGCAGTCCATGGTATATTCAACGCTCTTATCCAGCACCACAGCTCAAAGGCATCAATTCTTCTATCCCCCTCAGTCATTGCCCAACTCTCTGATGCATAACAAGTAACTGCAAAGACCATAGACTGTATCAGATGCACCTTAGTCCCCAGACTGACACCATTGCTCTTCATTACCTGGAGAGGTCCCTAACAGCAGACTTTCCCATAGCAATGTGTTTTTTAAATTTCCTAGCTACTGATGCCAAGAATGCTGACCACAGAGCCAAGCAAACTAAAGTTATTAACAATCTCAATCTCTTCACTATCCTTCCTGATGCTGCCAATTGGTGCAGTGGTGAGAACATTTGTCTTCTTGACATTGAGCCTCAATCCATACTGAATTCTCCAGCCCTTGACCCTCTGCAGCAAGTGCATCAAATCCTCCTCAGTTTCAGCAAGCAGGGTTGTGTCATCTGCATAACGCAGATTGTTGATAGATCTTCCACCAATCCTGATGCCACACTTCTCCTCATAGAGCCCAGACTCTCGGATAATCTGTTCTGTATACAGGTTGAAAGGTATGGAGACAGGACACATCCCTGGCATACACCTTTCCCAATTTTGAACCATGCAGTGTTCCCTTGCTCTGTTCTGACAACTGCCTCTTGGTCCAAGTATAGGTTTCTCATTAGCACGATCAAGTGTTCTTGGATTCCCGTTCTTCTCAGAGTCAGCCACAGTTTGTTATGATGCACACAGTCAAATGCCTTTGCATAATCAATGAAACACAGATAGACATTTCTCTGGTATTTCCTACTTTCAGCTAAGATCTATCTAACATTAGCTACAATATCCCTATTACCACGACCCCTTCTAAACCCAGCCTGGACTTCTGGCAGTTCTCTGCTGATGTACTTGTTCCAGTCGTTTTTGGATAATCTTCAGTAGAATCTTGCTTGCATGTGAAATCAATGATATTGTTCTATAGTTTCCACACTCTTTGGGTCCCCCTTCTTTGGAATGGGAACAAATATAGATCTCTTCCAGTCATTTGGCCAAGTGGTTGTTCTCCAGATTTCTTGGCACAACTTAGTGAGCATGTCCAGGGCAGCATCTAGTAAGTGTCTATTTTTTGTTTTCTTTTTTTTATTGATATTTTCATGAAAGTCTGTAGAGAACTTGTATTTGCATTTGTTTGTTGTTGCACATTTTCCTCCCTGGCCCCCCAGTTCTCTTTTCTCTTAAAAAAAAAGTACCCCTTTCATTGATGTACGATCTCCCCCGCCCCCACCCCAGTCCACTTTACCATGGAGCTTTTATTCTAGACTGTTATCATGCAAATAATATCTAATCATATATTCCCTTTAAGCAGTTCTTTTCCTCATCTGTTTCTATAAAGTGCATATTATTTATCCCCTCTTTTCTTAGTTTCCCCCTGACCTCAATGTCAGTTCTTTTTTACAATAAATGCATTATGCAGTATTTGCTCTTTTGTGACTGATGTATTTCAGTCAACATAATGTCCTCCAGGGTCACCCATTTTTTACAATATTTAATGAATTTCTTGTTTTTCCGTGCTGCATATTATTCCATTGTGAATAAACCACAACTTCTCTATCCATTCATTTGTTGATGAATGGAAGAGAGGTAAAGGAAATGGAAAGATCCAGCAAGGATCTAGAAAGACATGGTAATGGGGGCATAGTTCAATGGTTATTAATTTTATAAAACATAATGAATGATAACGATTTTATGAAACTCAATATGAATAAAAAATAGTGTGAACAATGTATATAAACTTTGCATGCCAACTAAAGTAAAATAAAATTTAGGAAAAAAACCCAACTCAGGTATAATAAAAAAGGAAGACTTATCCTAAAAAAATAAATAAAAAGCCAAGAAACGCAAAGAATCTTATTCCAGATGGAAAAATAGTCTTCATTGTATGAATAGATTAAAAAAACCCCAATATTTTGAAACTGGCATTCTTCTTTCAACAGAGAATAGCTCTCCATCAGTTTCTCAGCAAACTATAACAGCAAATTCCTAATCATTGTTGTAATCAGTAAAAAATAGTATTTTGGTCTCATTTGAACTATAGCCATAAAACCAAAAGACAAAAATTATTAAAGAATAAAAATTCATAGATTAAGATAGACAGGAAAGTTAAAGTTCTGTTGTGACTTGGCATTCATCCTGGACATCATGAGATGATTTTCCAGATATTAGTCAATTTATAAGTTGTACTTCTCTAGGAAGTTACTAATTTTGTGTATCTTAGTGAATTATTTTCAAAATATGATTTTAAAAGTAAGTAAAAAATTTCCATATCACTCTAAATAAAATATAAAATAAAGTACAGGTTATAGAGTTTTAATCAGCCCATAAATTAATGAAATCATTTATAAGATGTAGAAACATGTCAAAAGATAGACAATTCATAGATGATAGATAGATAGATAGATAGATAGAGAGATAATCTTGTCCTCCTGTACCATCGAATTAGGTTCAACCTAAAGCTGACCTTCTGATAGGGTAACAGTGCCGGAGGAGATTGCCCGTCCTTCTCCAGTAGAGTAGCTTGTGGATTCAAACCTCGTACCTTAGGGATTACAGCACAGATTTTTGCCACTAAACCGCCAATGCTCCCTGGATATTTTATTTTATTTATTTTTTTTATTTTAATTTTATTTTAGAAAAATCAAGCAGTGGCTGACTCTGAGAAGAATGGGAATCCCAGGACATTTGATTGTGCTTATATGAAACCTATACTTGGACCAAGAGGTAGTCATCAGAACAGAGCAAAGAGACACTGCATGGCTCAAAATTGGGAACAAGGTCTGCCAGGGATGCATTCTGTCTCCATACCTTTTCAATCTGTGTGCAGAACAGATCATCTGGGATGCTGGACTGTACGAGGAGGAACGTGGCACCAGGATTGGTGAAAAATTCTTCATCATACTGTTATACAAATGACACAACCCTGTTTGTTGAAACTGAGGAGAACCTGAAGCGCTTCCTGCAGAAAGTCAAGGACTGCAGCCTTCAATGGGATTGAAGCTCAACATCAAGAAAACAAAGATTCTCACCATTGGACCAATTGGCAGCATCAGTATGGATGGTGAAGAGATTGAGATAGGTAACAGTTTTAGTTTCCTTGGCTCCAAAGTCAACACTCTTAGTACGAGCAGCCAGGAAATCAAGAGACAAAGTGCACTGGGAATGTCACCTGTCAGGGATCTCTCTCGTGTACTTCAGGCTGGAGACTAAGATGCGCCTGATCCTGGCTATAGTCTTTGCAATTGCATACTATGTTGGGTCACCTTTCTTTGGAATGGGAACAAATATAGATCTCTTCCAGTCAGTTGGCCAAGTGGTTGTTCTCCAGATTTCTTGGCACAACTTGGTGAGCACATCCAGGGCAGCATCTGTTAGCTGAAATGCGTCAATTGGTATACCATCTTCTTAATAGCCCCTATAAAAGAAAATTGCTTTTGTCTGTCTACAGTGTCTGACATTCTCTGAGAGCAATCACGTGGCGTCCCTCTCTGACCATTTTATAAAGGCCTTTTTGCTTCTTGGGACCAGCTTCTTCTTTTTCTCTCTCTCTCTCTTTTTTTCTTTCTTTCTATCTAACCATGTGGTATCGTGACGGGAGCAAGAATCATCAACAACCTTCAATAAGTAAATGATTTAAACTCGACTGAGGAAAGCCAAAAGGACTTGAAACTGATGAAGACCAAAGACTATAGAAATAATTAGTATTTTCCATCCATTCTTTTCTCTATGTGGCATCTGGCAACTACTACTTCGTATTCTGTTTCTAAAAATTTAAATATTCTTAATATTTAAGCTAAAATGCATTATACAAATGTGACCTTTCATACCTGGTTCATTTCTTTTAGCATTATGTATTCATTGCCTAATATTCACACTGTAACATGTTACACTATGTCATTCCTGTTTTTAACGGCTAAGTAATATTATATTTTATGCACACAGTGAATTTTGTTTATCTATTCATCTGTTTACTTGGTTCCACAGTCAACACCCTTGGTAACAGCAGCCAGGAAATCAGGAGACGAAATGCATTGGGAAAGTCAGTTGTGAGGGACTTCTCAAGAGTATTGAAGAGCAACGATGTCAGGCTGGAGACTAAGGTGCTCCTGATCCAGGCTATAGTCTTTGCAATTACGTGATATGAATCAGAGAGTTGGACAGTGAATAGGGATGATAGAGAATTGATGCCTTTGAGTTGTTGTGCTGGAGAAGGGTGTTGAATATACCATGGACTGCTAGGAGAACAAACAGGTTTGTCCTGGAGAGGGTGAAGCCAGAATGTTCTTTGGAGTCAAGGATTCTGAAGCTTCATCTGACATATTTTGGGCATGTTGCAAGGAGGGACTTCTCCTTGGAGAGGAACATCATGTTTGGGAGAGTGGAGGGATGGCGCAGGAGAGGAAGACCCTCATTGAGGTGGATCGATAAGTGGAGCAGTGGAAATGAATGTGTTTGAGACAGTGAGGTTGTCACAGGATAGAATGGCGTTTAGGTCTCTTGTACATAGGGTCACTATGAGTCACAAATGACTCAATGGCACATAACAACAACAACAATTCATCTGTTGATGGACATTTGTACAATTTCAAGTTCTCACTGTGGAGAATAATATTGCTGTGGACATTCATATCTATATTTTTTTTTGTTTGACTATCAGTTGTAATTTTTTCTGGTACATTCTAAAGATTGTAAATGTTGAGTCATACTCCATGTATAACTTTTTTGAGGGAAGGAAGAGAGAGGAACTGTCAAAGCTGCTTTCCATTGTAGTTGATACCTGTTACATTACCACTTAGAATGTTCAAATGTCTATACATCCTTACCTTAGGTCTTCACTCTGGATGTAAGAACAAGGACTTAAGAAAGAGACCAGAGAGAAAGAGAGAAAGCTTAAAGCAGCTTTATTAAGGGAGCTCCCTGGTGGGATTTCTTGGTCTAGAGAGAGAGAGACCAGGGGAAAACTGTGCCCTAAGGTGGGTTGGGACAGGTTTTTATAGCAAGGGTCTTTGAGGAGGAAAGAGAGGGGCATTCCATTGTGGTTTAGCCAGGTGGGCGAGGCTGTTCACATCTTTTGTTGACATATTGATATTCTTTTAATCTTTCATTGTTCCCCTTGACCTTGGTTTGGGCCTGACATCTTATCAATATTTGTTATTTTACTTTTTTTCTGTTGTAGCTCTCTTGTTGAGTATAAAGCAGTTCATTTTGACTTTGCTGTTTAAAAACTAACAAGTTATTAAATTTCATATAAATTTATTCATTATCAATTATTTTTTTATTTATTGATTAGTTAATATGAGTGAGTTAGAGAATTTGATAATAATTCATGTTTATGACATTCTTCTGATAATTATACATACTATTTCTTTTTAAATGTTTTTTTTTTGCTATTATAAAATGCATTATTATATTTTATAATTAAGAATGTATTTTATGATTGTGTCTTAGGCATCTTTCATATCTAGGACTAGATAAAATAGACTTATTATTAATGACTATCATAATAAGCGAGCTCTGGTGGCCTAGTGGCAAAAAGCTGCAGTGCAATCCCGAGGCCACCAGCCACTCCACGGGATAGGCAATCTCCCGTATGATTGATTAAATGCCTGTGAAAACCCATTGGAGAGTCAGCTATGGGTTGGTTCCGTCTCTATGATAGACACCAACATCACAATAAAGGGGCAAATTAACTCTAGACCCATCTTAGACATTCTTCTGTAATTTGAAAAAGGATCACAGCGAAAATATTCCCAATCAGAATCTCAAAACTACTTTTACTTCAACAAAGCAATAAATATTTTAGTTTGTGATTATCATTTCAAATTTAAGTGTTTAATAGAATATAATGAATTTTGTTAGTGAGTATGCAGTGACTACTGTAGTTATAGGTATTTCAGAAAAATTAATTTTAGTAAAATATCCTTTTGTAAATTAGGACCTTTTATTTACCTTCTCTAAAAACTTTTAGTTGACCTCATACTGTTGAAGATTTTTTTTTGTTTCCCTTGGACTACTGACAACAATAAATCCTTGGCACAAAATTTGTACTAATCTAATAGTCTTTTCAAATGAAAATCAAAAGGTGAATCAAAGTTGGAGAGTTCAAGGTATTATGTTGTTTCATTTTCTGTAAATATTTAGAGGCAGACAGACACATTCTACTTTTTAAGCAGAAATTTTTACAATGATAATTTCCACTTCATTGCCATGTAGACAAAGATATGCTCTTAAAAATAGTGTTAGGACACTAAATTATGAGTGATTAGTAATATTAAGAGATAGATGATACATACTATTAGTTACCTGAATGTTTCTTTCAAATATTTTTTCCCACTGTTGCTCTCTGTTGATTGAGCTTGAGAGGTATGGATATATTATCCTTTCCACAGGGCTAAATTAAATATCCATTCAAGAATATTTAGAAATCATTGCATTTCTGCCTTAATAAAATAATCTTCAAGGAAATAAATATTTACAAATATTTTAAGTCTTCCACCTGAAGGGTTTATTTTTGATATTTCATTGAACTATTTCTAGGAGACTCAGATCTTTTTCTTTTAAAATCTTTCATTCTTAGATTTTCTAAAGATTAAATTGCTATTATTTAAGGGTCTCTAGGAAAAATGTGGAGTCCTGTTGGCCTAGTTGTAAGGAGTTGTGCTGCCAACCCCAGGCAGTGTGGTTTGAATCTACCAGCCACTCCACCAGAGGATAGGGAATCTCCTCCCATGTAATTTTCTGTCTCTGAAAATCTACCTTATGGTCTCTTATCAGTTGGTTCTCACTAAATGATACATATCAATAAGGAAACAATGTGTCCTACTAAGGTTTGGATTTTACCAGACGCACTTTCTAATATACACTGGATAGTCTGGTTATTGTTGCTGTTGATTGCCATCCAATCCAGCACGACTCATAGCAACCCTTTGAACAAAAGATCTGAAGCCTACCATCATTTCTCCAAGTTCATAGAGTTTCCAGAGGCATGTTGCTTAGGATGTGGATACCACTCCTACTTCTAAACCTGTCTTAAACTGGAAGCTCCACCAAACACTGTCCACCATGGGTAACCTTTAGGGCATTTGATTCCCCAATGGCAAAAGGTTCAGTATCACAGCAACCCCCCAGGTTACCTCAGTATAGCAAATTGACGAAAAGTGCTGTACCAATTAGAATAATGTTCCTCCAAAATATAATAACAACTGATTTTTAAGTACAAAGGCTCTTGTTGAGGCTTAAAGAGGCTTAAATTTAAAAAAAAAAACCCCTATATTATATGTTATTATTATATGTCCTCAAATCGCCTGCAACCTATAGTGATCCTTTGTAAGCAGCTCTGCACTCTTCCTTGTCCTGAGCCAGTCTCTCTAATTCTGACACACAAACGCCCATTTCCCCAAGATTATATTTATTGAGTAAGTAGTGCAATCAAACAGATGAAAGAACTATTTAAAAGGAGTATATGATTAAGCATTATTTGCTCAGCAACAGTCCAGAATAAGAGGCACATAGCAAAGTGAACTGTGGTAGCAGGAGGGAGGAAATTGTGCAAAAATAAATGAATTTTTTAAAGAGAAAAATGAACTAACTGGAGGGGAGAGAGAAAAATGTGCAACAATAAAAGAAGAAAAATACAAGTTTAAACTTTATTAAAGTCACACTAAAAAAATGATATGTTAAAAAAAATGAACACAGCTAACCAAGGGATTGTGATTTGACACTTGAGAATCGTATGGGAGAAGGTGTGGCAGTTTGTCAATCTTAAGAGGTAGTTATTCTACTCTGTCCTATATGGTTGCTACAAATCAGAATTTCCCACTAGGCAATGAGGTTCGCCTTTCATTCACATTAAAAGGCGAATGATTACAACCAAATCAGACAGTACAAAGGAGAAAGACTTGCTGATCTTCTGTAAAGATCAAAGCTATGAGATTCCTATTGAGAAATTCTTCTCTACCACATGGGATCACTCAGAGTTGAAGTCAATTTGAAAATACAGCACAACAAAGAACAGGAGTCATGACTCTAGGACATTTGTTCTGTAATGTTTATGCTATCCAAGAAATTACAAAGAAAATGATTGGTGAATATGGCCACTTCATTTCTTTTTAAGGAGTTGAGTGTGTAAAGTTTTGTTTGTGTTTGTGTATCATTATTTCAATGTGGCTAGAATAGTACAGTGACAAATAGTACAGTGACAGGGAACTGCCAGAAGTTCAAGCTGGGTTTAGAAGAGGCTATGGCACCAGAGATATTATTGGTGTTGTCAGATGGATCCTAGCTGAAAGTAAAGAATACCAGAAGAAACTCTATTTGTATTTATTTGTGTTGACTATGTAATGGCATTTGACTGTGTACATCATAACAAATTATGGCTAACATTGGAATCCCAGAACACTTAATTGTTCCCACGAGAAATTTGTACTTAGATCAAGAAGCTATTGTCTGAATGGAACAAGGGAGCACTGTTTTTGCTGTTATGTGCCATCAAATCATCTGTGACTCATAACGACCCTATGTACACAGCCCTAAACCCTGCTCTATCCTGTGCCAATCGCACTGCCTCTGACACACCCATCTTGATTACCCTAGTCCCTGAATCAATCCACCTCATAGAGAGTCTTCCTCTCCTGCACTGCTCCTCTACCCTCCCAAGCATGATGTCCTTCTCCAAGGACTGGTCCCTCTTTGCAACATGTCCAAAGTATGTCAGACAAAGCTTCAGAAGCTTGCCTCGGAGGAGCAACATGGCTGCACCCACTCTAGGACGAACCTGTTCATTTTCTTAGCAGTCCATGGTATGTTCTATACTCCTCTCCAACACCACAGCTCAAAGGCATCAATTCTCCTTTTATCATCCCTAGTCATTGTCCAGCTCTCTGATGCATAGCAAGTGATTGCAAAGCCCATGACTTCTGTCAGGTGCACCTTAGCCTCCAGAGTGATACCATTGACCTTCAGTACTTTGGAGAAGTCCCTAACAGCCAACTGTATTTCCCATTGCAATATGTCTTTTACTTTCCTGGCTACTAGTGCCAAGAGTATTGATTGTGGAGCCAAGCAAACTAAAAAATGTTAACTATCTCAACAGCTTCACCATCCATACTGATGCTGCCATTTGGCCCAATGGTGAGAATCTTGTTTTCTTGATATTGAGTCCTTGACCTCCTGCAGGATGTGCTACAGGTCTTCCTCAGCTTCAGCAAGCAAAGTTGTGTCATCTGAATAATGCAGATTGTTGATGAATCTTCCTCCAATACTAATTCCACACTTCTCCTCATAGAGCCCAGCCTCCTGGATAATCTGTTCTGCATATATGTTGAAAATGTATGGAGATAGGACACATCCCTGGTGTACATCCTTCCCAATTTTGAACTATGCAGTGTTTCCTTGCTCTGTTCTGACAATTGCCTCCTGGTACAAGGATAGGTTTCACATTAGCACAATCAAGTGTTCTGGGATTCCTGAGGACTACATGGTTTAAAGTCTGGAATCATGTGCATCAGGGTTGTATCTTTTCTCCACATCTATTTAATCTGTACACTGAGCAAATAACTCACAAAACTGGAACCCAGTCACAGCTTTGCTTGCTGAAAGTGAGAAGGATATAGAGCACTTGCTACAGAAGATCAAAGACTATAGTCTTCAGTATGGATTACATCGTAGTATCAAAAGAAGCAAAGGTCTTCACCACAGGACCAACAGTCAACATTATGAAAGATTGAGAATGGATTCAAACCATCAACAACTTCATGTTCCTTGGTTCTAGAGGTCACAACAATCAGGAGATGTACTGCTTTGGGCAAGAGCTCTGTCAAGGACCTCTCCAAAATGATGAAGACCAATGATGTCAATTTGCTAAGATGCACCTGATTCATGGTCATGATCTTCTCAGTCACCTACTATACATCAGAAAGCAAAGAATAGTGAAGATAGAAAAAAAAATAATGTCTTTGTGTTATGGTGTTAGAGAAGAGTACTGAATTGCTTATGAAATCATAAGAGAACAAACAGATATGTCTTGGAAAATGTGCAGCCAGAGGACTCCTGGGAGGCAAAGATGGCAAAGCTTCATTTTTCATACTTTGGACATGGAGATAGCTAAGGCTATACCTTGGAATGGGACATCATGCTTGTAAAGACGGAGGGTCAGCAAAGAAAAGGAAGACTCTCAACCAGATGGTTTGACACGATGACATCATCAGTGGGCTCTAGTGTGTCAGTGATGGAGAGGATGGCACAGGATAGGGCAGAGTTCAGGTTGACTGTTCATAAGGTTGCTATGAGCCGTGCTCATCTTGATAACACTTAATAACAGCAAATGGGACTAATATGCATTGTCTTTGCTTATCAATTTTTTTAAATTTCTGATCTAGCTTAATGAAAACATTCTTTGGCAGGAAGTATGTTTATACTAAATAAAATGAGTTGTTTTGTTGTTGACTGTCTTCAAATTGGACCAGACTCATAGCTGACCTCCCAGCAAGTTTTCATAGGCAAGTAGATTGTCTATCCTTCTCCGGAGGAGGAGGTGGTGGATCCAAACCATGTACTTTGGGGATTTCAACATAACTTCTTACCACTAGGCCATAAGAACCCCCTAAAATTAATAACTGTTGTTGTTGTATGCCCATGAGTCAGAGCTGACTCATAGTAGACAATCCAGGGACTTTCAAAGGGCAATAAATTGCAGGGGAGCTCCTCCCAGGGAGCAACTGATGAATTCAAACTAAGTGCCTTTGGAATTGCAAAGCAGCTTCTTACCACTAGGCCAGGAGAGCCCCAAATCAATGGGAAAGAAATAAAATTGGATCAAATATTTCAATACCATTTCAAGATATTTAAGATTTTTACCCCAGTGATCTTATACTTTCACATTTTATCTTTAATTCTTCATCAATGATTATTTACAATAACTTATTCTATACAATTATATATACATTTAAATTAATTTTATAAAAAATGACAGGTCCACACATTTCCTATGTTTCTTTATTCATTCCATGTACAAAATATTGTGAACATTTTATCAAACACTCTGAGATTTTCTTCTTCTTCTTAAGTATTTTTTCTTTTTGCTGTAAAGCACAATCTACCTGACACTAAATCAAAGAAACCCTGTACACAATAGATTAAAATTCCACCTAATTCCATCCTATCCCCACAGCACAACTATACTTAAGCCTATTATTGCCATCTCTATCTGTTCATCTTCTTGAGCGTCTTTGTCTCCTTCATTAAGCATCCACTTTTCTAAGCAGATGTCTTTTTTCAAGGTCTGATGTCTCCTGACAACTTACTCAATGAATATGATATGAAATCGCCAATCTTTTAAGTAACACCATAGTCTCATGTCATCTAAAACGTAAGTATTCTACAGTTCACAATATATTCAATATTACTAACCAACATCAGTTCAAAAGCATAAATTCTTGCTAGATCTTTCCTATTATGTTCAAGTTTCAAAAGCATATGAAGCAATTGGAAATAACTGACACCCTAGCTCTTTGGTGCCTTAAAGAGGCCCTTGATTCAATGAGGGTTGCAGAGTGGATTATATTTGGGGGTAGGGGGTGGGGTTTGGGGAGGTGC
>NW_006399784.1:11075957-11118258 GCF_000299155.1 Elephantulus edwardii
TAGGGACCTCTCTAAAGTACTCAGGAGCAACAGTGTCTCTCTGGAGACTAAGGTGCTCCTGATACACGCCATGGCATTTTCAATTGCTTGTTATGCATCAGAGAGTTGGACAATGACTAGGGAGGACAGAAGGAGAGTTGATGCTTTTGAGCTGTGGTGCTGGAGAAGGGTGCAACAATGAATGAATGGAATTCCAAAATCTCTGTAGATGTTCATTGAAATGAAAAATAAACAACCTAAATTATTATTGTGTACCAATGAGGGAGTTTTGCTTTTCAAGGAGAGGAGCAAATGGGGGGGGAGGGAGGAGGGGTTTGTGCGGGGAGAAGGGTGCAACCATGAATGAATGGAATCCCAAAATCTCTGTAGATATTCATTGAAATGAAAAATAAACAACCTAAATTTTTTTAAAAAAGTAAAAAAAAATAAAAGAAGCCCTTGATGGCAAACTCCCCATGTGTCTTTTGATTTCTTACATGCTACTTCTGTGACGTTGATTTTAGATGCAAGTAAAATTAAATAATTCACAACTTCAATCTTTCTTTCATTAATCTTTTCTTACATGAGTGCTAAAAATATTGCTTACCTCAGTAATACTTAATGCTACATTATAAAATACAGCATCTTATACCTTTTATTTGGTAAAAGAAAGAGACTCCTATGTATTGTTTCTTCTTCACACAATTCACTTCAGCACCTTGCCTATATATTCTAAACACCTTAGTGTTACCAAATTCTAATACTATCTTTTCTTCTTAGAACTGCCTGGCTGAACTGGGTATTTCATTTTTTATAAAAACTAACTCAAACTCATGATCATTGATTGTTTCCAGCTTATCATGACAGACTCCATAGCAGAGTAGAACTTTCTTGCAGAATTCTGTTATTGTAAGTCTTTAGAACAGATGACCTCTTCTTTCTCCATGGAGGTGGCTTGCTGTTGCTATTGTTAAGTGCCATTGAGTCATAGGTGACTCATAGTGACCCTATGAACAAAAGTTTTCAACACTTGATGAAGTGGCTAGAGGGTTTTAACCATGAACCTTTGGCTTGAGAACTTGACTTTGATCCACTATTCCACCAGGCTTCCTTCACTCCCTGTGTTGTTATTGGTGGTGTTAGATACTGTCAAGTATTAGAGTGACATTGTGAATAACAGACTTGAAACTTATCCTGTGTTATTCTCATCATTTCTGACACACAAGAGCTCATTCCTATAGTCACTGTGTCAATCTATCCCATTAAAGGCCTTCCTCTCCTTCTCTGACCCTCTATCTTTCCAAGCATATGATCACTTTTTAAGAAATGACCTCTCCTAGTAATATGTTCAAATTAAAAGAGATGGAACTGTGTCATGTTTGTTTCCAAGGAGTACTCTGACTGCATTTTTCCAAAACATATTTGTTTGTTCTTTTGACTATGCTGCAACTCAGCAGTCAATTCAGGAAAAAACCAGGACAATCATTTTGCTTGGGTATTTTTAAAAATTTCCTGATATTACAGGGTTGAAATGTTTATTATTACATACTAAATACAGTATTTTTTAATGTACATGTACATTGGACAGGTACGCTTTGTCTTTTATCCAGATCAAAACTTGAGATGAAATTTTAATAAAAGGTAATGTAATTCTAATAAAATAAATTGATATTCCTGCTTATATTACAAGGTAATTACTTTCTAAGTCTTTTATTTAAACTATCTAATTATGCTGGTGAGCAATTTTACAAGATCCATAGATCTCTCAATCCATTATGAACATTATATGAGGAAATATAAGTAGAAACATTCACACATTAACTTTATTGTCCTGATCCCAGTCATATAATAATTAACATTTAAAGAATATCTACACCAAGCATGTTGCACTTTGATTTACATACCAAAATCTCAAGCTGTTGATTGCAACTCATAGAGATCCTTCATTGAGTTTCTCAAGCTATAAAGCCTTCCATGATGAGACTACTCATCTTGTTTGGAAAGGTAGAGAAATCAGAGAGGGGCTCCCACAGAGCATTTGATGTATTTGAACTATCAAAATTTGGTTAACATTGCAATACATCATGAGCTATGTAAACTGAACGAATTAATAAGATTTAATTAAACATATTTATTTTATTTCAATTTCATATGTTGTTGTTGTTATGTGCCATCGAGTCGTTTGCAACTCGTAGCAACCCTATGTACAACAGCCCTAAACCCTGCTCTATCATGTGCCAATCACACTGCCTCTGAAACACCCATCCAGATTACCCCAGTCACTGAATCAATCCATCTCATAGAGGGTCTTCCCCTCCTGCGCTGTCCCTCCACCTTCCCATGCACGATGGCCCTCTCCCAGGACCTGTCTCTCCTTACAACATGTCCAAAGTGTGTCAGACGAAGCCCCAGAATCCTTCCCTCCAAGGAGTAGCCTGGTTTAACCCTCTCTAGGATGAATCTGTTTGTTTTCTTGGCAGTCCATGGTACATTCAATACTCTTCTCCAGCACCACAGTTCAAAGGCATCAACTCTCCTTCTATTCTCCCTAGTCATTGTCCAACTCTCTGATGCATAACAAGTGATTGCAAAGACCATGGCCTGTATCAGGTGCACCTTATATGAAATTTTATAAAATATATACGAATCTGTGTATTAAATAAGAATAATATTTCCTAACACAGACACTAGTGTCTTGGTGACACACTAGTTAATAAGATTAACCACTAATGGAAAAGTTGCAATCTGAAACTACTAATCAGGGGGAAATGAGACAATCCACCTCAACGAATATTTACAGCCTGA
This sequence comes from Elephantulus edwardii, assembly GCF_000299155.1. Taxonomy (NCBI): domain Eukaryota; kingdom Metazoa; phylum Chordata; class Mammalia; order Macroscelidea; family Macroscelididae; genus Elephantulus; species Elephantulus edwardii. The sequence continues at coordinate 11,078,742 of NW_006399784.1, forward strand.
GAAACCTAATCGGATCCTTCTACTAGGCCACATATAGTAAGAGTATAAGTTAAATATATATTACTGCTCTTATGTGTCATTGAGTTGCCTGTGACTCATAGCCTCTATGCACATAACTCTGAACCCTACCTTATACTGAACTGAGACAGTCTCACTGTCTCCACTCATGAAACTATGCCCATTACCCAATTATTGTGTCAATCCATCTCATCTGGGGTTGTCCTCTCCTACCCTGTCCCTCCATCCTTTCAAGTTTGATGTCTTTCCTACAAACAGGTTCTATATCTATATGATATAGAACTTCAAAAGCCTTGCTTTCAAGGAGCAGCTTGGCTTAACTATCTCCAAGACAGACCTATTTGTTCTCTTGTAGGTCCATGGTATATTCAATATTATTCTCCAGCACTTCAACCCAAACCATCAATTTTTCTCTACCATCTAGGTCATTGTTCAGCTTTCTGAATTATAGCAACTAATTGGCCTGAATTAGGTGCACGTTAGTCTCTACACAGACATCATTTCTCTTTAGCACGTTAGAGAGGTCCTAGACAGCAGGTTTCCCTTGTAATTTGCCTTTTGATTTTCTTATTGCTGGTTCCAAGATTGTTGATTGTGGAGCTGAGCAAGCTGAAATTTTTAACAATCTCAATCTCTTCTTCACCTATTATGGTGCTGCCTATCGGCCCAGTGGTACTAATCATTGCCTAAGCTTCAGATCCTCCTCAGTTTCAGCAAGAAAGGTTGTGCCATCTGCATAATACAGGTTGTTGATGTATCTTCCTCCAATCCTGATGCTACTTTCCTCCTCATAAAGTTTAACCTCACAAATAATCTATTTTATATATTGATTAAAGACATAGGGAGACAGGAAGATCCCTGACACATAGATCCCTTTCCTGATTTGGAACCAAGCAGCATTTATTTGTTCTGTTCTGAGGACTGCTTCCTTGTCCAAGTAAAAGTTTTGCAAAAGGACAATCAATCACATGTTCTGTGATTCCCATTCTTTTCAAGTTTAGTTACAATTTTTTCAGACCCATATAGTCAAACGCCTTTGCATACTCAATAAAACATAGATAGACATTCCTCTAGTGCTCTTTAATTTCAGCCAAGATCCATCTGATATTGGCGATAATGTCTCTAGTGTCGTGTCCTCTTCTAAAGCTCACTTGTATTTCTGGTAGTTCTCTGCCCATTCACTTTTACAACTATTACAGTAGTTTTTGGATAATCTTCAGCTGGATTTTAATTGAGTATGAGCAAGAGCCTGTGGTGATGAAGGAGGAAGTTCAAGTTGCTCAGAAAGAATTGGCAAAAAACAAAGCTCCAGGAGTTTATTGCTTATCATTTGACATATTTCAATGAACAGATGCTGTCCTAGCTAGATGTGCTCACTAGGTTGTGCCAAGAAATCTGGAGGACAGTCATCTGGCCAACTGACTGAAAGAGATTTATATGTGTTCTCATTCCAAAGAAAGGTGACCCGAAAAGGTACAGAAATTATCGAACAATATCATTAATATCACATGCAAGTAAGATTCTGCTGAAAATTATCCAAAAATGACTGGAGCAACAGGCCAACAGAGAACTACCGGATATACAGGCTGGGTTTAGAACAGGTTTTGGTCCTAGGGATATTATAGCTAATGTTAGATGGATCTTAGCAGAAAGTACCAGAGGAATGTCTGTCTGTGCTTCATTCACTATGCAAAGGCTTTTGACTGTGTGGATCACAACAAGTTGTGGCTGACTCAGAGAAGAATGGGAACCCACAACATTAGATTGTGCTTATGCATAACCTATACTTGGACCAAGAGGCCTTTGTCAGAAGAGAGCAGGGAGACACTGGATGGTTCAATATCAAAAAAGGGGTCCGTCAGGGATGTATTTTGTCTCCATACCTTTTCAATCTGTATGCAGAACAGATCATCTGGGACACGGGGGTGTATGAGGAGTAATGTGACATCAGGAATGGTAGAAGATTCATCAACAACTTGCATTATGCAAATGATATAACTATGTTTTCTGAAACTGAGGAAAACCTAAAGCACTTGCAAAAAGGTCAACGACTGCAGCCTTCAATATAGATTGAAACTCAACATCAAGAAAACAAAGATTCTCACCACTGGGCCAATTGATCATGATAGATGGTGAAGAGATTGAGATTGTTAACAGCTTTCATTTGCTTGACTCCATAGTCAACACTCTTAGTACCAACAGGGAGGAAATCAAGAGATGAATTGCCTTGGGAAAGCCAGCTGTCAGGGACCTCTCCATGGTACTGAAGAGCAATGATGTCAGGCTACAGACTAAGGGGAGCCTGATCTCGGCTATAGTATTTGTAATTGTGTACTATGCATTGGAGAGCTAGATAGTGAAAGAAAGGGATGATAGAAAGAGAATTGATGCCTTTGAGCTGTGGTGCTGGAGAAGAGTGTTGAATATACCACTGACTGCTGGGAGACCAAACAAGTTTGTCCGGGAGAGGGTGAAGCTGGGCTGCGCTTTGGAGTCAAGGATTTTGAAGCTTTGTCTGACATACTTTGGGCATGCTGCACGGCAGGACCAGTCTTTTGAGAGGCATATCACGTTTGGGAGACTGGAGGGACAGTGCAGGAGAGGAAGACCCTTGATGAGATGGATTGATTCGGTGATTGGGATAGTGGAAGTGGTGTATTGGAGATAGTGAGGTTGGCACAGCATACAGCAGAATTTAGGGCTTTTTTACACAGGGTTTCTGTGAGTCACAAGCAACTCAACAGCACATAACAACATACTTTTGACTTCCAGGAGAAAAACAGGTTTGTCCTACAGAGGATGAAACCAGGCTGCTTCTGAAACTTTGTCTGCTATACTTTGGACGTGTTGCAACAACCAGTCCTTGGAAAGGGACATCATGCTTGTAAGGGTGGAGAAACAGTGCAAGAGAGGAAGACCCTCAATGAGATGGATTTAATCAGTGACTGGTAATGAGGGTAGGTGTGTGAGATACAATGAGTTTGGCACAGGTTAAAGCAGATTTCAGGGCTATTTTACACAGGGTCGCTATGAGACACAACCGACTCGATGGCACATAACAACAACTACAGGGCATTGGTGATATTGTTTGATAATTTCCACACTCTGTTGAGTCACCTTTTTTAAAAAAATTGAAGTAAATATGAACCTCTTCCTCTCATGTACTGTCCTCCAGATTTCTTGACACAACCTGGTGAGCATGCCCAGGGCAGCATCTGTTTGGTGAAATAGGTCAGATGACATTCCATCAATTCCCAGGGCCTTGATTTGTGCTAATACCTTCAGAGCAACTTGAACTTCCACCTTCATTGCCATTGCCTCTTAAGCATACGTTATTTCATTAAATTCTTCTGTGTCAGCCAATTTGGTGTATTGATGGTGTACTTCCATCTTCTTTCTATGCTTCATGGATCATTCAATATTCTGCCCATAATATCCTTAAGTATTGTAACTCAAAGGTTGAATTTGTTCTTCAGCTCTTTCAGCTTAGAAAGTGCTGAAGGAGTTTGGCCCTTTTGATTTTCCAACTCTAGCTCCATGCAAATTTCATTATAACACTTGACTTTGTCTTCTGAGCTACTCTTTAAAATATGTTCAGCTCCTTAACTTCCTACTTCCTTCCCTTTGCTTTGACCTCGTTGGCATTCTAGTGCAACATTTAGAGTCTTTCTGACATCCATCTGTCTTTTCTTCCTCTTCTGTCTTCATATCCTAAATACAATTTTATAAATTAAAGGATATTACCCATAGGCATGCAAGGAAGATACGTTAATACAACTATTATTCAAACATGTCCTATATGTAGAGACATATAGGAAGAAATGAAAATTTCTTACCAAATCTTGTAGTCTGAAATTGACTGAACATGCAACCAAGATGTGTTAATGATAATGCAATGGTTTAAAACAAGAAAGAAGAAATAATACTCAGAAAATATGGGCTTGGCGATTGAAATAAGACTGGAAATAGAATGATCAAATTTTGTATTATCAGTGATTTATTCATTGCAAATACCTTTCCCTCCCTTCAGTTACGTTTATTCACTGTTAAAGAAACAATTGAAAACACCATGGCTTCAATCAAGTGCATCCTATCTTTAAAATAACATCTTTGCTCTCTAACATTTTGGAGGGATATTTGACCCCAGATTTTTCCAATGCAACACATCTATAAAATTTATAGTTTTTGTGTTACAGACTAGTCTTTACTAAGATTATCACCTCTTCTCTGTTGTGAGCTCAGAATTTGGAGTCAGTTTTCAATAATTACAAATATATTTTCAGAAAGTTCATTTTTACAGATAATAATAATTTAAAAAACCCAAACAACCTACTACTCTTAATATCTGTTCTTTCCAAAAAGTTTTCTGTGTTCTCTGGATAGAGCTTTTGCATCTTTCTTATTCTTTTTCTTGTTTGTTTCTGTGTTTTAAAATTATTATTGTTTATGTTTTTTAAATCTTACATTGGTTTGCATACAAAGCATGTATACACTGTGTTTCACACTATCCTTCATTCACATTTTGTTTCATACGATTATTCTCATTCATTATGTTTTATAATATCAATTATTAATGAACTCTGCCCATCATTACCCTGTCTGTCCAGATCCCCATTGGACTTTACCCATTTCTTCCCCCCTACTCCACCAACAAAATTGTTTGAGCTTTACGCATAGACCTCATCTGATATGTTGTGTAGGAATCAGATTGACTACATCTGTGAAAGAAATTGTTGAAGAAGTTTAATATCAGCAGTCAGTAGGAGGCCAGAATATTTGTGCTTTATTGACTATGAAAGACATTTGACTATGTGGATCATAACAAGTTATGGCTAACATTGAGAAGAATGAGAATCCCAGAGCACTTATTTGTGCTCATGCAAAACCTATACTTAGAACAAGAGACTATTGTGCAAACAGAGCAAGATAACACTACATGATTTCAAATTAACAAAGGAGTATGTCAGAGTTGTATTCTCTCTTCATACCTATTAAATCTACGTGTTGTTGTTATGTGCCGTCACGTCTCTTGTGACTCATAGCTACCCTATGTACAACAGCCCTAAACTCTGCTCTGTCCTGTGCCAATTGCACTGTCTCTGACACTCCCATCCCAATTATCCCAGTCACTGATTCAGTCCACCTCATAGAGGGCCTTCCCCTTCTGCGCTTGTCCCTCCACCCTCCCAAGCATGATGTCCTTCTCCAAGAACCGGTCTCTCCTCACAACATGTCCAAAGTATGTTAGACAGAGCCTCAGAATCCTTGCCTCCAAGGAGCCACCCGGTTTAACCCTTTCCAGGATGAATCTGTTTGTTTTCCTAGCAGTCCATGGTATTCTCAATACTCTTCTCCAGCACCACAGCTCAAAGGCATCAATTCTCCTTCTATCCTCCTTGGTCATTGTCCAACTCTCTGATGCAAAACAAGTGATTGTGAAAGACCATGGCCTGTATCAAATGCACCTTAGTCTCCAGAGAGACACCATTGCTCAAATTATTCAAGAAGCTGAACTCCATGAAGAAGAATATGGTATCAATATTGCAGGAAGTATCATCAGTAACCTGCATTATGCAGATAACAGAAACTTGCTTGCTGTAAATGAGGAGGACTTGAAGCAATTGTTGCAGATGATGAAATAATACCATTTTCAATATGGATTGCATCTCAATGTTAAGGATAAAAAGGAAAGATTCTTACCCGTGGACCAGTTGATAACATTATGATAGATGGAAAAAAAGTTGGAACTTTCAACAACTTCATCTTACTGGGATCCACAATCAATACACTTGGTACTAGCAGTCACTAAATCAGGAAATATATTGCACCGGGAAAGTCTTTAGTTAGAGACCTCTCTAAATTATTGAGGTGTAATGATGTCATTTTGAGGACTAAGGTGTGTTTGATGCAGGCCATGGTCTTTCTGATCACTCACTATGCATCTGCCAGCTGGACAATGAATATGACAGACAGAATAAGCCTTTGAGCTGTGGTGTTGGGTAAGAGTACTAAACATAGCAGGGACTACCAAAAGAACAAATAAATATGTATTGGGAAAAGTGCAACCAAGTTGCTGTTTGGAGACAAAGATTATAGAGCTTTGTCTCACGTACTTCAGGCATGTTGCTAGGAGGGGCTATTCCTTGGAGAGGATGCTCCAAATGGCAGAGGGTCGGCAAAAGAAAGACTGACCCTCAACAAGGTGGACTGCCACAATGACTGCCACAGTGGACTCCAGTATGTTAGGAAGTGTGAAGATGGATCAGTATAGTGCAGGGTTCAGATCTGTTGTTCATATAGTGAGTAGGGTTCTATCTCATGATCTTGTACATTTCATTATAATACTTTGTATTCCCAGCTGCCCTGTGAAATGTTCTGCTCAGTTAATTGACTTCCTGGTGTCCTCCCTGTCTTTTGGCTTCTCTGCATTCTCGAGCAATATTCAGAGACTCTTCTAACACCGCCTTGGTCTTTTCTTTCTTCTCTATCATTGTAACAACCTTTACTTCCATGATGGATGATATACATGATACATTTACTATCTTCCCACAGCTCTATTAAAGGTTTCAAATATATGCTTGTGATGGTTTTATAATCCAGGTGGGATAGACATAAGATCATATTTGGTTCTTGTGGACTCGTTTAAATTTTCTTTAGTTTCAATGTACTCACTAATTTCTGCCAAGATATGTGGAGGACAGTCATCTGGCAAACTGACTAGAAGAGACCATTTTTATCCCTGCTTCCCAAAATGGAGATCTAACAAAGTGTGGAAATTATCAAACAATATCACTAATATAACACACAAGTAAAATCTTGCTAATGATTATCCAAACGTAACTGGAACAGTACACCAGCATAGCTCTTTCAGAAATACAAACTGAATTAAAAAGAGGCCATGGAACTAGGGGTTTCATTTCTAATGTCAGATGAATCTTAGCTGAAAGCAGAAATTACTAGAAGGATATCTATTTGTCTTATTGATTATGAAAATACATTTGACTGTGTGGATTGCAACAAATTATGCCTAACATTGAGAAGAATGGGAATCCAAAATACACTTAATTGTACTCATGTGAAACTTATACCTAGACTAGGAAACTGTCATCCAAATAAAGCAGAGGAACACTTCATGTTTCAAAATCAAGAAAGGAGTGCATCTGGGAGGTATTCTTTCTCCAGATATTTTCAGTCTATACGCAGAGCAGATCATTTAGGAGTCTGTACTTCATGAAGAAGATTATGGTATCAGAATTTGAAAAAGACTCGTCAATAACTTTAATTATACAGTTGACACAACCTTGCTCACTCAAACTGAGGAGGAATTGAAGGGTTTGCTGCAGAAGGTAAAGGACTGTGGTTTTCAAAATGTATTGCATCTCAACATCAAGAAAACAAAGATTCCCATCACCGGGCTAATTGACAACATTATGATAGATCGAGAAAAGATTGGGGTTGTTAACAACTACATCTTGCTTGGGTCCACAATTAACATTCTTGGCATCAGCAGTCAGGAAGTCAAAAGACAAGTTGCTTTATAAAGTATGCTGTCAAGGACCTCTCCAGAGTGCTAAAGACCAATAATTTCAGTTTACAGACTAAAGTGTGCCTGATCCAGGCCATGATTTTCTAAATTCCTTGTCGTGCATCAGAGACCTGAGCAATGACTAGCAACAACAAAAGAAGAAACTATGGCTTTGAGTTGTGATGCTAGAGAGGTGTATTGACTATACCATGAACTGCTAAGAGAACAAATGGATCTGTCTTGGAGAGGGTGAAATCAAGTTACTCGTTGGAAGCAAGGATTTGACACGAAATCTCACATACTTTGGACCTATTTCCATGAGTTACCAGTCCTTGAAGAAGTACATGCTGGTAGGGTAGAGAGCTCAGCAGAGGAAGACCACGCATGTGGTAGATTGATTGTGATGATGGCTTCAAGGGTATCAGAGCAGCTGAGTTTGGCCCAGAATAGGTCAGGGTTAAGAGCTATTGTTCATAGGACAAATATTAGAGGTAGTTAACTTGACAGCACTTAGCAGCAACAAAAGAAATGTTGTTATGTGACATGGAGTTGCCTGCTATGTACAGCAGCTCTGAAACCTGTCCTGTCCTGAGCCAGTCTCACTAATCCGGACACACCAAGCCCCACTCATTGCCCAGTTACTGTATCAATCCCTCCAAACTTCTGAGCATGTCCTTCTCCAAGGATCAGATGTTCCTGGCCATGTGCCTGAAGTATGTGAGAGAGAGTTTCAAAATCCTAACCTCCAGGGAGAAACTTGGTTTCACCCTCTCCAACACAGACCAATTTGTTTTCTTGGTGGTTCATGGTGTGTTCAAGACTTCTCCAGAACCACAATTCAAAAGCATCAATTCTCCTTCTGTCATCCTTAGTAATTTTCCAGCTTTCTGATGCATAGCAAGTAATTGTGAAGATGATGGTCTGGATTAGATGCACTTCAGTCTCTAGACTGAATATCATATATTAAAATTATACTGGTTATAGTTGCTATAATTGCCTTTTAAAAAGAAAACATTAAGCTATTTCATTTAAATTATATATATTCACTTTTAAGATGAGTTAATGTTGTTGACACATATGAAATTATTAAAACTCATGTTAATACTTCTGATAACAGAGACCATAGATTGTCACCAAAGGAAGAAATGTATAAGAAAACCAAAATTAAGTATTATTATAATCATTGTGCACTTCCAGAGATGGAAATATATAAAGACATACTTGTAATTGCACGTGTGACATATAAACCTAGAAATTTATCTGGCATATATTTATGTAATTTATGATATAATATATGACACTGAGATTAGTCTGAAAGACTTAATACTAACTCATTTATCTGAATAATTTAATTAGAATATGAGATGATTAATAGATATTTACCTAGGGTGTTTATTACTTTAGACCATTCTAACATAGTTTCCTTGATGATATCTTGATGTATGTTAAAATTTGAAGTTATATTTTTAAATTTATACATAGTTTAACCATTCAACCATCAATAGATAGTTTACAACAGACAAATTATGTGTTAAAATGCATTTGTTTTTTAAAGCTAATTCTTATTTTATATTGATTTGCTTCAGAGTTCATATACCTTGAGTTTCACACTATCTTTCCACATTATCATTTGTCTGTGGAGGCCTGTGGAAAAGTTTGTTGGAGAAGAAGTGCTGACTGTGAAACAAACCATCAATTACTCATGTACAAGTTAAAATTAATGACATAGATTAAAAAATTCATGTGAGCCAAAATGCGGTCTTGAAACTATCCTACATGAATTTAAAAATCGTCTTTAGAAAGGTTTGTGGCATTGATCACTTAATGGCTGAAGAGAAGAGCTGGAGGATGAAATAAAAGATACCATCAATGAAGAGAGCAAAACGTCATTACAAAGACAGAGGCGATAGCAAGCATGTCAACTTCATCTCTCATAATTTGCACATCTTGCTAGTAGAGACTATTCCTTGGGGAAAGAAAGTCAGCGAAAGAGAGGAAGACCCTTCACGATATGAATTGACCCAGCGACTGTAGCATTGGGCTCAGGCGTATCAGATATGCTGAGTATGACACAGGATAGGACAGGATTCAGATCTGTTGTTTATAATGGCATCTACTTCCTAAAGATCATGCCTCTTGAATTCTATGCACTTGGAGAAACAAAGATAGCGGTAGAAAGTTTTCAAATCATTTGTTCATAGGGTCGCTATGAGTCACGTTCAACTTGACAGCAATCAATAACAACAACATGAGTCGTACTGCACTCAATGGTAACTAACAACAAAAATGTGCATATATGTGTACACACTAGCGTTTTTAGGTGTCTGTTGTACCTGGTGTTTGGGGCTCATGGGTCGCAGAAGGCAGAGACTAGAGCTATGGAGACGAAGGGCTGAAACTCTGTTAGGCTAGCAGTGCCTGTTTAGAGCTGAACCTCTTCTATATTGTAAAGCACAAAGAGAGGAATATGTTGAAGCACATGTACACATTATTCAGGGTGCTGAAGCGCACGTACACATTTTTCGTGGTTCCGAGGTGTACATACACCTTTTTCAGGGTATAGAGAAACAAAAAATATTTTTGGCTGTAGCAAGTTATTTTAAACTATCTGAGTACTCTGTGTTCTTTCACTATATTTTGACTTGTGAATGCAATGGTTAAATAAGTCTGATAAAAGATTGTTGACTTGATGTGTTCCAGAAAATATACTTGGAAACATTCCATAGCCTTCAGAACTTCTCTCAAAGACCTTAACTCTTTAGAGATAAAACGGCTCATCAGGAAGTGCTGGCATGGAGCGATTGATTCCTAGAACAAAGTCAGAACCATTTGTGGCCCCAACTTTCTGAAGGTCTCTTGCATGCAAGGGTCTCAGGGTTCCTGGAACATTTCCTTGTATAGCAGACTCCTCAATACAGTCATTTATCCTTCAGGGACCCTTCAGGTATTCTTGAATTAACGATAAATCATATCAACTGTATGAACAACAGATCAAAATTTTGTCCTGTATTGGGTCATCTTCCCAATATCAGCCATGCTCAAGTCCATTTTTACATTCACTATGTTAATTCACCTGTTTGAGGATCTTCCTTCTCTATTTAATTGACCCTATACTTTTCCCTACACAATGTCTTATTCTAAGGACTAGACACTCTATGTATGTGAGTAAAGTTCCAAAATCTTTGCCTCTGCCGAGCACTTTAGGGAGCTCCATTAGCCTACTGTTGGTTTGGTTGTGTGCTGTGGAGTTGGAACCTACCCATAGCTGACACTTCAGAGGATTTCAGAAACAAATATTCCCACGGGAGGAGATAGACCCTTTCTCTCTCATGGAATAGATAGTGGATTCAAACCTTGTGTGTTCAGGTTGTCAGCACAATATCTTATCATTAAATCATCAAAGTGCTGTCAGTTCAAAGGTATAGGATCTACAAATTTTTCCACAGAAGAAAGATGTCCAATCTCCTCCTGTGCAATTAACTGCCTGTGAATAAACCACTGAATAATCAGGTTGGGGTCTCTTTTGACTCTAGAGAACATAATTACAAAAAGGAGCAAACTAATCTCACTTCTTCCTTTTATAGGTTGTTTTGGTAATCCATAGTATATTCAATTCTCTTCCCCAACACCATAATTCAAAAGCATCCATTCCTCTTGATCTCATATAAACTAGGGCCTCCAGGAGCAGCAACAGGAGAGAACCAGAAACTGGACATGAGATAGAGCTGCCTTTTGGATTACTACCCAATGGAACCAGAACTAGGAGCCTTCGTCGAAGTTTGCTGGAGGTTTGGTGTGGGGAGAACCATAACTGGCAGGACTAACACTAGTGCTAAACCATATATTGGCAGGACTAGTGCTAATGTGAAACCTATACTTGGACCAAGAGGCAGTTGTCAGAACAGAGCAAGGAGACACTAAATAGTTCAAAATCAAGAAGGGGGTCTGTCAGGGATGTATTCTGTCTCCATACCTTTTCAATTTGTATGCAGAACAGATCATTCGAGACACTGGGCTGTAGGAGGAGGAATGTGGCATCAGGATTGGTGGAAGAGTCACCAACAACCTGCATTATGCAGATGTCACAACCCTGCTTTCTGAAACTGAGGAGGACCTGAAGTGCTTGCTGCAGAAGGTCAAGGACTGCAGCCTCCTATAAGGATTGAAGCTCAACACCAAGAAAACGATGATGTAGAGATTGAGATATTTAAGAGTTTTAGTTTGCTTGGTTCCACAATCAAAACTCTTGGTAACAGCAGCCAAGAAATCAAGAGACGAATTGCATTGGGAAAGTACTGAAGAGCAATGACATCAGGCTGGAGACTAAGGTGCTCCTGATCTGGGATATAGTCTTCGCAATTATGTGCTATGCAGTAGAGAGTTGGACGGTGAATAGGGTTGATAGAAAGAGAATTCATGCCTTTGAGCTGTGGTGCTGGAGAAGAGTATTGAATGTACCATGGACTGTTAGAAGAACAAATAGGTTTGTCCTGGATAAGGTGAAACCGGAATGCTCCTTGGAGTCAAGGATTCTGAAGCTTCGTCTGACATACTTTGGACATGTTGCAAGGAGGGACTGGTCCTTGGGGAGGGACATCATGTTTGGGAGTATGGAAGGATGGTGCAGGAGAGGAAGACCTTCGATGAGATTGATCGATTCTGTGACTGGAGCAGTGGGAATGAGTGTGTTTGAGATGGCTAGGTTGGCACAGGATAGAAAAGCATTGAGAGCACTTATACATAGGGTCGCTATGAGTCACAAATGACTCGATGGCACGTAACAACAACAACAAGAGCTTTGTAACATTGGTCTAACACTGGGAAGCTGAAATTTCTAAGCTCCAGGGAGCACATTTCAGAAGGTGTCCCTACAGATTGTATCCTGCTGCTAACTTCAATTATGGCCTTTTGCGTTCTCTAATAAACCTCATAATCATCAATATGGTTATTTATGGTCTGTGAGCTATTGCAATAGATTTTGGAGCAAATAGAACAGTAAGATTGGTGTTTGAATTTGTAGAAAGAGGTGCAGTAGTGTGGGAGACTTAACTGACTTCACAAAAATTGGTTTCATCAGGCAGTTTCCCTTTGAAGATGCAGTCAGATCTAGCTGTCCCCATGTTTCTCTCTATTCTTTTACAGTAGGTATCACAAGTGGAATTCATTGTAATGGTTCCAGATTAATGTAAATGTGGAATTTTGTCAAAGCAAAAAGGGATTTTGAAACTACAGCTAAAATGACTACATTTGATACTACAAAACCTGAAGAGCTTGCTACAGAAGGTCATATTTCATTTCAAATATGGATTGAAGCTCAACATCAAGAAGACAAAGATTCCCACCACCGGGTCAAATAGCAGCACCATGATAGATGAAGAAGAGATTGATAATTGTTAACAATTACAACTTGCTCAGCTCCACAATCAACATTCTTAGCCCCAGCAGTCAGGAAGTAAAAAACCCTAATAGCAATGGGAAAATCTATCAGTAACCTCTCCAGAGTACTGAAAAGTGATGATGTCAGCCTAGAGACTAAGATATACCTGATCCAGGCCATGATCTTGGCAATTACTTGCTATGCATCAGAGAGCTGGACAAAGACTAAGGATGACAGAAGGAGAATCAATACCTTTGAGTTGTGATGCTGGAGAGAAGTCTTGAACATACCATGGATCACCAAGAAAACAAATCTGTCAAGAAAAGGTCTGTTATGGAGTGGGTAAAACCAAGTTTCTCCTTGGAGGCTAGGATTTTGAAGCTCCATATCACATGTTTTGGGCATGTGCTAGGGCAAATTGGTCTTTGGAGAAGGATCATGCTTAGAAGTGTGGAGGGACAGGGCAGGAGAGGAACACACCAGTTGAGATGGATTGATACAGTAACTGGAGCAATGGGAGTTGATGTGCCAGAATCAATGAGGCTGCCTCAGGACAGGGCAGGCTTCAAAGCTGCTATACACAGGGTCGCTATAGGTTGAAAATAACTTCATGGCACATAACAATAACAACACCACGATGGAAATAAAATTTGAGAAACTCATTTGGTCTGAGAAAAGAACAGAGGCCTGAGGCCATATGCATATGAATGAAATTAAGTTAAGGATGGAGAATGAAGTTGAAACTGGGAATTTCTTTAAATAAGATTTCTACGTTAAGGTTTTCTTGTGTTAATTCAGATTGCTAATGAATATTCCTCTAGCCCTGGTGCCACTTTCTTCTTTGTATGATTTTGAATTATTTGTTCAGCATACAAATTGAATGTTGTTGTTGGCTTTATTAGATGGTCTCAAGTCTCTGGCCACTCGTTATGATTCTATGTACAACAGCTCTGAAGCCCGCCCTGCCCTGAGCCAATCTCACTGACTCTGGCCATACCTCATTGTTCCAGTGACTGTATCAATCTGTCTCTTCTGGGGTCTTCCTCTCCTGTGCTGTCCCTCTATGTTTCCAAGTATGATGTTCTTCTCCAAGGACCAGTTCCTTCTGGCCATGTGTCCAATGAATGTGAGATGGAGTTTGAAAATCCTAGGCTCCAAGGAGAAATTTGGCTTCTGATTCTTCAAGACAGACCTATTTGTTCTTTTGGTGGTCTGTAGTATGGTCAAGATTCTTCTCCAGCACCACAGCTCAAAGGCATTATTTCTTCTTCTGTCTTCCTTAGTCATTGTCCAGCTGTCTGACACATGGCAACCAATTGAACAGTTATGGGAAAAAGTTACAATCCCGATGTATACATTTTTTTATTTTAAATTATGCAGTGTTTCCTTTTTCTGTTCACATAACTCTATGAATTCAGACAATGTCTGAATGCTATTCATAGGATATTCAGTGACTTGTTCTTTTAGGACAGTACTGCTTCTTGTCTGTCTTATTCTCAAAGCTCAGCTGAACTCTGTCCACTAAGGGTGACCCTGCTGGAATTTGAAATCTCAGTGGTGTAGTTTTCAGCATCATAGAAACTTGCAAGTCCCCACAGTTCATGAAACTGACAGAAAAGTGCTTGTCTGGCATGGAGGAAGGGGAGAACTGATTTATTGTCTTAATTTTTTAATTAAAAATAAATTTAGATGAGAATATTCATTCTTTGTTAGGTGAAAATAAACAATTCCTCTGTGGTAGCTTAGTTTGTTACACAGAAAATCTCCAGATCAATGTTTAGGGCTAAAAATTGTTTTGAAAAAATAATGCATTCATTTTGGTTTCTCTGGGTGTTTTGGCTTTTTGTTTTGTTTTGTTTCATTTCTAGATAATCTTCAGTACTGTACAACACTGAGAGTTTTCAAGCAGAGATAATACAATCCTTTATCGTATTATCTCTGTTGTCATTTGTACATCCAAAGTATATTTTCAAGAGAGATGCAAATCAGAACCGCAGTGAGATACCACTTTATGCCAGCAACAGTGGCAAAGTTTAATAAGACAGCAAGTAATAAATGTTAGAAAGGATTTGGTGAGATAGGAACTTTTGTACATTGTTGGTGGGATTGTAAAATAGTACAGCCATTCTGGAAGGCAGTTTGTTACTTACTTCCTCAAAAACCGGAACATAGAAATTTCATATGACCCAGAAATTCCACTCCTAGGAATATACCTTGAGAAAATGAGAACTGAGGCACAAATGGAGACTTGTACACTGATGTTCATAGCAGCATTATTCATCATCACAAGAATATGGAAACAGCCCAGATATCCAACCACAATCAAATGGATTGAGAAATTATGGTACATTCACACAGTGGAATACTGTAGAGTGTGCAGGAGAAATGATTTTATAAATTATGTTAACAAAGTCAGTCTCACAAGGACAAATGTATAAAACTCTTACTGTAAAATGAGTATGAGGATCCAGGTTGGGGGGTGGGTGGAAGCAGAGGAATGAGGATGTGCGGCGAGGGGGGATAGTTAACCATGGGATTGTATTATTTGATGGAAAGGATGACGGAAATTGAAAGAATTTAATCTGGAAAACAACATATTCAAATTTTGTAAATAAACTAGTTTTTAAAAAGAAACTATATTGGAAGACCCAGATGTGGAATCAATAAAAAATTTAAGAAAATAAAAAAACCACACACACAACAAAGTATATATTTTCTAAATGCTTTATTAACTGGAGTTAGTGTAAATTACCAATTTTTCAACTTTATTGGTCAAATTTGAATAAGAATCTTCCATGCATCTGTATGGATATTATCACTGACAGCAATGTATTCCAGGATAAACCATGAAATGTCCTTTTAGACAATGTATGTGATGATATTTCTCTTCAATTTGTCATTCTTTCCAATCATTAATTTTTATGTATTTACTTTTTACTTTTCAATATTCCTACATTCATACTTTGTCTGTTCTATGGCTCAATTATTAATGGATGTTTATAGTTGACTGACCTTTTCCTTTTCTGTTGTGCTGCATTAGCAATTGAAAGCCCTGAAACGTTGTTCCCTCCATTTTATTATAAAATACTCAAATTTGATTAGACATTTCTTCTCAAGTATTTGAAGTGTCTTCCAACTTGAAAAGTTCATTATTAGGCACTGCTATTCATGAGGTTTTCACTAGGCAATTTTTTTTTCAGAAGTATACTGTTAGTTTTTCTCCTTGTCTAATTTAGCATGTATATTCCACTGACATTTATTCAATATAAAATATCCTGACAACATTTGAAAAACCAGTGACATCATGGCAACACACGAGCCACCAGAGTATGACAAATGAGTAGAGAGAAGGCATTTTTGTTGTCATTGTTAGGTTACATCATGTTGCCTATGTCCCGTAGCAATCCTATAAACAACAGATATTATCCTTGACCTATACTACACCATCCTCACAAGCTCTGGCTTACTTGAGCCATTTTAGAGAAACAGATCCTCAGACTTATTTTTGTCTCTTTTTAGTTGAACAATACATTTCTTCCTGTTGCTGTTATATTTTTTTTGCATTGATCATTTAACAAATATATTTTATATTGATTTGCATACAAAATTCATATACATTGTGCCTTACAGTTTCTTCCATACATTATGTTTCATAGAATCATTTACATACATTGTGTTTTTATAAAATTAATCCCCATTGAACTAAGCCTACCCTTACTCTGTCTTTTCAGGTCCCTGCCATATCTTTCCCATTTCCTTCACCCCGTCTATTCACGTGTTAAATTGTGTCACCCTGTAATTTCCCCCATGCCCACCTTCATACAAGGGTTTCATAACAAAGTCTACAGAATATTACAGGACTTGAACAAGAAAAAAAAATGCATAACCCAATCACAAAATGGGCAAAAGACATGGAAAGATTTTAACAGAGGAAGGCATTCAGATGGCCAGCAGTATAGTAATAAATGCTCAAAATGACTGGCAATCAGAGAGATGCAAATCATAACCACAATAACATAACATCAAACCCTAGTAGCAGTGTCACAGTGTAACAGGAGAGTGAACAATAAATGTTGGAGAGGATGTGGAAAGATAGGCACTCTCATACACTGCTGGTGAAATTGTAAAGTGGTCCAACAACTGTAGAAGGAATTTTGGCACTTTCTGTTGTCATCACTGTTAAGTATTGGCCAGTCAAGTACAACTCATAGCAATCCTGTGAATGACCAATCTGAACCATGTCTAATCCTTATCCATCCACACAATCTCTGACGTACTGTATCAATTCTTCAAGTTGAGAGTCTTCCTCTCTTTTTCAGACCCTCCACTTTTTGAAGCATAATGTCCTTCTCCAAGAAATTGCCTCTTCTAGCAACATGTCAAAAGTATGTGAGATAAAGCTTAACACCTTGCCTCCAAGGAGTACTGTAGCTGCATCTTCTTCAAAACATAGCTGTTCTTTTAGCAGCCCATGGTATATTTGGTACAAAGGAGCTCTGGTGACCTAGTGGTAAGAAGCTGCATTGTAACCCCAAATATTTATCTGTAATCTAGGAGTTTTTTAAAATTCAAATTACAGTAGAAATTGAAGTACAATTGTTACTGGACTTGAATAGTTTTAAACATTATAGACAAAGAAACTTTCATAATTCTCTAAAAGAAAGCGGAAAGAAGAATGAAACTTGAATTCTAAACAATAATAAGACAATAGAGAAATATCTCAAAATTCTAAGGTCACTAAATTTCCAATATAGAGATTTCTTTATTAAAATACATTTTGATAGAATTATGACTAAAGAAATGCATTTTAGGTTTTCATGGTCACAAAAATATAGCACTTAAGAGAATTTTAAATTTTGTCAAAAGGCAGAGTATTGGGTTTCCCATGATGATGATGGGGGGAGAGATATAATCTCTGTTACACTGTATGTTAGAGAAAAGCCTGTCTGAATTAAGGTTAATTTTCTGGGGAATATTTCAATAAAATGAAATATAATACTTAATGTGTTTGGAAGTTTCAATTGAGGCTTTCCATGCTGGAAGACTGTTTTAGTTTGAATTTACAATAGCCAACCACAAATTGAGATACTTGAGACTTAACCTAAATAGAACCACAGAAGACCTGTACAAAGAAAACTACAGAACATTTATACTAGACACAATAAAAGATGTAAATAAATGCAAAAATGTTCCCTGTTCATGGATAGGAAGACCTAATATTGTGAAAATGGCAATCCTACTAGAAGCAATCTACATGTTCAATACAATCCCAATGCATATATCAAATTCATTTTTCAAGAAGATAGAAAGGGAAATTGACAAGTTTATTAAGAATGGAAAGAGAATCGAAATAAGCAAGGTACTTCTGAAAAACAAAAATGAAGTGGGAGGTATAACAGTCTCTGACCTCAAAACCTACTACACAGCAGTAGTAACCAAAACAGCATGGTATGGGTACGATGACAGACACATAGATCAATGGAGCAGAAACCGAAGAATGGACCAATATATCTATGGTCAAGTATATTTGACAAGGAAATAAAAACCTATAAAATGAGCAAATGACAATCTCTTCAACAATGGTGCTGGCAAGACTAAACTGCTACCTGTAGAAAGCTGAAACAGGATCCACATTTCACACCCTACACAAAAATCAACTAAAGTGGATCAGAGACCTAAGAGTAAACCCCAAAACCATAAAAGTCATAAGAGACAAACTGGGATGAAACTTAGAAGGCCTAGTCTATGGTATAAAGAGACTGCCAAGTACAGCCAGAAGTGCACAATCTGGGAAGGATAAAGGTGATGAATGAGAGTTCCTGAAGATTAAATCCCTGTGTACATCAAAAACATTTTCTAATAGAGTAAAAAGAAAGCCTACTGACTAGGGACGAGTATTTGGCAGTACCATTTCAGACAAGAGTCTCATATTAAATCCTGCAGAATCCTAGAGGGCCTCCAGAAGAACAAGACCAATTGATAATAAAATCACAAAATGGACAAAAGACATGGAAAGACTTTTCACAGAGGAAGATATTCAGATGTCCAACAGACACGTGAAGAAATGCTCCAAATCACTGGCAATAAGAGAGATGCAAATCAAAACCAAAATGAGATAACATCTCACCCCAGTAACAGTGGCAAAGTTTACAGAAGAGCAGGTAATAAATTTCAAAGTGGATGTGGAGAGATAGGAACTCTCATACACTGTTGGTGGGATTGTAAAATGGTAGAACCACTCTGGAAGGCAGTTTGACATTTCTTCAAAAATCTGAACATAGAAATTCCATATCACCCAGCTATTCCACTGCTTGGAATATGTTGTTGTTATTATGTGAAATTGGGTCGCCTGCAACTCATAGAAAGCTTATGTATGACAGCCCTAAACCCTGCTCTATCCTGTGCCAATCTTAGTATCTCTGACACACCAACCTCCATTACCCGAGTCATTGAGTCAATCCACCTCATAAAGGGTCTTCTTCTCCTATACTGTCCCTCCATCCTCCCAAGCATGACATTTCTCTCCAAGGACTGGTTTCTCCTTGCAACATGTCCAAAGTAATGTCAGATGAAGCTTCAGAATCCTTGCTTCCAAGGATCAGCCTGGTTTAACCCTCTCCAGAACAAACCTGTTAATTTTCTTAGCAGCCCATATTCAATACTCTTTTCCAGCACCACAGCTCAAAGGCATCAATTCTCCTTCTGTCATCCCTAGTCTTGTCCAGCTCTCTCATGCATAGCAAGTGACTACAAAATCCATGTCTTGGATCAGGGGCCCCTTAGTCTCTAGATTGACATCACTGCTCTTTAGTACTTTGGAGAGGTCCCTAGTAGTAGACTTTTTGATTGCAATACATCTTTTAACTTCCTGGCTGCTGATGTCAAGAGTGTTGATTGTAGAGCCAAGCAAACTAAAGCTATTTATGGAGATTTGTACACCAGTGTTTATAGCAGCATTATTTACCATAGCAAGAACATGGAAACAGCCCAAATGCCCATCCACAATCAAATGGATTGAGAAGTTATGGCACTTTCACGTGATGGAATACTATACATCATGCAGGAGCAATGATTTTGAAAATCACTATTTAACCTGGGAGGTACTGGAGAGCATTATATTAAGTGAACTAACTCAGTCCCATAAGGATAAATAGAATATAAGACTATTTTTTTAGAAATAGAAAGAAACTAGTAAAACATATATGAGAATCCAAAAGGGCGAAGGTAGGAGCAGATGAGTAAGTGAGGATGGGCCAAGGGTTAATTACAGGGTTGCACAATTTGATGCGCAGAGGTAGGAGTGGGAAAAGAAAATGGGACATATCAATGTGAAAAACAATATATATGAACTTTATAAGTAAACCAGTATAAAATAAAAATTTTCTTTTTTTAAAAAAAAGATGAGTAACCTCCCTGTGCCTCATAGGGTTTCCAGAGGCAAGCTATTATGGAAGTAGATACCACTCCTGCTTTCACTTCCATAATAGCTTGCCTCTGGAAACCCTATGAACCTGGAGAAAGGATAAAAGTTATACAGGTGTCCAGGATTTTCATTCAGAAGGACACTATGAGTCACCTACAACTTGACAGCACTTAACAACAACAACAACAACAACAACAGCAGCAGAGATAGAGAGAGAGAGAGAGAGCAGTTGGCTTACCAACAGAAAGTCATGCTCCCAAGCCAAACGTGGGCCCTCAGCCTGCCTTTAATTGTTTTTGTTGAAACATTCTTCTAGGTTGTGTAACCCTGGTATGTCCACTTGCTGTACAGAGGTAACTCGTGGCTGCTGTGAAGCTGAACTCTGTGACACTGATGAGTCAAATGCGAGAATGGTTACCCATGGTAGACAGTGTTTGGTGGAGCTCCCCAATTAAAACAAGCTTGGAAGCAGGAGTGACATCCACTTCCATAATAGCTTGCCTCTTGAAACCCCATGAACCTGAGAAAGGACGAAATTTATACAGGTGTACAGGACTTTCATTCATAGGGTCACTGAGTCACCTATGACTCGAAGGCACTTAGCAACAACACAACAACACAACAACAATCATCTGTGCAATTTATAGCTTTAGAAACCAGATGGAGGCTTAGGTATTAGTTGATTCTGACATGACAGTAGTGAGTGTGAGTTGGGTTTCTTGTTGTTGTTTTTGTTGTTATTTTCAGAAGATTTTAGGTTTTTAGTGGAATTACAGCTTCAAAATAACAATGAAGAGCAAAGAGAGACAGAGAGGATGTATTTAAGCATAGGCCATACTTGAAATGTAGGCTCTTTATTTCTCAGTACTGTTGCGTGGGTGATTTCTTTTACACAAAACAATCTTTTTCTGTTAAGGATTTAAATTAAAAAGCTAATAGATCTGTTCCATCTTTATCTTCTATGTAAGACTTGTTCCCAATTTGTGTCACTTGGTTAGAATGCCACAATTTGTTCTCATTTCTGTAGACTGACACATGGTATTGAATGGTGTTAATGACTCTATTATTCTGGAGCAATGATGGTGGGGAAAAGAACAAACATCCTGACAGAGAGCGGAGTGATACAGATACAGAGGACTGAGGCTTTTCAGTTCAGATTGAGGAAAATACCCTTCCAAATTATAATTTTGTTTCAAATGTTAGACATTATCCCCAACTTTTTGAGTGAGTTCTAAAACTAAGAAATAAATATTCTGACATTTTCGTTGAGTTGTTACATGCAATCATAATTATTCATAAAAGAAGGAATAAAGAAAGGAATTATTAGGGTGTACAAATGAATAAGAAGGAAGAATGGAAGAGGAGAGAGGAAAAATAGAATTTAAAAAATTTCATTTATTTCCTATTAATATTGACCCTGTGCTCCTATTGTAGAAAAATCAACTGAACGTTCAAGACAGTTTCTAAACCTTCAGACTTCTGACTGAAACTCTTCCCTTCAAAGTACTAAAAATACAGACAGGTAATTCTGTCTGTGTTTTGTTTTTGCAATAATATTACCCAATGTTTGACCCAGATTTATCCAAAATTTCTTATAAAATTATTATATTGGATTTTTGTTTAATTTTAATAATGACATAAATTTATAATGACCTTGGCAGTAATACAGAAAATGAAATTGGTAAATCATATAATCTTGTAAAATTGTAGTCCATCAACCTATCTCTTAATCCTGCTTTGTGAGGATCTTCCATGGTTTGTTTTCTATTCAAAACCTGGAAAATCATTTATTTGTGAAGATTCTAAGTTGAAAACAAACAAACAAAGAAACAAAATCAAACCAGTTGATGTGGAGTCCATTTTAACTCCTGACAACCCAACGTGTAATGAGAATACAATTCTGTTCGTTATGGTTTCAAGACTTTGACCTTTTAGGAGTAGATTCTCTGGTCTTTCTTCTGAGGTCTCTTTAGGTGGGTTTTATTTGCCCAATGCTCTTGAATGGTTTTATTTCTCATTCCTGTGACCTATAAAATGATGTTTTACTAAAGTGACTTTCAACTTTCAATACTGGTAGTGTATTTTCTTGCCTCATGCTCCTTATAGCAATCTCTAATGGCATAGTCCATGGAGAATTGTGCTGATAATCCAAAGGTAATGTCTTTCTGGTAGTTTGAATTTACAAGCTTCTCCAAAGACAAAAGATGCTATTGGATGTCACTCCTGCTTCCAAGCTTGTTTTAATTGGGAGCTCCACCAAACACTGTCAACCATGGGTAACCATTACCACAGTTGACACATCAGTGTCACAGTGTTAACATCACAGCAACCACAAGTTACCTCTGTACAGCAAATGGACAGACCAGTGCTATACCACTTAGAAGAATGTTTGACCAAAAACAATTAAAACCAGAAATGAGGGCCACAAATTAAAATCACCGACTTTTGGCTTGGTAGCGTAACTTTCTATCCAGAAAACAAACCTCTGTAGAATCTGGCTGATCCAGATGACTTCCAACCTGGACTCTAGGCCCATACTGCTGACCAAATGCATTTTAAAAGAGTCTGAATAAAATCAACTCACACCCAATGGCGAGTAAATATTCTACCCTAATCCTCACAAGAACCAGAAAACAAACCTCTGTAGAAGCCGCCTAATCCAGATGACTTGAACAAAACAGAGAGTCAAATTAGGGTGAAATAGCAATGAGACACTAGAAATTACTCTTAGGTTTCTGAAGTGGGCATCAGTATAGATGTAGCTACCATAGGAAGAAATCCATGTATATAAGAGGAAATGAAAATTTTATGATAGTGTTGAGCTCAACTGAGAAAAAGTACTTTCCCCTAGAGTACATTTCCTCTGCATATCATGTAGTTGTATAGTGGTGTCTAGTATGATTCTGTGTTACCAATATTTCAAATACCAGCATGGGTACTTGTGACAAATAAGCTTCAATGAAATTTCCAGATCTGTAAAAGAAAGGTTTAGTGGTTTGCTTCTAAAAATTAACCAATAAATTCACTATGGATTAGAACACGTTATTGTAATGTAATGCTGAGCAATGAGACCACTAGGTTGGAAGATATACAAACAGCAACCACCGTAGTAATAGTCTTGAGTGTGAAGTCATTTGGGACGGTGCCAAACTGAGCAACTTTATATTCTCTTATTGATGAGGTCTGCCAGGAGTCTGCTGGTTAAACAGGCACCAACAAAAAATAGAACTATTGGCAATGTCTAGAAGCATTACTGATTATAACAATTGATGAGTATGGTACTGGAATCTAGTGAGGAGGCTAAAAACCCTATGTTACATTTTGTCTACCTCCCTTATTTAAGGTTTAATGATAGAAGTCTGGAGATCTAGAAATCTCACTTTAATTTTAGGTGCCTATGAGAAGTCTGTGGATAATAAAAATAATTAATATTACGGATCCTAATGAAAGAGTTGGAAGTTTTAGTTGCCCAAAGGCATCGGTGAAGAAAGGCTCCTTTTGTTATTGTTAGGTGACATCAAGTCTGGTAGGACTCATAGGGACCCTATGAACAGCCAACTTGAACCTTGCTCCATTCTATGTCATCCATACCATCTCTGACACATTAGAACTTGCTGCTGAAATCACCATGCCAATTCATCTGGCTCGGTGTCCTCTCTTTCTCTGATGCCCCATCTCTCCAAGCATGATATTCCTTTCCAAGGAAAAGCTCCATGTCCAGTGTATGAAAGGTGAAATTCCACCATCTTTACCCCCAACAAGCACTGGGGGAAGAAAGGCACTGATTTAATTGCATAAAAAGCAAGGACTACATGGCAAGAGCATATCTGAGCTTTACCAATGCTACAATGGGAAATTGTACCCATCAGTAACATCAACAACAATAAAATAAATTTCAATGAGGTCAGACATGTCCCCTATAGTCCCTTACCTCTTCCTACTCATCCCAGCAACAATTTTACTGCTTTGTGGGTCAATAATCTATTATAATAGTTTACAGATCACACAGAAACATACTGTTGCTGTTGTTATGTGCCATCAAGTTGTCTGTGACCCTTAGCAACCCTGTGTACAGTAATTGTGAAGTCTGCCTTGTCCTGAGTGAGTCTCACTGATTCTGACACACAATCTCCCATTGCCCCAGTTACTATATCAATCCATCTCATCTGGGATCTTCCTCTCCTGTGCTGTCCTTTCACACTTCTGAGCATATTATCCTCCTCCAAGGACCATTTTCTCCTGGTAACATATCAAGCTATGTGAGACAGAGCTTCAGATTCCTAATCTCTAAGGAGAAACTTGGTTTCATCCCGTCCAAAGTAGACCTAGTTGTTTTCTTGGCAGTCCATGGTATGTTCAAGACTCTTCTCTAGGACCACAACTCAAAGGCATTGATTCTTCTTTTGTCATCCTTAGTCATCATCCTGCATAGCAAGTAATTGCTAAGACCATGACCTGAATCAGGTGCACTTTAGTCTCTAGACTGACTTCATTGTTTTTCAGTACTCTGGAGAGTTCTCTGACAGCACATTTTTCCAGTGCAATTTGTTCCTGACTTCTGGTGTTAAGAGTGTTGATTGTGGATCTGAGCAAGCTGTAATTGTTAACAACCTCACTCTCTTCTCCATCTATCATGGCACTGTCAATTGTCTCAGTGGTGAGAATCTTAGTCTTCTTTTGATGTTGAACTTCAATTTATATTGAAGACCATAGTCCTTGACCTTCTTTAGCAAGGGCTTCAGGTCCTACTGAGTTTTAGCAATCAAGGTTGTGTCATCTGCATAATGTAGATTGTTGATGAGTCTTCCTCCAATCCTGATGCCACTTTCCCCCTTATACCATCCTGCTTCCTTAAAAATCTGTTCTGCATATAGATTAAAAATGTATGGAGACAGTACACATCCCCGCTTTACTGATTTTGAACCATGCAAGTTTTTTTGTGTTCTCTTCTGAGGACTGCTTCCTGGTCCATGTATAGGTTTCACATAAGCACAATCAAGTATTCTGGGATTCCCATTTTCCTCAAGGTTAGGCACAATTTGTTGTGATTCACACAGTAAAAAAACCCCTTTGCTTAGTCAGTAAAAGATAGATAGGCATTCAGCTGTTATTCTTTGCTTTTTGCCTAATTTGATGATGTCTTTAGTGCTGTGACCATTTCTAAAGCCAGCTTGTGTTTCTGGTAGTTCTCTGACAATGTATTTCTGCAGTCATTTCTGGGTTATCTTCAGCAAGATCTTGCTAGCATGTGATATTACTGATGTTGTTATTGTTGCTGATTTCCTTTGAGTCGAGTATGACTCATAGCAACTCTATGAACAAAATGCCTGAAACCTTTCTATAACTATTGACTTTATCAAAGATCATAGAATTTCCGGAGGTATGTATATTGCTCAATAATCTCTATACTCTGTTGAGTCATCATTTTGTGGAATGGGAATAAATACTGATCTCTTCTAGTCACTTGACCAGATAATTGTCCTCCAGATTTCTTGGCACAATCTTGTGAGCACATCCAGGGTACCATCTGTTTGTAGAAATATGTCAGTTTGGTATTCCATCAATTTCTTGGGCTTTATCTTTTGTGAAGTCCTTCAGAGCAGCCTGAATTTCCTCTTTCACCACCATTGCCTCATGATCATATGTTGTCTACTGAAATTCTTATGTTTCAGCCAATTCCTTTTAGTACAATGACTCTGTATACTTCTGTCTTCTTTTAACGCTTCCTGAATCATTCAATATCTTACCCATAGCATCCTTAAGTATTACAACTCAAGGCTTGAATTTTTTTCTTTAGTTCCTTTAGCTTAGGAAATGCCAAGTGAATCCGGCCCTTTTGATTTCCTGATTCCAGCTCCTTACACATTTCATTATCATACCAGATGTAGAGGAGAGTTACCCTTGCTTTGCAAATTATTGTGTTGTGACAGGCGTGTGGTCACAGGAAAGAGCAGAGACCCTAAGTCACAAAACAACAACAAAAGCTGTTTTGTTTGTGCAGCAAAAGCTCAGGGGCATGATCTTTCCCCCAGTACTGCCTTAGGCAAATATCTTTCCCTGAAGCTGGTACATGGGTTTTGGCTTCATTCTCCTTAATGCTAGACAGGCATCAGCATGTGAGACCAGCAGAAGTTCATGGTGCAAGACATTACAGAATCGACTTGTGGCCTAAGTCATCATATCAAGGAATGCCAGAGGAGGGAGGTGCTGGATTGGGTAGGCAGGAGTGCAAGGGATGCTTATGTAGCAAGGAAAGGGAAGGGGCAAGACACCAGTTCTAGGGTTGGGATTGGGGGGACTATAAAAATATTGGTTATTTCTCTAAGGGGAGTGTATTTCATTCATCTGCTCCTTTAGGCAAAATACTTGTCTGTCAGTTTGTTGTTGTTGTTATGTGCCATCGAGTTGTTTGCGACTCATAGTGACCCTATGTACAACAGCCCTAAACCCTACTCTATCCTGTGCCAATCTCATTGCCTCCAACATACCCATCCCGATTACCCCAGTCATTGAATCAATCCACCTCATAGAGGGTCTTCCCCTCCTGCGCTGTCCCTCCACTCTGTCCAGCATGATGCCCCTCTCCGAAGACCTGTCCCTCCTTACAACATGTCCAAAGTATGTCAGGCAAAGCCCCAGAATCCTTGCCTCCAAGGAGTAGCCTGGTTTAACCCTCTCTAGGATGAATCTATTTGTGTTCTTGGCAGTCCATGGTACATTTAGTACTCTTCTCGAGCACCACAGCTCAAAGGCATCAATTATCCTTCTATCCTCCCTAGTCATTGTCCAACTCTATGGTGCATAACAAGTGATTGCAAAAACCATGGCCTGTATCAGGCACACCTTAGTCTCCAGAGAGACACCATTGCTCTTGAGTACTTTAGAGAGGTCCCTAACCGCAGATTTTCCCATCGCAATACTTTTTTTTATTTCCTGGCTACCGGTGCCAAGAGTGTTGACCATGGAGCCGAGCAAACTGAAGCTGTGAACACTCTCAATCTCTTCGCCATCCATCCTGATTCTACCGATTGATCCGGTGGTGAGAATTTTTGTCTTCTTGAAATTGAGCCTCAGTCCATACTGAAGGCTGCAGTCCTTGACCCTCTGCAGTAAATGCATGAGGTCCTCCTCGGTTTCAGCGAGCAGGGTTGTGTCATATGCACAACACAGATTGTTGATAGATCATCCACCAATCCTAATGCCACGCTTCTCCTCATAGAGCCCAGCCTCTCGGATAATCTGCTCTGCATACAGGTTGAAAAGGTATGGAGACAGGACACATCCCTGGCATACACCCTTCCCAATTTTGAACAATGCAGTGTTACCCTGCTCTGTTCTGACTACTACCTCTTGGTCCAAGTATAGGTTTTGCATTAGCATGATTAAATGTTCTGGGATTCCCATTCTTCTCAGAGTCAGCCACAGTTTGTTATGATCCACACAGTCAAATGCCTTTGCATAATCAATGAAACACAGATAGACATTCTTCTGGTATTCTCTGCTATCAGCTAAGATCCATCTAACATCAGCAACAATATCCCTAGTACCATGACCCCGGGGGTCTGTCAGTTACTGTTCTAAAACTTAAGTATCCAAATTAAGACACACTAGGTAAAAGGATTGGCCATTCACTTCCAAAATATATCAAGCCTTCGAAAACCCTATGTACAAGTAGATCACACTTAGAACCATAGTTTTGTTGTTTTTGTTGATTGCCTTCAAATAGAAAGAACCATATTAGGGAAGTAAAAAAGGCTATAATTCAGGTTAGTAGCAGCATATGTCATATGTCATATGTCAGGACAACTGCAGATATGTGCTCACAGGCACCTGAGCCTTCAGCCTCATGTCTTTAGGCCAGTCCTGCCAATTATGGCTTTCTCTACTCCCTTTGCTCACTGAGCCCCCCCACCCCCTCAGTTTTCCCTCTAGGTAACTGTCTCAAGATATAGTCCATCCTATGGCAGGTTTCTGGTTCTCTCCTTTAGCCATGGTTGTTGCTACTATAAATCTAGCCAGCACAAGACTCTCTGGCCCTTAAGGGCACACACTGTTTGACTGTTTCTTCTTTGATAGTGATGACATTCTAAAATTCTGCTGCTGGATTAGTTCAATTTAATGACCAGACTAGCCAAATGTTTTGTGAATAGACTAACACATCCTATTCACATATTCCCTTCTATCCACATCACAGAGTCAATCAATGGCCAGAGAAGCCATTTTCAACAATAAACCCTTAAGACCGCAGTTATCTACTTCCAAAATGCCAAACTTTGGAAATCGTGTGGAACACAGTGCACAAATGATACTATGGGTCGGAACTGAGTTCATGGTAACTAGTTATTTGCTGGCAGAGAAATATATTGTTGCCCAGGAGAGATGTGATCAGGAAGCACCAGCTACTTCAATACTAGAGGTCATCTCTATTTCCATAATTTACCTAGTAAAGTTTATTAGCAATTCCCTGCACTAGTTTGGCGTATGAAAATACAAAATTGAAGCATTATATGTAACACAACAGTCCAGAATAAGAGATACATTGCAAATGGGACTGGGGGAGAGCAAAAAGGAGATGCTAGTACAACAATAAATGAATATTTAAAAAAACAAAAACAAAGTGACCTGTGGAAGGCAAAAGGGAGGGAGAAGGAGAAAAACTGTGCAACAATGAATGAATGAAAATCTAACTTTTCTGTAAACTTTCATTAAAATTACAATTGCAATTAAAAAATTTTATTTTAAAAAAGATTTTAAAGCATTTTTTGCCTTCCAAAGATATTTTTCCTCCTTCAGTTTTATTTTGCGATATCAACAAATGACAGGCCTTCAATAGCTTTGAATAGGACTACATACAGTTTTGAAAAATTGATAGTGTAATATAATGGATAACTATTGAACATTTTAGTGATCATAATTGCAAGTACATGATTTTATTGCTTCTAGCATCAAAAAATCCATTTTCTGTGCAAGAAATGGTTATTACTTTTACCAGGTTCAATTTTCTGTTCACTCAGAAATAAGGATCATTTCTGACAACAACAAATTAAAATGAATTCTTTTTTGAAAGAAAGAAGGGACATACTTGTAAGTTCTTTAACGGAATTTTTTTTTATCAAACAGCAGTCATGACTTTGTGCATAATGTCCATCTATTGTAAAAGAATTTGTATGAGTCTTCAAGAGATAGTCAAAGAGGGATTATTTGGATATAATGATTGATTCATTAGACATGCATTACACATAATGTTCTCTTGGGCGTTGAGCTCTTTATATAGATCTCTGCAGGCTTTCTCTAGCAAAACTTGCTTTCTCATTCCTGTCAGGTATTCTCTGCTGGAAGGGTTTCAGTGTGTGGGTGACCGTTTTTGTATGTACAATAATGAACAGCTCCTTCACAGACTTGTTGTCCTCATTCTTTGACACCCTACTGTGTAAGAGAGGCATGTTTGTTGCTGCTCAAAAGCTCAAGCTCTTCTGAACAAATAAGCCTGAGAACAAGGTGCACCATCCTGCTGACATCTGGTCCAAGACCTGGGACTCTTTTCTAGAAAAATTTCATGATTACAGGGCAAGATGTAAAGAGAAAAATTAGAGTAATTTCTTATGAAAGTCTGACTCAGAAAAGACCCCTAGTATAATTGGCAGAATTTTTATTTGTTTTATCTATTCTATTGAAATGTCATCCTAGAGTTAGATTAAATCCATTTGTGCCTTAGGAAAGAAATGAAAATGTGTTCAGATATTATCACAAAGATTCTCACCACTGGGCCAATTGGCAGCATCATAATAGATGGGGAAGAGAAGGAGATTGTTAACAGTTTCAACTTGCTCCACAATCAACACTCTTAAAACTAGCAAGGAAATAAAAAGATGAACTGCATTGGGAAAGTCTGCAGTGAGACATCTCCCCAGAGTACTGAAGAATAACAATGTCAGTCTGGAGACAAAAGTTCGCCTGATCCAGGCCATAGTCTTCATAATTGCTTGCATCGATGCCTGAGCTGTGATGCTGAAGAAAAATACTGAATATACCATGGGCTGCTAGGAGCACAAACAGGTTCGACATAGTGAGGGTCAAACCAGACTGCTCCTTGAAGGCAAGGATTCTGAAGCTTCATCTGACATGCTTTGGACATCTTGCAAAAAAGGACTAGTCCTTGGAGAGGCACATCATTCTTGGGAGGGTAGAAGGACAGCACGAGAGAGGAAGACCCTCGATGATTGATTCAGTGACTAAGATAATGGCAGTCAGTGTGTCAGAGACAATAAGATGGGCACAAGATACAGCAGGGCTTAGAGCTATTGTACATAAAGTGGTCATGAATTGCAAGTAACTCAATGGCACACAACAACAACAATCTTATTGGTATAATTATGAGAGCGAAATTTATTTAAATTTTATCATTGACTGTTTGCCATAATTTTCCTGGTTTGCATTTATAAATCAGTTACATAGAGTGATGTTTCTCATACTGTAATCACTGGCAATAAAAGAGTTGGACATCAAAACCACAATGAGATACCATCTCATTCCAGTAGCAGTGGCAAAGATGAATAGGACAACAAGTTATACATATTGGAGAGAATGTGGAAAGGTAGCAACTCATACATTTTTGGTGGGATTGTACAACCACTCTGGAAGGCAGTTTAGTGCTTCCTCAAAGAGCTGAATATAGAAATTCCATATGACCTAGCTTTTCCACTGCTCAGAATATACCTCAAGAAAATGAAAACTGAGGCACAAATGGAGACTTTTACACCAGTGTTCATAGAAATGCTATTCACCATTGTAAGGATATAGAAACAACCCAAATGTCCAACCACAATTGAATGGATTAAGAAATTATGGGACATACACACAATGAATTACTACACAGCACGCAGGAGCAATGATATTGTAAATTATTACCTAACTTGGGAGGGACTAGACAGCATTATGCTGAGTGAACTAACTTAGTCCTATGAGGACAAATACTGTATAAAAATCATTACTGTAGAATGAGTATGAGGATCCAAGGAGGGAGGAGGGTGGAAGCAGAGGGGTGAGGATGTGTGTGTAGGGGAAAGGGGGGTTAATTATTGGGTTGCACAATTTGGTGGTGGTGGGGTGAGGGAAATGGGAAGGAACTGGTGTGAAAAACTATGTATTTGAATTTTATAAATAAACTAGTATAAAGAAAAAACACAAAAAATACCATTCTTACTCTAACAAGATCCCAGGTGATGATGATGGAATCAATTCATTGACTACATTTTGTCAAGCTTGACATTTAAAGGACCATTTAATCCCCCCAAGTATGTCTAGATTCCTTGTCTGTACGGGTAAAACTGTTGTATTAGTCATAAGCAGCCTGTAACTGGTACTTTTGTGTATAAGCATTGTATTTATTTGAGTTTCAAAATAAGTATTTTGGAGTAAATTATAGCTGAGCTAAGTCAGTTTAGCCTGCTTTCTTATAGATGTGATTTACAAAAAGAATGATCAGAACATTAGCTTAATAACCAAACTGGAAGATGATTCAAAGTAATATCAATTTCTGAGCTGATTACATTCCTGAAATTGTAAAACAAAGCTCTTTTTAGCTAACAAAAAGGATTAATAAAATATAATATGAAATGTATGTTTGAAGCAATTGTCCCATGGAAAAAGCAGAGACTTGTCAAATCTGTGTTGTGTAAAACATTTGGTATGAAAGGTCAAAGCTACCTGGATTTTCCTTATTCTTTACCTTCTGTAATGTGTGTTTTCTCTATTTGTGTTATGGAATTGAAACCCAAAAACCATGTCCTTTGCCCCTTAGTCTGTTCTGACTCATAGTGAACTTCTTGCCCCTGAGTCTGTTCTGACTCATAGTGACCTTCTTGGAGAGAACAGTACTGTTAACACGATGTTTCCAAGGTTGTAATTTTTACAGAAGCAAACTGTCTCCTCTTTCTTCTGAGAATCAATTCTCGTGTTCTAACTACCACTCTCTCGGTTAGTGGCTAAGTGCTTTACCATTGCACCACCTCTTTTTCCTGATGTGAGTTAAATATAATCACCAGCCCTTTCATTTCCTAAATCTTGACTCTGTATTTAAGCTACATGACTTTGGGTTCTTGTGAAAGGAATTACAGTTTCAATGCCACAGGACTCTCTAAAAATCTTATAAAGAAAAATTTGTGCTTCCTAGTTTCTTCTGGACTACATTAGGCTGTGCCATTACAGACTGACATGTGAGTGGGAAGCCAAGCTGATGAATATGCCCCGTGGGTGTGGTGTTTTAAATCACTGTGGGTTTAGAAGCACTTTGAGAAGCTCAGGCTTTATTTACTGAACCTTCCCCGCAATGCCTGGTTGTTGTTGACATTTTGTCTTTCCCCACCACCTACTGAAATGTATTTTGTTTTATAATAGAAATATATTAAAATGCCTTTTCAGTGTCTGTAGGTACCAAGAAAGCCATTTCTGAGGCCAAGAATGACCATTTAACTTTCCAAATAGCCTGTCACCACCTGTTTATTTTTGCTTCCTCCCAGGATAAGAAGTCTTCTATTGCTTCCTGCCAGGGTCAGAGGTCTTCTATATATTCTCTGCTTCTGAAATTTGTTTCTTGTGATGATTTTTGCCTATGGATTGTCTTTGATTTACATGTTAATGTGGTATAAATAAGTAAAATACCTCCAATTTATTTTTGTTTCTTTCCTTATACCACAGAAAACAAGATCTCTTATTTTCAGTGTATTTCTGTGAATTTTAAAATACACAAACCACATGTTTACTAAAATGATGACAAAAAATATGAGAAAAATATTTTAGTGAAGATACTTTAATGTAAATGGCTTTACAAGTATGAATTTAAGTAATGTAAATGGCTTAACAAGTGAGAAGCCTACTACAGCAGAGTAGAGACACTGTACTGCAGGGTAGAACTGTCCCCAGAGGGTTTCTAAGATTGTAATCTGTACATTAAAAAAAAATAATCAAGAAACCAAAAGACCTGTTGTATGGGGAGATCTGCTGTCAAAGACCTCGCCAAGTCTCTAAAGAGCATGGTTGTCAGTTTAAAAACTAAGTACTGCCTGATCCAAGCCATAATAATTTCAATTGCTTCCTATGCATCTGAAAATTGGACATTGAATAAGGATGACAGAAGAAAAAGATAGCAGTTGGTTTGATATACAGTGGTGGCTTTCATTCTCCATCTATCTTTGAGTTTTTGTGATGCTAAAATTTTGGAGAATGGCCTTTTTACCCATTGTTTTACCTGCCCTTGTCCCCAGGTAGGAGACTGTATGTTCTCCAGTTGTCTCCACTGAAGACAACGGGCTCATTGTTGTTCAACACCTTCAATGTCATTAACTGTTGTGAGACCAACATAATTGAGAGAGAGCTCTAATCATACCGGAGAGACTGTAGCAGGGTGTAGCCTGAAGGAACTAGATGAAACTAGAACCAGAGTCCTTGAGACAAGAACCTTAACATGAGAAAAATAGAGGTAGCAAGTAAGGTGTCCATCTTTTAGGTCAGAGTTTCCTCTGCCAGAGGTATCATGCTGTTGACTGAGAAGCTGCCTGGATTAACTGAGGGACTATATCTTACTGTTAGCCTGGCTTCCTTTGGTGGTTGTATTAGGTCGACTAGGAACCTGCTCGTAAGCAATGTTCCAGTGGGTTTAGCAGCAGTAATTAAACTGGAGGAGGGTGGATTCAAACCCTTTGCCTATGGGATTACAGTGCAGTTTCTAACCACTAGGCCACCAGAGTACCCTGTTAACCTGGTTTAGGGTTGCTATTTACTGAATCTGGACTTCCACCGTGTGATATCCTTTATCTCCCTGCCCCAATCTTCTTCCCCAATACAACCCATGCCATGAGTGAAAAGAGATTTTGTTAAGTGTCCATTTGCAACAAATGTTGGGCCCAGTGATTAGTAGAAGTAAGTGCAGTAGCATAGAGTACCATATGTGAATTTATAGACATCAGTTTTTTGTGTTGTGGTTTATTTATTTTATTTTATTATTTTTTGAGTGTGTACCTTCAAATTGGATCTGACTAATACAGGAGGAGATTGGCCTCCTTCTCCAGCAGAGCATCTGGTAGATTCAAACCACGTACCTCTGGGATTACAATGCAGCTTTTTGCCACTAGGCCACCAGAGCTCCTTAGACATCAGTTTTAAACTGTGTGCTTTGTTAGTGGGCACAGTTCTTCTTTGTGGGGTTTGTAGAGATTGGACTTGGCCATCTACATATTGCCGTTGCTCCTTTTACAGTTGTAATGTTGGCGAAGAGTATTGAATACACCATTATGCCACGGATTGCTCAAAAAACAAATAATTCTGTCTTGAAGAAAGTGCCACTGGAGTGATCCATAGAGCTATGGGTGGTAAAACATCCATCCTCTCACTCACTTTCAGCATAGTTTTAGGAGGAACCAATCTTTTAGAAAGACACCATGTGAGAGGAAATAGAGAGTTAGGGAAAGAGAGAAAGAATTTCAATGAGATGGAATGGCATTGTGACTACCACCAAGGATTTTCACATAACAAAGATCAAGAGGTTGGTGCTAGATAGAGCAAGCTCTGTTATCTATTTTTCATAGGCACATTATGATTCTAGCTGACTTGATAAGACTTAACAATGACAAAAATCTTCATAGACGCAGTCTACCTCACATTTCTCCCACAGAGTGATTGGTAGGTTCATATTTGCTCACATTCTGACTAGCATTTAACCACTGCCCCATTAGGACTCTTAATTACTAAGCATACACATGTTGTTATATGTGTTCAAGTTGCCTGTGACCCATAGCGACCCCATGTATGGCAGCTCTGAAGCCTGCCCTGCTCTGAGTCTCAGGAATTCTGACCCACCAACCCCCACTGCCCAAGTTACTGTATCAACCCATCTCCCTCTCCTGCACCATCCATCCACTATTCTGAGCATGATGTCCTTCTCCAAAGACCTGGCCACAGGCCCAAAATAAGTGAGACAGAGCTTCAAAATCCTAGCCTCCAAGGAAAAACTTGTTTTCACCTTCTCCAAGATGGACCTATTTTCTTGACATTCTATGGTATGTTCAAAACTCTTCTCCAGCACCACGATTTGAAGACATCTATTCTTTTTCTGTCACGTTATTGTCCAATTCTTTGAAGCATAGCAAGTAATTGCGAAAATAATGCCCTGGATTAGGCGCACCTTAGTCTCTAGACTGACATCATTGCTTTTCAGAACTCTGAAAAGATCCCTGACAGCAGATTTTCCCAATGCAATTCATCTTTTGATATCCTGACTGCTGGTGTTAAAAATGTTGTTTGTGGAGCCAAGCAAGCTGTAATTCTTAACAACCTCTATCTCTTCTCTACCTATCATGGTGCTGCCAATTGACCCAGTGATGAGAATCTTTGTCTTCATGATATTGAGCTTCAATTCGTTTTGAAGACTAAAGTACTTTAGCTTCTGCAGCAAGCGCTTCAGATCCTGCTCAGTTTTAGCAAGCAAGGTTGTGTCATCTGTATAACATAAATTGTTGATGAGTCTTCCTCCAATTCTAATGTCATACTCCTTCTCATAAATTCCTGCTTCCTGAATGATCTGTTCTACATATAGATTGAAAAGGTATGGAGACAGGATGCATTCCTAATGCACTCTTTTGCTGCCTTTGAACCAAGCAGTGCTTTGTGCAAGACATCGTGGAAGTGACCTGTAGACTGAGCTATCATATCAAGAAATGGTTGGGGTAGGGAGAGTTTAACCAGGTTGGTAGGAGGGCAAAGAATGATGATGTAGCAGGGAAAGGAAAGAGACAAGACACACATGTTAGGGGTGGGGGGCAGTGAATGTATTGGTTATTTCTGTAAGGGAAGTGTCTTTCATGTGCTTGGTAAAATACTTGTCTGTCAGATATTGTTCTAAAACTAAGCATCCAAATTAAGACAGATTAGGAAGGAGGATTGGATTGGCCATTCAATTCTGAAATATAACAGGCCTTAGAAAACTCTATATACAGCAGAGCATACACATGTGTCTATACATCATGAGTATGTCCATTCAAAGCAGGAATGACATTCTCTTCCTAAATAACTTTCTCCCAGAAACTCTATGAACTTTGATAAATGTTGATAGTTGTAGAGGAGCTTCAGGCCTTTTGTTCATACGACTCGAAGGCAATCAACAACAACAGCAACATATATACATAAGCATATGTATATATGTGTATGCATAATCCCTAACTCTCCATTGATATCTGAGTTGGCAAATAAATATTTGTCTATTCAGACCAACAATAACAGAAGCAACAATTCTTATCTAAGTATTATAGAAAGCAAACCATATTCCTATTCATTGCCATTGAATCAGAACCATCTCATAGCTGACTTTCCAGGGCTCTAAAACTCTTGAGATTGTCCATCTTTCTTCCATGGAGCAGCTGATGGATTTAATCCACCTGTGTTTAGGCTGACAGCACAATTCCTTGTTCATTAGTGCCCCAGAACCCTTCAGTTCACAGACAAAATCATAAAGACAAAAAAATTGCATTAATAAAAAGATAATGCAAAATCTAGTCCAACATACAACAAAACAATTATGTCAACAAAAGCCTTGTAGAGTCCTACTATATAATAGGCACTGTTGTAGGTAAAGGGAGCTCCGGTTGTCAAGTGAGTAAGGAATTGTCCTGCCAATCCAAAAGCAGGTAATTCAAGTCTACCATGCCCTGCTTGAGAGAGAAATAAGCAATCTTCTCTCATGTGACGAATGTTGATGTTGTTATGTGCTGTTAACTTAGAACCAACTCATAGCTGACCCTCCTCCAGCAGGTTTTCAAAGAGAGTAAATCACATGGGATTGGTGGCCTGTTTTCTCTTGGTGTTGTATTTGAATCATGTGCCTTAGGAAGGACTGCCAGTGCAGCTCCTGACCAGTGTTTCTTGTGTAATTTATAGCCTTTGAAAACCTACTGACAGAATGGTCAGCTATGGGTCAGTTCTGACTCAGTGAAAATGTGTCCTGAGAATGGTAGTTACTGCTAGTGTTGTAAAATATATGACAGCCACAAGTTTTTGGTTTGTTTAAATATATTATTATTGTTTTAGGTGCCATTTACCATGATTCACATTGGCCCTATGAACAATAGATCTGAACCATATCCTGTCCTATGCCATAATAAAAAATTTCTGACATACTCAAGTCCATTGCTGCAGTCACTGTCAATCCACCCGGCTGTGGGATTTTTTTTTCTCTTTTGCTGCCCCTTCACTTTCCAAGTATGATATCTCTTCCTAAGAAATAACCTTCCTAGAAATATGTCCAAAGTATGTTAGACAAAGATTTATCATCTGCCACCAAGGAGTACTCTGGCTGTACTTTCTCCAATACAGTACTGTTTGTTCTTTAGGCAGTCCATTATGCCATCAGTTCTTTTTTCCATCATCCTTATTCATTGTCCAGCACTCATATGTAGAACAAGTGACTGAAAAGACAATGTTCTGAATCAAGCACACCTTAGTCCTCAAACTGACATCATTGCTCCTCAATAATTTGAAAAGGTCCCCGACTATAGGATTTCCTAGTGTAATTTATCTCCTTATATCCCAACTGCTGATACCAAGTGTATTCATTCTAAATCCATGTACGATAAAGTCATTGACAGTTTCAATTTTTTCTTCATCTATTGGACAATGACCAAGGAGGATAGAAGGAGAATTGATGCCTTTGAGCTGTGGTGCTGGAGAAGAGTATTGAGAATACCATGGACTACTAGGAAAACAAACAGATTCGTCCTGGAAAGGGTTAAACCGGTTGGCTCTTTGGAGGCAAGGATTCTGAGACTCCATCTAACATACTTTGGACATGTTGTAAGAAGAGACCGATCCTTGGAGAAAGACATCATGCTTGGGAGGGTGGAGGGACAGCGCAAGAGGGGAAGGCCCTCTATGAGGTGGATTTTTTCGATGACTGGAGTTATCCTGAATGGGAGTGTCAGAGACAGTGCGATTGGCGCAGGACAGAGCAGAGTTTATGGCTGATGTACATAGGGTTGCTATGAGTCGCAAGCGACTCGACTGCACATAACAACAACAACATCATCATGATCTTGTCTATCGGCCCAGTAGTGAGGATTTTTGGTTTTTTGCCACTGAGATGCCATTCATGTTGAAGGCTGCATTAGATACATTGCTACTAGTAAATGGCCCAAAATAAATTGTTACTAAATTTATTTCTCTGTCTGTGTTAATTATTTTACACTGATACAAGAAATAATGTAAGATAAATGCTACAAATCTGGTGAAAAAGATTCATTCAAATGTCAAAATTAAGCTAAAACATTCTGCTGTAGGAAATTAAACTAAGACTTATATGTAATCGCTACTTAATAACCTTTTTTTTGGAAATGGGAGGGAGTTAGTGTACAATGAGGATAGAAGACATAGCAATATGTGTTTAATATATTTGTGTGTGCATATACCTTCGTATTTTAATATATGTATGTATATGGTTATTTTGTTATTGTTGTTGTTAGGTGCTAAGGCAAGCATGATTCATAAAGGCCCTATAAACAAAAGATCTGAACCCGGTTGTGTCCAGCACCATCCTAATACTTCCTAACACATCACAGGCCATAGTAGCAGTCACCGTGTAAGTCTACCTGGTTGAGGATCCTCCTCTCCTCGCCGACCCTCCGC
Source organism: Elephantulus edwardii (assembly GCF_000299155.1). NCBI lineage: Eukaryota > Metazoa > Chordata > Mammalia > Macroscelidea > Macroscelididae > Elephantulus > Elephantulus edwardii. The sequence goes on from NW_006399784.1 coordinate 11,117,751, forward strand.
CCTTCCCAACATCATGACCCTCTCCAAGAAATAGCACCTCCTAGCAACATGTCCAAAGTATGTGAGGAGAAGTCTCATCATTCTTGCCTCCAAAGAGCACTCTGGCCACACCATATCTGTTTGTTCCCTTGGTTGTCCATGGGATGTTCAGTGTTCTTTTCCAACACCACAGCTCAGAGACATCAATTCTTTTTCTGTCATCCTTATTCATTGTCCAGTTCTCGGATGCATAGCTAGTAATCAGAAAGACAATGACCTGAATCAGGTGTAATTTAGTCCTCAAACTGACATCACTACTCAATAATTTGGAAAGGTCCCTAACGGAGATTTTCCCACTGCAATATATCTCCTTATTTCTTGACTGCTTGTACACGGGTGTTCATTGGAGATTCAAGCAAGATGAAGCTATTGACAGTTTCAATCTCCTCTCCACCCACCCATCATGACATTGTCTATCGGTCCAGTGGTAAGAATCTTTGTTATCCTGTTTTGGACCTAGGAAAAAGGG
>NW_006399784.1:11118751-11120619 GCF_000299155.1 Elephantulus edwardii
CCAATTATCCCAGTCACTGAATCAATCCTCCTCATAGAGGGTCTTCTCTTCCTGCGCTGTCCCTCCCTCTACCCTCCCAAGCATAACGTCCTCCAAGGACTGGTCTGTCCCTCCTTGCAGCATGCCCAAAGTATGTCAGATGAAGCCTCAGAATCCTTGCCTCTAAGGAGCAGCCCGGTTTAACACTCTCCAGGATGCATCTATTTGTTTTCTTAGCAGTTCATTGTACATTCAATACTCTTCTCCAGCACCACAGCTCAAAGGAATCAAAACTCCTTCTATCCTCCCTAGTCATTCATTGTCCAGCTCTCTGATGCATAGCAAGTGATTGCAAAGACTATGCTTTTTAAAAATGCAATAACTTTGTTGTCATTGTTGTTGTTATATGCCCTTGAGTTGGAACTATCTCATAGCTGATCCTCCAGAAGGCTTTGAAAGGCTATAAATAATATGGGAAGAGATTGCGAAGCAGCTGGTGAATTCAAATGACATGCCTTCAGGTTGACAGCTCCTTACCACTATATCATCAGATCTCCCTAATATATAGCACCAAATGTTTAATATCTGATTTAAGAGAACTTTTTAAAATAAATTCTTATTTTTAGGCTTTTGGACCATTTCTACTAATTCATTGTTATGTTAGATCCTGTGAATAATTATGCCTATTTTTCCCTTATGTGGTTTAATATTTTAAAAGGATTATTTGCTACCTTTATTTCCTGTTCAACTATTTTGACCATTTTAATGATATGTTTCTACATTTCCTATTTATATACAAAAACTTTTCAGTAGGAAGAAAAGCAACACATTGACATTTGCCTTACAAATGCTTATTTTCAATATTCTTAAAAATATACTTTAAAAATATCTGTACAGTTTTATTTTTAATTCTTTCATTTTTTTCTCCTTTAAAAACCCTTGTTTTCCAGCTCACCACTACCAAAAATTGCGCTTGCTAAAACATTCTAACTGCCAAAACACACTTTACTCTTCCTACAGTAACTTTTGGCAGCACAATGTTGTTGCCTCTAACTTACAACTTAAAACTCTATTCCTTTACTTCTTTTTCCTTTTATAGTTTAGACTAAGCTTTTTATTTTCCTCTTTGGCTTCTTTTTCTTTGTACTCTCCTCAAAGAAAAGTATTCTTTTCCATTTTTCCTGACCTTACACTGTAGTCCTGTTTGTTTAAGATTGTGATGTCTGAGAAAGTTAAAGCATAATGAATTCATAGGACTGGAAAAGAACTGGGCTTTGTTTTAAATTTCTAGTTCTAACAACTGCTCCCTAAGTTAGGAGATGATCCATCATGCTATTTCACAGAAAATATAGACGTCATTAAACTCATCAGTTGAGGATGCAAAGTTACTATGTGCTTACTTATTTTCATCTCTTCCTTGTATTTTAAAAAAATGTTCATTGTGGTCAACAAGACATGTCTTAAGTGGCTAACAATAGCTTAAAATGGAAAAATCGGAAGCAAAATCCACTATCCAGCTGATGGCTGTTACTATAAATTTGCATTTAGCAATCTTGACCAGACTTTTACAACTCTATGGCAATTCTGAATTTTTCCATATGTGAGCTCATTATTCTATCTTTCCCTTTAAATGACTGTTCTGCCTTTTTAACAAATAATTTTGGCAAAATTGGAAAACAATCTGCAGAAAACTCAAGCAAGACCCACACCTCACACAATGCATGATAACCAACTCAAAGAAGATAAAGGACCTAGGACTAAAGTCAAGGACTATAAAAGTCATTAGATAAAAGCTTGGAAGAACCCTAGCAGCACTAATCCACAACATTAATAGTCTTCTAGGCACCCTGAACAACCTACAACCAGGAGAGGTTAAAATAGATGAACGG
>NW_006399784.1:11122459-11123010 GCF_000299155.1 Elephantulus edwardii
AATAAATGACTGTTCCAAAATGACTATTGTCCTTGTCATTTTGTGTTCACAGAGTCAATTCTGATTCATTACAACTCTACATGGCAAAGCAAAACTGCCCCACCATGTTTCTCAGACTGCAATTCTTGCAGGAGGAAATCCTGCCAACAGAGTGGATAAAGAGAACAGCTGTCTTAACTAAAGTCCGATACTTCAAACCCACAAAGTGGAAGAAAATTAGAAGAATTTGCTCCCATAAAGGTTATAGTCCTGGAAAGGCTATGAAGCAATTATCATACATTATAACTATTAGTTACAATCTACTTCATTGCAAATGGTGATTTTCATCAAAACAAATTACCAGATTCTGTTTTTCTCCCCACAACTCATAGTGGAAAACAACCCATTTTTAGGTTAAGTACCAAAGAGCTTAACCATTGCACCAACTAATTCCTTCATAACTCTATACTGACGTTGCTGACTCAGTAAGAGCCAAGGACAGAGTAGTATTCTGCATAGGTTTTCTTAGACGGTAAATCTTTACAAAAGGACACTGGCTGGTCTTTCTCCTG
>NW_006399784.1:11123830-11126880 GCF_000299155.1 Elephantulus edwardii
ACTTTCTGCAGCAAGCACTTCAGATCCTCCTCAGTTTCAGGGAGCAGGGTTGTGTTATCTGCATAAAGCAGGTTGTTGATGACTCTTCCAACAATCCTGATGTCGCATTCCTCCTCCTACAGCCTAGTATCTCAGATGAACTGTTCTGCATCCAGATTGAAAAGGTATGGAGACAGAATACATCTTTGACTACTCCCTTCTTTATTTTGAACCATTTAGTGTCTCCTTGCTCTGTTCTGATGACTCCCTCTTGGTCTAAGTATAGCTTTTGCATTAGCACAATCAAATGTTCTGGGATTCCCATTCTTCTCACAGTCAGCCACAGCCTGTTTTGATCCACACAGTCAAAAGCCTTTGTATAGTCAATGAAGCACAGATAGACATTCTTCTGGTATTCTCTGCTTTCTGCCATTATCTATCTAATGTTAGCTATAACGACCTCTTCTAAATCCAGCATGCACACCTGGTAATTCTCTGTTGACATATTGTTCCAAAGGTTTCTGGATAATTTTCAGCAGAATCTTGCTTGCATGTGATATTAATGATATTGTTCAATAATTTCCACACTCTATTGGGTCAGTTTTCTTTGGAATGAGAACAAATATCGATCTTTTTGCAGAAAGTCGGCCAGCTGTCTGTTTCTTGGCACAACTTAGCGAGCACATCCAGGGTAGTGCCTGTTTGTTGAAATATGTCAATTGGTATGCTGTCAATTCCTGGAGCCCCTTCCCCCCCCCCAATTCCTTCACAACAATTTAAATTTCTCCTTCATCACCATAGGCTCTTCCTTATATATTATTTTATTAAATTCTTCTGTGTCAGCCCGTTCCTTCTGATACAGTGATTCTGTGTACTCCTTCCATCTTCCCTTGATACTTCCTGGATCATTTAACATTAACCTAAAGTATTCTTAAGTTTTGCCACCCGTGTACTCTATTACCATAGCCAAAATTATGATATGATACCCAGACACAAAATAGGAGAGTATCTGGAGATGATTCTAGAACCAAATTTAATATTTTAATAATATTTTGCTTTCTTAAAAATATTTTGCTTTTGAGAAATGTACAGTCACTTTGATTTTGAATCAATTAGGTGGTAATGAGTCTGTTACCAGTTTTTATGCTTATGAACATTTAAGTGATGATGAGAATTTAATTTTTTAATTAAAGCTTTATTCTGTTGTCGTTGTTGTTGTGTGCCGTCGAGTTGCCTGAGACTCATAGAGACCCTATGTTCAACAGCTCTAAACTCTGCTCTGTCCTGTGCCAATCTCACTGCCTCATACACACTCATCCCAATTGCCCCAGTCACTGAGTCAATCCATCTCCCAGAGGGCCTTCCCTTCCTGAGCCTGCCCTCCACCCTCCCAAGCATGTTGTCCCTCTCCAAGGACAGGTTTCTCCTTAGAACATGATCAAAGTATGTCAGATGAAGCTTTAGAATCCTTGCCTCCAATGAGCAGCCCGATTTTACCCTCTCCAGGATGAATCTGTCTGTTTTCCTAGCAGTCCATGACACCTTCAGCACTCTTCTCCAACACCAAAGCTCAAAAGCATCAATTCTCCTTCTATCCTCCTTGGTCATTGTCCAGTTGTCTGATGCATAACACGTGTTTGCAAAGACCATGGCCTGTACCAGATGCACCTTTGTCTCCAGAGACACACCGTTGTTCTTGAGTACTTTAGAGAGGTCCCTAACAGCAGACTTTCCCATGGCAATACTTCTTTTAATTTCCTGGCTGCTGGTACCAAGAGTGTTGACTCCATGGGATTATTCTCATAAATTCTTTCTCTTTCATTAACTTCTTTGATGTTAATTTTAGATGTCATTGAGTGTGTCACAACTTATAAAGATCTTGTTTATAAAAGAACTTTTGTTAAAAAGGTATAAACACTGCCTCATCCTACACACAATTGTTCCTGTACTTGAACCCCAACTTTATCAGTCCATCTTGTCAAGGAACTTTCTATTTTTCTCTGAATTTCTCCTTTACTAAAAATAATCGTTTGATTTTCCCCCATGTTTGTGACTTAGCAGTGATTCTATTTCAAAAATTTTTTTAAAAAATTTGTTATTTCCTATTCTTGTTCTGTAGAACAGTGTACAGTCTTAGCTACTTAGAACCCTTTTGGGAAAGCAATTACCTTGAAACTCTTCTTTTTCAAAGTCTGATACCAAATGTAAGTGCAGCCTAACATCCACACAAATTTAATTACTACTAAATCAATATTATGCATTTAAATCTAATTAAAGTGCACAAATTAAGGCTTTGGTGGAAAAAATTCTCTTGGTTCATTAGGAATTTAGTTAGTCTGCATTAAAACTGGCAGATTTTTAGTCATGACTATCTTTACGGAGTATTAAAAGCTGACTTAAAAACAATAATTATAACAATAGTCATTAGAATTATACATTAAGAATACATAATACCATATTTTTCCTAAGGAGTTAAAGTTTGCTGCCAGGGTTTGTTTGTTTTGTTTTGTTTTTCACCTTACAACTTGTGAAGACTTAAATTCAGTAAGAAAACTTGGAGTTATTCTGTAAGGCATCAGATGGCAAACAAACATGGAAAGAAATGTTCACAATCCCTGGCTATCAGAGAGATGCAAATCAAAACAACTATATGCTATCATATCACTCCAGCAACCATAGCAAAGTTCAATAGAGCAGCAAACAACAAGTGCTGGCAAAGTTGTGGAGAGATTAGAGCTCTTATTCACTGCTAAAAGGAATGTATATTGGTACAACCACTATGGAAAGTGATCTGGTATTTTCCCAAAATGTTGGAAATAGAAATATCATTTGGCTGAACAATTCCACTACTGAAAATACATACCAGTGAAACCAGAGCCATAACTCAAACAGATGTATGAAATCCATGTGTATTGTTGCGTTATTCACAATAACAAAGAGATGTAAGTTACCCATATGCCCATCAACAAATGAATGGATATGAAAGCTATAGTACATTCACAGAATGGAATATTGTACAGTCATAACAAACTACGGCTGACTCTGAGAAGAATGGGAATCCCAGAACACTC
>NW_006399784.1:11128680-11130987 GCF_000299155.1 Elephantulus edwardii
TGTTGATTGTGGAGCCAAGCAAACTTTAACTGTTAACAATGTCAATCTCTTCTCCATCTATCCTGGTGTTGTGAATTGGGCCAATATGAAAATCTTTGTCTTCTTGATATTGAACTTCAATCCATATTGAAGACTACAGTTCTTGACCTTCTGCAGCAAGCATTTCAGGTTCACTTAAATCTCAGCAAGTAAGGCTGTGCCATCTATATAACATAGGTTGTTGATGAGTCTTTCTCCAATCTTAATGCCACATTCATCCTCATAAAGCTCAGCCTCCCAAACGATCTGTTCTGCATCTAGACTGAAAAGGTATGGAGACAGTACACATCCTTGACAAACTCCTTTCCTTATTTTATAGTACAGTGTTTATCTGCTCTGTTCTGTGGACTGCTTCATGGTCCAAGTACAGGTTTTGAATGTGTATGGCTACAATATGGAACAAGAGGCACATTGCAAAATGAACCAGAGAAGGGGAAAGGGAGGAGAAGGAGGTAAATGTGTGAAAATGAATGAACAAATAAAAAAAAAAGTTAAAAAAAATAAAATCTTACAACTGTCATTGTTGCATAATACCAATGGTATAATTTAAATTTAAATACATCCTATTACTTTACACTTCTTTTGTTGTGATCATATGAGAAAATAGAACAGATGTTCACCTCCGCCTTTGTAATTAGTGTGCATGTACTATTATCATTGAATTGTGTAATCTTAACGCTTGTACCTATAAAGCAAGGAAAAACCTAATCATAAACTGATAAAATTGAACCAAAAATAAAATTGAATATGTGTTTTGATTGCAAAATAATGTTTGGGGTCTCTATTTTAAGGAGGAGAATATTGATAGTTAAGATTTGCATCTCAGGAAGATCACTCAGAAACATAGCTTCTTGGTTTTCTTCTTGCATCAAATTTTCTCTATGACTCACGCTGCTCAAGGAGTCCTGGGAGTATAGATCCGTGTGAGGTAACTTCTATCCACCAAAATTTATAGCTGTGAAAACCTGAGTGAGGCTTCCAATAATCAATAATCTATTTAAGAGTAGTCAGTTTCCTAATGAACTCTAATACATTAATATTTTCTGAGAAAAAAATTCCATCAGTTTTAAAAACAAAACCAAAACTATTCATTTTATTCTATCTCTTTCTAATGCTGCCATAAACAATCTCTCTCCAACGTTGTATGTCTATAGTTACACTTGTATTGTACACTATTATTCAGTCATCACCTTACAGACTTTCACATCTTTCCCCCTGTAATATTGCTATATTTTTGAAGGCAAAATCACATGTCCTAGGCAGCATATCACTGCCCTTTATATTTTCAAGAATTCTTTTAAAGTTAATATCAAAGTTTATTGCCATTTACCACCAATTTTGTTGATATTTTTTGCTTTCATAAAGAATGCTTTTTATGATCAAACATTGGTTTTCAGCTCTAGTTCTTAATTTACTTTTATCTCTCATGTATTATCCTTTATCCATTGACTCCAACTTATAGAAATTTTATATCCAGTTTCTGAGTTCCAGTAAATCTTTACTGGAAGAAAGTGTGCATCTTTTTCCTGAAGAATATTTGGTGGATTCAAACTATTAACATTTTTATTATCTGCCTGATATGCTATGCATTACACTACGAGGGCTTATTCTTCTTTCCTTTGTTGTTGTTAGATGCCTTCAAGTAATCTACAACTCATAGCAACCTTATGAACAACAGATCTGAACCATCCTCATGGTCTTTGACATGTCCAAACCCATTGTGGTATTCACTGCACCAATCTATCTCATCAGAGGTTATGCTTTCTTTTGTAGACCCTCTACCTTCCAAGCACTACATCTCTCTCTGAAGAATGAAATTTTATTTCACCTATTTTGGGTATATTTCCAGGAAGAACCAGTCCTTAGAGAGACATTGTCATTTAATGATGATAAAAATCCTGTTTTGTACTCTTTCTATTTCTAAGCTATCATGAATACTATTATTTGCTTGTTTTTCTTTCTATGGGATAATATAAATACAATGCTAATACTTCACCCTTTACAAAATCTCTGGATACATGATCTTTGTCATGTCCAAACCCAAGGTCGTGGACGTACAAAAAAAAAAGAGAGTACTCTAATATACTTGAACCAAGAGGCAGTCATCAGAACAGAGCAAGGAAACACTGCACGGTTCAAAATTGGGAAGGGCGTACCCCAGGGATGTATCCTGTCTCCATACCTTTTCAACCTTTATGCAGAACAGATCATCTCAGAGGCTGGGCTCTATGAAGAGAAGTGTGGCTTCAGGTTTGGTGGAAGATCTAT
>NW_006399784.1:11131259-11156989 GCF_000299155.1 Elephantulus edwardii
AAGTCTGCTGTTAGGGACCTTTCTAAAGTACTGAAGAGCCACAGTGTCTCTCTGGAGAGTAAGGTCCATCTGATACAGGCCATGGTCTTTGCAATCACTGGTCATGTGTCAGAGAGTTTGACAATGACTAAGGGGGACAGAAGGAGGGTTGATGCCTTTGAGTTTTGGTGTTGGAGATGTGCATTGAGGGTATCATGGACTGCTAAGAAAACAAACAGATTCACCCTGGAGAGGGTTAAACCAGGCTGCTCCTTGGAGGCAAGGATTCTGAGGCTTCAAATGACATACTTTGGTCATGTTGTAAGGAGAGATCGGTCCTTAGAGAAGGACATCATTCTCAGGAGGGTGGAGGGCAGGCGCAGGAGAGGAAGGACCTCTAGGAGATGGATTGATTTGGTGACTGGGGTAATCAGGATGAGTGTGTCAGAGACAATGAGATTGGCACAGGACAGAGCAGAGTTTAGGGCTGTTGTACATAGGGTCACTGTGAGTAGCAAGTGACTCGACGGCATATAACAACAACAACTCTAATAGTAAACATAAAATGCATTCTGACTCAAATTTAAGATTATTACTTCAAAGGTCTCATGGCTTTCATCCCTTCATATACAGTGCATATTCAGGTATTTATATAAATATAGGTATTTTATTTGTTGTTGTTGTTGTTGTTATGTGTCATTGAACCACAGCCAACACAAAGGTGACCCTCCAGTGGGTTTTCAGAAGCAGTTTCATTGTCCGGAAATAGATTGCCCCATCCTTCTCCCACAGAGCAGCTGACAGATTTGAACCACATACTTTTGGGATTTCAGCGCAGCTTCTTACCCCTAGGCCATCCTCATATAGGTATGTTGTTGTTGTTGTTGTATATCATCAAGTTGTAACTGACCAACAGTTGACCCTCCAATTCTTTTTCAGAGACAGTAATCATTTGGGAGAAGTTGGCCCATTTTTCTCCCATTGAGCAGCCTTTGGCACTGCAACACAGATTCTTAACTTATGTCACCAGAGCTCCCCTATACAGGGGGGGTGTGTCTAAGTATATATGTAGTTGTGTTTTGTACTTTAGGATTATACTGATTGCACATAAAATACTTGCTGTGTAGATCCATTTATTTCACAAATATTCATTGATTATCTTTAATGTATTCAGCCCCATTATGAGCGCTAAAGATTTAATGATGCAGTTGTTTAATTTTCTGTTTAAGAAATATGATGGATATATATCAAGTAAACACCAAAATAGATGTATATGATCAAATTATTAAAATATGCTGTTAAGAGATTGAGATTGTTAATAGCTTTAGTTTGCTTGGCTCCGCAATCAACATTTTTAGTATCAGAAGCCAGGAAATTAAAAGACAAATTGCACTGGGGAAGTCTGCTGTCAGAGACCTTTCCAAAGTACTGAAGAGTAACAATGTCAGTCTGGAGACAAAGGTGCATCTGATAAAGGCCATGGTCTTTGCAGTTACTTGCTATGCATCAGAAAGCTGGACAATGACTAGGGATGATAGAGGGAGGATTGATGCCTTTGAGCTGTGATGCCAGAGATGAGTATTAAATACACCATGGACTGCTAGGATGGTGAGGATAGCACAAAGCTAGGCAGTGTTTCATTCTGTTGAGGCTGGAATTGCTGTGAATGGAAATTAAGTCAATGGAAACTACCAAAAAATTTTTAAAGAAATGATATCTGTATGTAAATATAGTTCTGTGGAGTTGATTCTAATTCATAGTTGCCCTCCATCAATTCCTGAGGATATAAATCTTCATGGAAGGAGACTTTCCATCTTTCTTTAGGATCAGCTGGTGGATCAAAAACTTTGGGTTTGCAGTCCACATATTACTCATTATGCTGGGGTGGTGGGTGACCTTTTAATTTATTATTTAGTCAGTCCTAAGGCCAAGATATTATGTAAAAATAATTTCAATTCCTTACATAACGTATTTTGCAACTTATCTGTAGTAGACAGGGCTTGAGTGACAAAGCTCTTCAGAGGAAGATCCTCCAGGCTGCAGGCTGCTGTGGTGCAATGACATCCAAGTCAGCTCCTACGACACTCTGGAACTTGAGCATCTGCTCAGCAGGCTGAAGTCTGCATATGCTCCCTATCCTACACTTCTGAACCTTACTGAGATCATCTCCTTCAGTATTGGCAGTTGGTTTGTCATCATTCTTCTGCTGGAGCTTGTTGGGAGAGGCACATACTCTCCTTTTCACCACAGGTCAGCCCTCAGAGCCCCACCTCTGAAGTGCGAACCTCCCGTCCATTCCACTTTATGACACCCAAACCACCCCTAGACTGAGTTTGTGGCCAGCACACTTCTGGGCCCCTGGGTCCATCCCACCTGGCTGTTCAGTACTAAGCTCTCAGTCTCTGTAGTTGCTGCAAAAACCAGCCAAGAACGTCTGACATGCTTAACTGCTGCCTGGGCAACCAGGGATGAATCCATTAAGTAACTTCTTTTTTTAATTGTGATTGTAATGAACATTTATGGAGAAGTTAGATTTTCATTTACTCATTGTTGCACATTTTACCCCCTTGCCCTCCCTTCCCCCTCCTCGAGCTCACTTTTTTTTTTAAATATTCATTCTTTCTTGCAGAATTACCTAACTTCCCCTGCCCCAGTCTTCTTTGCAGTGATACAGCTCTTATTCTGGGCTGTGTTGTACGTATAATGTCTAATCATGTATTCATTTTAGACAGTTCTTTCTTTCATATGTTCCAACATAAAGATCACTATCTACCCACTATTGTCTTATTCTCTCCCCAACTCCCTTCTCCGTCCCCTGGTCAATCCTGCTTTATAACAGTGGTTCTATGCAGTATTTGTTCTTTTGTGACTAAGATATTTCACTCAGCATGATGGGCCCCAGGGTCCCCTATGTTAAGCTTTACAAGTTCATTGTTTCTCAGTGATACACAGTATCCATTGCATGAACATATTAGTTTTTTTTCATCCATTCAGTTGTTGGTGGGCCCATGGGTCACTTATATCCCTTTGATATTGTTTTTTTTCTTTCTATATTTTATTAATTTTCATAAACATTTACAGAGATTTTGGGTTTCCATTCATTCATTGTTGCACTGTTCTCTCTACCCTCCTCCCAGTTTGTTCTTGTCCAAATGCCACAGTGCTTGTCAAAGCCAGTTCTGATTAATCTTCTTTGTCAGTGTGTCCTTTGCCATTCCCTATCACTCCTCCCTGAGAGAGACTTCACCCTGAGTCATAAGGAAAAGGGGATGGCGTATTCTCTTAGCTACTTCCTGCTGAAAAGGGACGCTGTGGGTTTCAGGGTGAAGATCTCTCACTACTCTAAAGGGCCCCTTTGGCAGTAGGAAACACATAGACTATTATGGAGATATTGTAAATAATGCAGCAGTAAACATGGGTGTGCATATATCTGTTCGGACATGGTTTCTGTAGATTATATTCTCAGTAGTGGAATTGCTGGGCCAGATAGTATTTCTATTTTCAACTTTTTCAGATAGCGCCAAACGGCCTTCCGTAGTTGTTGCACCATTTTACACTCCCACCAGCAGTGAGTAAGAGTTCCAATCTCTCCATAATATCACCAGCATTTATGTTTTACTGCTGTGTTGAACTTTACTATTGTTACTGTGGTGAGATGATACCTCATCGTTGTTTTGATTTGTATCTCTCTGATATCTAGGGATTTTGAACATTTCTTCATGTGTTTGTCACCTGAATGTCTTCTTTGATAAAGTATCTATTCAGATCCGGTGTCCATTTTGCAAGGTTAGTTCACTTTGAGACGATGTAGACCTGCCTTTCCAAACTATGCAGCCACTGGTTTTAATTCATACAAATCCCTGAACAACTCCTTCTACCAGGTCTTAAGAAGATAGGAATCTCTAGTATTGCCTCAGCCTCTATGCTGGATGGTTGTACAGGAGATTATTTTTATTATTGTCAGAAATGTGAAATGTTGGGTTAGCCAGATATTAGGTAAGTGAGGAGTGTATATTTTTGTATGTATTTTTAATTTAAAAAACAAAACATATGTGACAAAGCCTAAAATAATTACTACTGGCTGAACTCTTCACAGAAAATAATTTTAAAACTAAAATCCTTGCTTCTGATGCAAATTTTAGTTATTTTATAGTAGCAAGCGCTTCTGGGTAAGACCATAAGGAGTTAGGCTGCTAACCTTTCATTAGTGGTTGAATCAACCAGCAGCTCCACGGGAGAAAAATGGACAATCCCTTCTGAGATTTGCTGCTTTCAAAAGCCCACTAGAGGCTATAAATTCCAATTCAACTCTAATGAATTGGTTATTTGAATATTTTTATTTTGTATTTTGTAGTCTCAGATTTCTCCAATATTTATAGTCCTTTGTTCAGCATACAGATTGAATAGATACCATGAGAGAATACAATCTTAACACTCTTTTCTTAATTTTAGACCATGCAGTGTTCCCCTGCTCTGTTTGCACAACAGCCTCCTACTCCAGATACAGGTTTCCCATGAGCCCAAATAAGTGCTAGAGAAAAGCAGTGAACACCCCATGGACTGCCAAAAGAACAAATCAATATATCTCGGGAGGGTGCAGCCAGAGACAAGGATGATGAGGTTTCACCTCACATAATTTAGGCATATTGCTAGGAGGGCATAGTCCTTGGAGAAGGACATGATGCTAGGAAGGGTGGAGGGTCGACGAAGAAGACCCTCGACTAGGTGGATTGATATGGTGACCACCACAATGGGCTCTTGTGTATCAAGAAGTGTGAGGATGGTGCAGAATAGAGCAGGGTTCAGATCTTTTGTTCATAGGATTGCTATGAGTAGTACTTGATTTGATGGCATCTAATAATAACAACACAACATACATCCCAGGGGCAAGTGGTTAAAGCAGCTACACTAAACGTCTATGGTTCACATGCATTGTTATTGGTTTTGTGTACTGTAGAGTCAGAATTGGCCCATAGAAGACCTTCTAGTGAGGTTTTAAAGGCAATTAATCACACAGGATAAGACTTCCCATTCTTCTAACTTGGAGCTGCTGTGGCCTTGAACTGCGTGCCTTTGAGATTGCAGTGTAACTTCTTGCAATTAGGCCACCAGAGCTCCTTGATATTAGGTGCCATCAAGTCAAGTATGACTTACAGCAAACCTATGAACAACAGTTACAAACTCTGTACTATCCTGTGCCATCATTACAATCTCTGACACACTCAAGCTAATTGTTGCAATCATTGTGCCAAATCTGCCTGGCTGAAGATCATCCTTTCTTTTACTGTCCTCCAACTTCCCAAGCATGATGGTCCTCTCTAAGAAATAAACAATAGTAGCAACATGCCGAAGGTTTGTGAGATGAAGTTTCATCATCTTTGCCTCTAAGGACACATTGGCTGTATTTTCTCCAAGATATATCTGTTTGTTCTTATTTTTTGTCCAGCTCCCAAGTGCAAAAAAAAAAAAAAAAAGGTGACTGAAAAGACTATGGCCTGACTCAGGTACACTAAGTCCTTGAACTGACATCATCCCCCTCTCCCTCCAAACACTTTGGAAAGGTCTTTGACTATCGACTTTTCCGATGTAATTCATTTCCTAATCTCCTTACTGCTGATGTCAAATATATTGATTGTGAATCGAAATGAGATTAAAGTCTTGAAAGTTTCAATTGTTCTTCATATATAATGTTGCTTACAGTCCGGTAGTGAGAATTTTTGTTTTCTTGGTACTGAGTTGCAATCCATATTGAAGTCTGCAGTGTTTGAACTTCTGCAGAAAATGCTTAAAGTTCTCATTTTCAAAAAAGTTGTGTCATCTGTGTAAAGAAGGTTTTTGATGAGCCTTCTTCCTCCAACCTTGATGTCACATTCTTCTTCATAATATCTAGATTCTTGAACAATTTGCTTAGCATACAGATTAGATAGGTATGAAGAAATGATGCGTATCTTTCTTAATTTTAAACCAAGTAATGTTCCCTTGCTCTGTTCGCACAATATTCTCTTGGTCTAGGTTAAATCAGTTGTTCTTATGCGCCATTGGGTATCCCGAGACTCACAGAAACCCTATGTGCAATAGCTCTGAACTCCTATTATGTGCCAATCTCACTGTCTTAAACATACCTGTTTCTATTACCCAAGTCACTATTAATTAATTTCATCCATGGTCTTTCTCTCCTGCTTCTACCTTTCCAAGTATGGTGTCCTTCTCCAAAGACTGGTCCCTCCAGGCAACATGCCCAAAGTATGTGAGATGGAACTTAAAATCTTTGCCTCCAGAGAGTAAATTGATTTCACTCTCTCCAGAGTAGATCTATTTGTTCTCTTGATGGTCCCGGGATGTTCAAGACCCTTCGCCAGCACCACAATTCAAAGGAAACAATTCTATTTCTGTCATTCTTATTTACTGTCAAGCTTTATGGTGAATAAGACATAATTGAGAAGGCCACAGCCTGAATAAAGTGTATCTTAGTCTCCAGAATGATATTGTTGCTCTTCAGTATTTTTGAGAGGTCCCTGACAACAGTTTCCCCCCAAGTAATTTGTATTTTGATTTCCTGACTGCTGAGGCCAAGAGTGCTGATAACAGGCTCAATCTCTTCTCCATTTATCATGCTGTTTCCAAGTGGCCCAGCATTGAGAATCTTTGTTTTCTTGATGTTGAGCTTCAATTCATATTGAAGACTGACATCCATGACCTTCTAAAGCAAACACCTCAGGTTCTCTCCAGTTTAGTGATGGTATAATACTCGTCTAACAGACAGAGCAAAAACAAGTTTCCTGGAGCCAATGAAGTGTTTAGATTCTTCCACACTGGATCTGAGGTGCTCCAAAAGAAATCAGGAGTATCTGCTTGTATAAAAATTACTGTCTTGTAAGCTCTATGAGACAATTCTGCTCTTTCCTATAGGATTGCATATCAGAAGGAAATGAGGGCAAGGTATTTGAGTGGTTTGTTTTTGTTATTTTTCTTGTTATTTTTTGGAATGATTTTGGTCCTGTGGTTCTCTGTCACTTATTCAGTATATACTCCTAGGTGATTACCAGAGGCCCAGATGAGTTGGAATTTTAATATGGGAAGGAAAAATAAACAAGCAAAAATTGCCATTTCAGCTAAATGTGTATGAATCATGGAGAATATATGGGTGTGGGGGCTTCGGGGACTCATATAACTGTTTACTATAAAAGGGAAAAAATAATTTCACTAATTATATGTAAAACACAATACACACTGATGAAATGAATCAAAGAATATTGCTTTATCCTTTCATTCTTAAAGAAATTCAATGAATATTGTTGTTGTTATGTGCCGTCGAGTCGCCTGCAACTCATAGGGACCCTATGTACAACAGCCCTAAACCCTGCCCTATGCTGTGCCAATCACACTGCCTCTGACACACCCATCCCAATTATCCCAGTCACTGAATCAATCCACCTCACAGAGGGTCTTCCCCTCCTGCGCTGTCCCTCCACCCTGCCAAGTATGATGTCCAAAGTATGTCAGACGAAGCCCCAGAATCCTTGCCTCCAAGGAGCAGCCTGGTTCAACCCTCCCCAGGATGAATCTGTTTGTATTCTTGGCAGTCCATGGTACGTTCAATACTCTTCTCCAGCACCACAGCTCAAAGGCATCAATTCTCCTTCTATTGTCCCTAGTCATTGTCCAACTCTCTGATGCATAACAAGTGATTGCAAAGACCATAGCCTGTATCAGATGTACCTTATTCTCCAGAGAGACACTATTGCTCTTCAGTATTTTAGAGAGATCCCTAACAGCAGACTTTCCCATGGAAATAAGTGGGGTTTTTTTGTTTGTTTGTTTGTTTTTTATTTCCTGGATGCTGATGCGAAGAGTGTTGACCTTGGAGCTAAGCAAACTAAAGTTGTTAACAATCTCAATCACTTCACCATCCATCCTGATGCTGCCAATTGGCACAGTGGTGAGAATCTTTGTCTTCTTGACACTGAGCCTCAATCCATACTGAAGGCTGCACTCCTTGACCTTCTGCAGCAAGCATTTCAGGTCCTCCTCAGTTTCAGCAAGCAGGGTTGTGTCATCTGCATAATGCAAATTGTTAATAGATCTTCCACCAATCCTGATGCCACACTTCTTCTCATAGAGCCCAGCCTCCCGGATAATCTGTTCTGTATACAGGTTGAAAAGGTGTGGAGATAGGGCACATCCCTGGCATATACCCTTCCCAATTTTGAACCATGCAGTGTTTCCTTGCTCTGTTTTGATGACTCACTCTTGGTCCAAGAATAGGTTTCTCATTAGCACGATCAAGTGTTCTGGGATTCCCATTCTTCTCAGAGTAAACCACAGTTTGTTATGATCCATACAATCAAACACCTTTGCATAATCAATGAAACAAAGCTTTCAGCTAAGATCCATCTAACATTAACTATGATATCCCTAGTACCATGACCCCTTCTAAACCAAGCCTGGACTTCTGGTAGTTCTCTGTTGATGTGCTGTTCCAGTCATGTTTGGATAATCTTCAGCAGAGTCTTGCTTTCATGTGAAATCAATGATATTGTTCTATAGTTTCCACACTCAGTTGGGTCACCCTTCTTTGGAATAAGAAAAAATATAGATCTCTTCCAGTCAGTTGGCCAAGTGGTTGTACTCCAGATTTCTTGGCACAACTTGTTAGCACATCCAAGGCAGCATCTGTTAGCTGAAATATGTCAATTGGTATACCATCTATTCCTGGGGCTCTATTTTTTGCTTTTTCCTTCAAAGCAGCTTGAACTTCTTCCTTCATCATGATAGGCTCTTGATCATATGACATTTCATTAAATTCTTCTGTATCTGCCATTTCCTTTTGATACAGTGACTCAGTATATTCTTTCCATCTTCTTTTAATAATTCCTGGATCATTTAATATTCTGCCTAAAGTATCTTTGATTATAGCAACTCGAGGTTTGAATTTGTTCTTCAGTTCCTTGAGCTTAAGAAATGCTGAACTAGTTTGGCCCTTTTGATTTTCCTAGTCTAGCTTCTTGCACATTTCATTGTAATATTTTGCTTTGTCATCCCGTGCTGCCTTTTGAAATCTTCTGTTCAGCTCTTTAGTATCTTGAATTCTTTCTTTCTTGTGCTTTGGCTTCTCTGCATTCCAGTGCAATCTTCAGAGTTTCTTCAGACATCCCTTTCTGTCTTTTTTGTCTCTTCTGTCTTTGTAATGACCATTTGCACTCTTCCTGGATGATACATTTGATATCCTCTCACAACTCACTGAATATTAGTACATTAAAACATAAATAGCACCCAGGATAAAATGAATTGACTCTTGAAACCAGAATAAAATTAACTCATGACTCTTAAAAAAAAAAAAACATAAATAGCAGTAATTTTCTCTTTAACTCATGGAAAAAACTCATGAAGAAACCTGTATTCTTGGTTTTAACACAAAACCAGGAAAATTTTGACACAGAATTCGAACTCATTGCTTTTTCACCACAGAAAAGTCTAGCTTCTTTCTGTCCCGATCCACTGTTTCCATGAAAAATTAAAAGATTCACATAGACACCAGTGAAAGATTGCAAGACTGTAGCTTTTATATACATTACTATCTAAGTAGGATTTAATGAAATTCTCTAAGAAAAAAGATCACAAATACAACCTCAATTTATTATTCTGTACCAAATTAAAAATAAGCAATGTCATTGAGGATATTTTTCAACCAATTGTTACAAAACAATTAAACCTACTTGTTTATGCCACATTTTACTAACATCGAAAGAAAATTTGTTTTAAAATAAACAGAAAACTAGTCTTGAATTTATATTTAAAGCCAAATATAGTCTATCACTTTTTCCTGATTATAATTAGCATTTTATGTTTAATCAGGAATAAATTTCTTCTCACACCCTAACTTTCTTCTCACATTCTAAAATTAATTTTATACCTTTCATGAGAATTTATTTTGTTACAGTGCCAGTTAATATCAGTCAAAAATCTGACTCCTTTACTAATAAAACTTAATTAGCAAAGAAATCCAGAGCAAATCATCCTAAATCTACAAAACCATAGATGAAATATGGAAAATATAAATTATCATTGGGGGAGACTAAAGAGAGATTAAAGTAACTGAAAGTCTGTTAAAAACAGACTTAATAGTGAGAAAATACATTTGACTAGATTCATTTTACTTGAGAGAAGTCAGAAGTATACAAAATAATGATGAAAGCTGTTGTGCATTTGATTTTTTCAATAGATGATTATAAGATTTATTAAGAATATATTCTATTGTTGTTATGGGCCATTGAGTTGCTTGCGACTTACAGTGACCTATGTAAGCAGCCCTAAACCCTGCTCTATCCTGTGCCAATCACGCTGCCTCTGACACACCCATCCTATTACCCCAGTCACTGAATCAATCCACCTCATAGAGGGTCTTCCCCTCCTGCGCTGTCCCTCCACGCTCCCAAGCATGACCTTCTTCTCCAAGGACTGGTCCCTCCTTGCAACATGTCCAAAGTATGTTAGACAAAGCTTCAGAATCCTTGCCTCCAAGGAGCAACCTGGCTTCACCCTCTCCAGGACAAGCCTGTTCTTAATACATGGTATATTCAATACTCTTCTCCAACACCACAGCTCAAAGACACCAATTCTCGTCTATCCTCCCTAGTTATTGTTCAGCTCTCTGAGCCATAGCAATTGGTTACAAAGACCATGGCCTGTATCAGGTGCACTTCTATCTCCAGAGTGACACCATTGACCTTCAGCACTTTGAAGAGGTCCCTAATAGCAGACTAATCCTTCTAATCAATGGCTAATTGTGTGTTTCAGCCAGTTTTGACCAGCTGGTGAGATTTAACTGATGAGTGTTGAGATTTAATAAATTGGTTGTTACTTTTCATGTACTGTTGAGTCAGAATTGATTCATAGCTGACCCTCCAGCAGATTTTCAGAGGAAATTGCACAAGAGGAAATTGCTTATCTTTCTCCATGGTAGGGAGTTGGAAATTATCCATGAAAATTGAAAAATATTGCAAATTAGTTATTTCCCATTACTTGTGAAAAACCAAATACTACTGTCAGTTTTGAAAATTGGACAGAACACAGAATTATCTGGAAAATAAGTTACATAAGTTTGAGATATATGTATAAAAGTTAGAGACACTTATAGTTAATAATGGAAAATACAAAAATAAACCTGATTCACTTGGGTCCTGAAAAGGCAGGGTAATGGTGGGCATAGTTCAATGGTGATTAATTTAATATACACAATGTATGGAAATGATTGTATGAAACACAATGTGAATAAAGAAAATTGTGAAATATGTTGTATATAAATTTTGTATGCAAACCAATATAAAACTTTTAAAAATAATCTGAAAATGTAGATTGATATTCATAAGTATAGGACTTATGAATATATAAAATTTATGTTAATGGTTTGGATAAATATATGAATATGACAAGCTAGATTATCACAAGCATAGATCAAAGGAAGTTAAGAGATTTTAAATGTTAAATTTGGGAAATGTGATTTTAACAAGCCGAGATACCCCTTCTTGAAAAATTATATTTATAATTAAATATAAATACAATTCAAATACATATTCTAGGAAATAAGTTAATTTGTTTTGCTTTAGAAAGAATATAATTTCTCCTTGTTCTTGGTCAATCTTTTAAGATTTGGTTTGAGACAATTATTTTCCTTCTTTTTTTAAATATTTTATTTATTTTTCATGTCAGTGAACATCTACAGAGATTTTGGAATTCCATTAATTCATTGTTGCACCCTTCTCCCCGCCTATTTTCCTTCTTTTCAACATGTGTTTCAGGTGAAAATGTATTCCATATCCTTGAGTAGTATTTTCTTAACCTGACTTTTTGAATTCCAAAAACACAAGTAAATATTGGCAATACAGGGTGTTTCAAGTTTTCAAAGCTTTGAATTTATATTGCATTGGGAAAATCTGCTGTCAAGGACTTCTCCAAAGTATTGAAAAGCAACAATATCAGTCTAGAGACTAAAGTGCACTTCATCCAGGCCATGGTCCTTGCAATTACTTGCTATGCATCAGAGAGCTGGACAGTAACTAGGATAACAGAAGAAGAATTGATGCCTTTGAATTGTGATGCTAGAGGAGTCTCGAATGTACCATGACTGCCAAGAAAAGAAATATGTCCATTTTGGTGAGGGTGAAACCAAGTTTCTCCTTGGAGGCTAGGACTTTGAAGCTCCATTTCACATTCTTTCAGCACATGGCCCAGAGAGACCGGTCCTTGGAGAAGGATAGTATGCTCAGAAGGGTGGAGGGACAGCATGGAAAATGAAGACCTCAGATGAGATGGATCAATACTATAACTGAGGCAATGGGGGTTGGTATGTTAGAATTAATGAGGCAGGCAGGGTGCACAGATGCCCTCACATAGGGTTGCTATGGGTTGCAGGTAAGTCAACAGCTCATAGCAACAACAACAACAACAATAAATAGTTAAAGTTTCAGGGAATTATATTCTTAACAAATATTTGTTGAATAAATGAGTGATTATCATGGTAAGCATTAAATTATGAGAAGCTCTCTGGCTCATACATTAATTAAGATGTTTCTACAGGATTGTTGTTGAGTACAATCTAGTTGGGACCAACTCATAGCTGACATATAGGGAGTTTTAAGAAGCAGTAAATTGCATGGGAAGGGATTGTCCATCTTTCTCCACAGAGTATCTGGTAGATATGAACCTTGTACCTTTGGATTGGCAGTGCAGTTCCTTAACATCTTTAACATGAAACCACCAGGGCTCCCTACAAGTTGGTAAATTGATGAAAGTAGAAAAAAAACTGATAATAACTCACTGTCATCTTGTCAATCTGATTCACAGCAGTGTTTTCATGCAGGGTAAAGCTGTTCATTTAGTTGCAAAGGTTTTACAACTTTTTGAGGCAGAATATCTTCGCTTTCTCCCAAGAAATTGATCGGTTCCAATTGCCAGACCTTTTGTGTCTCAGCAGAATTCTTTATCCAATTCCACTCTTCAAACTTGACAATGTTCTAAGGTTACCTTAGAAACCTGATAATTTTTTTATGAAGGTTATTTATCATTTATACTTAGCATTGGAAATGTCCTCTAATAACAGCAGTCATGTCAGCAGGAATGGCAAAATTATTGGGATCATGTAAATAAATTCCTTGCATCGGTTACCTGTTAACTGCAGCTGCAGCTGTCTGAGCCAGCTGTCTACTGGTAGCTTGACTCCCAGTATGTATCTGTGGGTGGTGGAAGGTTGCCAACAAAGAAAAGGAAAGGACTAACCCTGCCAGTGGAAGCTAACGAACCATAGTGAATAAACGCCGTCTATGTGTGCTAGGGGAAAACATTAACTGGGCCTCCTTGGAATGCAGTGTCTACTTCTCACTCACTTGATTTTACAACCCTTTCCTTGTTGCTTCTTGCCATCTTGTCTTAACTCTGTTTCTAGCTTATTTTTCATGATTAATTATGCCACTTTCCCTTTATGTGCTCTTTTACTTCTTAGAATTTGTTTCTAATTTTCCTTACTTAGTTGTTAGTAGCTGGGAATTTCATGAGTGAATGCATATGTTATTTACTTAATGCTTTTGAATTGTTTGTGTGTTGATGGCTTAGAGTTTTACTCATTTTTATCAATAACCTCCTAAAATGGAATTTTTATAATTCACTTGAAATTCTGACAAAAATTAATAAGCAGGAGTTAGATTTATTGTCCTGCTTGAGGCTGATATTCACAAACAGGATGAATGTCAGAGGATGTAGAAGAGTTATCCCTCAAAGAAGGCAAACAAAGGATGTAAATTCTACATATATTGTGACTTCCTTACTGAAAACTTCTTCCTAGATATAATGTATATGTTGAGAATGCCATCATATACCAAATTTCCTAAATTGAGGAAATAAGACTGGTATTCCATAGAGGCCAACCTGGCTAGATTTGACAGAAGAGAGTAGTACAAAGGAGAAATTTTCATGAAGTCAAGACTTGAAATACCTTCTATGGCCCTTGAAGTTCTGGTAAGCATGCATGTGTGAAGGAATTAGTCAAGACAAGAAACAATCATCCAAAGGAGTTAAAGAAAATATTTCCCAGAGATCACACAGGACCATAAACTCTTTCTGTTCCTATTAGCAGGGGTGGAATATCTCACAACTAGTGAACCATAATTTCAATTAGAGTACTAAGAAGAGTGTTAACTCAGTAGGAAAAATTAAATCTAGATCTAATGTCATTCAATTTTTCTAACAGCCTGAAATACAGACTCAGAGTAGTCAAACTGATTCCAAGAAACTTATATATGATGTAAAATTACTTTCAAAACCATTTAATAAAATTATAATAATCATTGTCCAACAAAATAAAATTCAAAATGTCTGATGCTTAACCGGAAATCATCAAACACGCAAAGAAGGAAATAACAACCTGTTGTTGTTGTCATGTGCCGCTGAGTAGCTTGCGACTCAAAGCGATCCTATGTTCAACAGCCCTAAACTCTGCTCTGTCTTGTGCTAATGGCACTGTCTCTGACACTCCCATCCTGATTATTCCAGTCACTGAATCAATCAACTTCATAGAGGGCCTTCCCCTCCTGTGCTGTCCCTCCACCCTCCGAAGCATGATGTCCTTCTCCAAGGACAGGTCTCTTCTTACAACGTGTCCAAAGTATGTTAGACGGAGCCTCAGAATCCTTGCCTCCAAAGAGCCACCCAGTTTAACCCTTTCCAGGATGAGTCTGTTTGTTTTCCTAGCAGTCCATGGTACTCTCAATACTCTTCTCTAGCACCACAGCACAAAGCCATCAATTCTCCTTCTGTCCTCCTTGGTCATTGAACAAAACTCTGATGCATAACAAGTGATTGCAAAGACCATGGCCTGTATCAAATGCACCTTAGTCTCCAGAGAGACACCATTGCTCTTCAGTACTTTGGGGAAGTCCCTAACAGCAGACTTTCCCATGGCAATGCGCCTTTTAATTTCCTGGCTACTGGTGCCGAGAGTGTTGACTGTGGAAGCAAGCAAACTAAAGCTGTGAACAAACTCAATCTCTTCACCAACCATCCTGATGCTGGCAATTGGTCCAGTGGTGAGAATCTTTGTCTTCTTGACATTGAGCCTTAATCCATATTGGAGGCTACAGTCCTTGCCCCTCTGCAGCAGGTGCTTCAGGTCCTCCTCAGTTTCAGCAAGTAGGATTGTGTCATCTGCATAACGCAGATTGTTGATAGATAGTCCACCAGTCCTGATGCCACAATTCTCCTCATAGAGCCCAGCCTCCCGGATGATCTGTTCTGCATACAGGTTGAAAAGATATGGAGATAGGACACATCCCCGGCATACGCCATTCCCAAATTTGAACCACGCAGTGTTCCCGTGCTCTGTTCTGACGACTGCCCCGTGGACCAAGTATAGATTTCGCATTAGAACAATCAAGTGCTCTGGGATTCCCATTCTTCTCAGAGTCAGCCACAGTTTGTTATGATCCACACAGTCAAACGCCTTTGCATAGTCAATGATACACAGATAAACATTCCTCTGGTATGCCCTGCTTTCAGCTAAAATCCGTATAACATCAGCTACTATGCCCCTAACTACGACCCCTTCTAAACCCTCGGGCCAAGAAAAACCTATCCACACACCAGTTCTACAGGACACATCGCCTTCACTCAGGAAACATTACCACTAAACTTTGGAGACACTGGACCCAACATAAGAAACTACCAACAGCCGACGTGTTTGGAATCACAGAAGCCAAGGACACTTCATATATAAGCTATTAGATCAAGGATTGATCAATGGGAGATATATGTGAAGGGAGTGGGTAGAAGTGGATGGGTATCCTGGTGGATGGTGGAGCAGGGAAATAAGTGGGTAAAGACACGTGTTGCAAAGGCAGGGACAACACTGATACTAATGGTTAACTCCACAATAAGGGATATACCTTTCACTTTTTCTATAAAATGCTGGTCTGTCTCATCTTCTCCAAATCTGAACATTCAGATTAAGACAGACTAGGAAGAAGGATTGGCCATCCACTTCTGAAATAGCAAGTCTCCGAAAACCCTATGTACAACAGAACACATGTAGATAACGGAAAGGGCAACTGAGGTTGAGTTTTCAAGTATGGAAATACAAAGACAGAGGAACAATTGTAAGCAGACACTAGTGATTGGGACATGGAATGTGAGAACCATGAATGTGGGAAAATTAGATATTGTTAAGGAAGAAATGGAACGCATAAATATTGACATACGAGGCATTGGAGAGATGAGAAGGACTGGCATGGGGCATTTTGGATCGGATGATAATATGATATATTACTCCACAGATGAAAAGGTGATAAAAAAATGGAGTTGCTTTCATAGTTAAAAAAGTCATTGTTAGATCCATCTTGAAGTACAATATTGTGAGTGACAAGATAATATCCATATGCATACAAGGAAGTCCAGTGAATACTGCTATCATTCAGATATATGCACCAACAACCAGAGACAAGGAAGAGGATATAGAAGATTTTCACCTACTTTTACAATCAGAGATTGATCGAACATGCAATCAAGATGCATTGATAATAATGGGTGACTGGAATGCAAAAGTTAGGAACATAGAAGAAGAGTCAGTAGTTGGAAAACATGGACTTGGTGACAGAAATGGAGCTGGAGAGAGAGAATGTTCGAATTTTCCACAATCAATGACTTATCCACAGCAAATACGTTTTTTAAGAGACATAAACCCAGGTTATTTACTTGGATTTCACCTGATGGTATGCATAGGAATCAGATCGACTACATCTGTGCAAAGAACCACTGGAAAAGCTCAATATCAGCTGTGAAAACTAGGCCAGGAGCTGACTGTGGCACAGTCACACTACTCATATGCAAGTTCAAGCTGAAGCTGAGGAAAATTATACCAAATCCAAGGCAACCAAAATATTACTTTGAGTCTACCCCACCTGAATTTCAGAACCATCTCAGGAACAGGTTTGAGGCCTTGAACACTAATGAGTGAAGACCAGATGAGTTGTGGGAGGATATTATCATCCAGGAAGAGTGCAAATGGTTATTGCAAAGACAGAAGAGGAAGAGAAAACCGAATTTTCCAAAGAGACTCTGAAAATTGCACTGGAGCATAGAAAAGCCAAAGCACAAGGAAAAATTCAAGATACTAAAGAGTTGAATAGAAGATTTCAAAATGCAGCACGCAATGACAAAGTAAAATATTACAATGAAATGTGCAAGGAGTTGGAGTCAGAAAATCAAAAGGGCAAAACTCACTCACACCATTTCTTAAGCTCAAGGAACTGAAGAACAAATTCAAACCTCGAGTTGCTATAATCAAGGATGCTTTAGGCAGAATATTAAATGATGCAGGAAGTATTAAAAGAAGATGGAAAGAATATACTGAGTCACTGTATTGAAAGGAATCGGCAGACACAGAAGAATTTCATGAAACAACATATGAGCAAGAGCCTATGGTGATGAGAGACTGCTTCGAAGGAAATGGCAAAAAATAAGGCCCCAGGAATAGATGGTATACAAGTTGACATATTTTAGCTAACAGATGCTGCCCTGGATGTTGTACCAAGAAATCTGGAGAACAACCACTTGGCCAACTGACTGGCAGAGATCTGTATTTGTTCCTATCCCAAAGAAAGGTGACCCAACAGAGTGTGGAAATTATAGAACAATCTCACTGATTTCACATGCAAACAAGATTCTACTGAAGATTACCCAAAAACGACTGGAACAGCACATCAGCCACAACCTATAATGATGAAAAGAAAAATTAAAACTTAGAACTTAAATACGCCCTCAAATTAAAAACCAAAACATAAAGCAATAACATTTATTCATGAAATAAAGGAAATATTGAACATGTAAAATAAAGTCATTTTATCAAACTGTGTTGTAAATCCTTATCACTGTACTGTGATTACAATCTCATTTGTGAATGAATGGTCTTTGTTGTGCTTATAAGATAGGTTTGTATAAATTGTGTCTTGCCTGGATCTTACACCAACTATTGTTGTTATTGTTGTTGTTGTGTACCATTAAGTTGCCTGCAACTCATAGTGACACTATGCACAATAGTTCTGAACTCTGCCTTATCCTGAGACAATGACACACCTATGCCAATTACCCCAGTTACTGTGTCAATCCGTCACATCCAGGAGCTTCCTCTCCTCCACTATCCTGTCACCCTTCCAAGCATGATGTCTTTCTTCAAGGACTGATGCCTTCTGTCTACGTGCCCCAAGTATGTGAAAAAGAGCTTCAGAATCCTTGCTTACAAGGAGAAACTTGATTTCATGCTCTTTAGTACAGAAGTGTATTGTTGTTGTTATTGGGTGCCTTTAAGTAGAGTACAACACTTAGCGACACTATGAATAGCAGATCTGAACCACATCCTATCCTGTGCCATCCTCACACTTCTCAACACATTAGAGCCCATTGCAGCAGTCACCTGGTCAAGAGTCTTCCTCTCCCTCACTGACTTTTTGCATTTCTGAGCATCATGTCCATCTCTAAGGATTAGCCCCTCCTAGCAACAGGCCCAAAGTATGTGAAGCAAAGCTTCATCATCTTTGCCTCCAAAGAACATTCTGGCTGCACCCTCGCCAAGAAATAATTGCTTGTTCTTTTGGCAGTCCATAGGATGTTCAATATTCTTCTTTAACTACACAGCTCAGAGACATCAGTTCTTCTGTCATTCTTATTCATCATCCAACTTTCACAGCAAGTGATTGGAAAGACCATGGTATGATTCAGAAACATTTTAGCCATCAATCTGACATTATTACTTCTCAATAATTTGGAGACCAATGGCAGACTTCTCCAGTGCAATATATAACCTGATTTCTAGACTTCTGGTAATAAGGGTGTTAATTGTGGATCCGAGTAAGATGAAGCTGTTGACAGTTTCAATCTTTTCCCCATATACCATGATGTTCCCTATCAGTCCAGGGATAAGAATCTTTGTTTTCCTGACATTGAGATGAAGTCCATATTGAAGACTATTCCTTGTCTAACTGTGCTTCAAGTCCTCCTCACTTTCAGGAAGCAAGGTTATAGCCTCTGCAGAATACAATTTACTGATGAGTCTCCCTCTGATCCTGATGCCACCCTCTTCTTCAAAGCCCACCTTCTCAAATGATTTGCTCAGCATGCAGATTGAATAGGTGGGGAGGGAGAATACAACCCTGACACATTGCCTTCTTTCTTAATTTTAAACCATGTGATGTTGTGTGAACAGAGCAAGGGAATTACTACTGCTGCTACTACTATTACAGAAGTGTATTAAGTAAGTCAAAAAGCAAAACAATAAATGTTCATCAAGAAACAAGGAAATAGGACCATCCACCAGAGAGACAAAGCTTTTGTCTTACAGCTGGTGCACTAAATTCAATTTCTTAGGGTATTTTTTAAGAGGAAGAAGTGTGAGACTTTGTCTCACATACTTTTCAGAAGGATGGGGCTCTGGAAAAGCTGAGAGTTAGCAAAAGAAGGACTCTGAAGGAGATAGAATGACACAGTAACTGGAACAATGGTTCAAACACAGAAGAATGTGTGTCTAAACATGCTTTGTTCTTTTGTACATAGAAGCATCCCATCTAAAAACAACAACAAATTGAGAAAATAAACTTTTATTTATTAAAACCAGCCATGGTGGCATTTGTTATGGCAGCATTATCAAAGACAGAGGGCAATGTCCATGTTTGTGGCAACATATTTTTGATACAATTAATATATAGCTCGTATTGATGAAATACCAGTGATACATCTAACTGATTTAAGATAAACAATACTGTGTTTTATAATTCTTGGTAAAAAAGATTATTTTATAGCTTGAAGCAACACTGTTATTTATCTATGACCGCATTGATTATAAATCCTAAATAATAATGCCAACTTTGAAATAATTTCCCAATATCTCTATTACTGAGGGACTCATTACTGGGGACTCATTACTTAGTCTTGATTGATTGAAACACACTTCCTTTCTTTAAGGTCAGTTAATATCACATGGTGGTTCTGGTCTTTCAGACTTAGTCAACCTACCTGAATCTTCTCAGGAGAATAAACTCTCAGGTGTGTCTTGAGACCTCATTGAAGATACCAATTACAAGGGCAAATGTACTATATTTTAGAGGTCATTGCTGTTATTATTTACAGGTGGTATTTAATATCTATCTTTGTGCCAAATAATTTTGGTTTTACTATTAGTTCCTGATCAATAATCAATACCTAGACCAGAAAGCAGTCACATGAACTAAGCAAGGAGACATTGAATGGTTTAAAACCAAGAAGGAGTGTGTCAGGGATGAATCCTTTTTCCATACCTTTTCAATCTCCATGCAGAAGAGATCTTTGCAGAAGCTAGACTTGATGCAGAAAAATGTGCATCAGAACTGGAAGAAGACTTATCAACTACCTGTATTACACAGACCACACAACCTTGCTCATTGAAATGGAGAAGTACTTGAAGCATTTGCTGCAGAACATCAAAGACTGCAGTCTTCAATATAGACTGAAGCTCAGCATCAATAAAACAAAGGTTCTCACCACCAGGGCAATTGACAGCATCATGATAGATGGAGAAGAGATTGAGCTTGTTAACAATTTCATCCTGCTTGGGTCCACAAACAATACTCTTGGCATTAGCAGTCAGAAAATAAAAAGACAAGTGGCATTTGGAAATTCTGGTGTAAGGGACCTCTCCAAAGTACTAAAGTAATGATTTCAGCCTAGAGATTAAGATGTGCCTGATCCAGGCCATGATCTTCTTAACTGTTTGCTATGCCCCTGGAAGCTGAACACTGATTAAGGAGAACAGAAACAAAGTTGAGGCCTTTTAATTGTGCTGCTGGAGAAGAGTACTGAACATATCTTGGACTGACTGGAGAATGAATAGGTTTATCAGAGAAAGAGTGAATCCAAGTAGAGGGTAGGATTTTAAAACTCCATCTCACGTACTTTGGACATGTTACCAAGAGGGACCAGTTCTTGGAGAAGGACATCATGCTTGGAAGGTTAGAGAGTCAGTGCAGCAGAGGAAAACCCCAAATGACTTGGACTGATGAAGAGACTGTGGCAATAGTGATGAGTGTGTCAGAGATGATGAGATTGGTGCAGGATAGGGCAGTGTTTAAAAATATTGTTAATAGAGTTGCTATACATCACAGTTGACTCAACGACACAAGACAGGAACAACAATATGAATTTTAAGCAAGGGATAGATGAAATATTCACAATTTTATAAGATCCCCATGGTCACTCTGCCAACCTAAATTGTCAGGACCTGGGAAGCAAAAGCAGAGAGTGAACATGTAGAATGTAAATTCAGCACTCAATGAGATAATGGATTAGAGGAGGTGAGGTGGATATGGATTTAGGATCAATTTATTGGCAAAAAGAAAAATATTTGTGTGTTATTGAAAAATAAGAATCAAAAGAACAAGAAGGAAGGATATTCCAAAAATTGATAATACATCCATTTTTGCTCTAATATTGGTGTCACACCACTGTCTTCCTTACTTTTTATTATAATCTTACCAGATATTCCTTAACATTTTGATGTCACAGATGACAAATATTCAGATGGTAAAGAAACTGGAATTCAGGTCACATAATAAGGAGTAAGAGAAACAAAATTCAAATCCAAAGAATGGTGTATTTGATTCCACAATTTATTGCAATTAGCAGTACTTCAGCTTTGGGAAAAAATATTCTGATTTTAAAAGTTTTTGTTGTCATTAAGTCAAAACCAACAGACTCGCCAGTGCATTTTCAAAGGCAGCAAATCCTGTGGGAAGAGATGTCCATCTTTCTCCCAAGGAGCAGCTTCTGGCATTGAGTCACATGTCTTTGAGTTGGCAGCACACCACTAAGCCATCAGAGCTTTCAACTAGCTTAGAAAATAAAGATCCAAAAGGACAAACTGAACTTCAGAGCATCTAGTCAGTAAACTTAGAATTTGCGGAACTCTCTGATGTCAGCTTGCCCAGTAACCCAATAAAAGCATTTTTTTACTAAACCTAGGGTTTACTTGCAAACTGCAGCCCTTGCCTTTTGACATCCTCTTTGTGACCTTTACAAGAATCTCCTCAAATCTGCCCTTATATCTTTTCTTTATTGGTACTCTAGACTTGCATGCTTTATACAATGATTCAATTATATTATAACAGGGAAATTTTTTGGTGTGGGGTGTTTCATGTCGCCTGCTAATCAGCCTTCTGGAGTTTAAATCCACCAGCTGCTCCATGGAGCCAAAGAGGAGCTGATTTCTCCTAAAAGATTTAAAGCCTCAGAAACAGATGAAAGGTCCCCATGTGTCAGACTCAGCCCAATGGTAGTAGGTTAAGGTAAATTAAAAGTAGTGAGTTATTTGAAGATGTAATTATTTTGAAAAAGAAAATATGCCAGCTATGTCCTCTGCATTTTGAAAACGGTTTTAAAAAAACAAAACAAAAAACAAAGAACAACTTTTTACGTTTGTATTGAAGTCGTGGCTATTTTTAAAGTTAAAACAAAACAAACCAAACATGCTTTTGAAAGAAACATTCTTTTTTTTCTGCTGGTTATTGTTTTTTCTGTTAGGTCCATCAAGTTAAGTATGATTCATTGTGACCCTATGAACAACAAATCTGAACCTTCTCCAGTCGGGTTCTGTCTGAAAGGATTCATCAAGCCCGTTGCAGTCACTGTGTCAATAAGGCTCCTTGAGGGTCTTCCTGTTCATCACTGTCCCTCCACTTTTCCAAACATGATGTCCCACTCTAAGGATTAACTTCTAGTAATACCCCGAAGTATGTGAGAAGAAGCTTCATAATCTTTGCCTCCAAAGAGCACTCTGGCTGCACCTTCTCCAAGACATATCTGTTTGTTCTTTTGATAGTCCTTAGGATGTTCAGCACTCTTCTCCAATACCACAATTGAATGATATCAGTTCTTCTTCTGTCCTTAGCCATTTTCCAGCTCTCAGATGGATAACAAGTGACTGAAAAGACCCTGACCTAACAAGTGCTCTTTAGTCTGCTGGTAGTATAGTTTTAAGAAAAAAAAAATGTATGTTTCACTTGTTGTTAAGTGTCGTAGAATCAGTCTTAGATGACCCACAACAACCCTATGAAGAAAAGTCTTGAACACAAAACCTTCATTTTTTTCCTCCAAGTTCATAGAGTTTTCAGAGGTAAGCTTTTTTTGGAAGTTGATGCTACTCCTGCTTCCAATCCTGTATTATTTGGGAGAGCCTCAAAAAGCAGTCCTGAAGGCCACACCCCTGAGGGCCAAAAAAAAACTGTTTAAATACAATGCCAAATCCAATTAACTGACACCTTATTGTGAATCACAGACACACCCTAGTCTCAACCCCAAACCAGAAAACACAGTTTAGCAGAATTTAGACATTGTGCTCACCTTCCCAGACCAGAAAGTTAATTATTTCTTTCTCTTAGTGTTTTTGCTTAGATATATAAAGAGCACAATCTGTGCCATCCCCACAATCTCTGTTGTTGTAGCCTCTGTATCACTGTTTTGTGTATTGGCAAGATTTTATGGTTGTGTAGGAGTATTTGGGGAACTCTACCACTATATTGATTCTGAACTATCAATGGTTGTTCCAGTGTTATTGTTATGTACCATCGAGTCAGAATTGACTCATAGATGATCCTCCAGCAAGTTTTCAGAGGTTATAAAACACAGAGTAGAAGACTGCCCATCTGTTTTCTGTGGAACAGCTGGTGGATTCCAAATGCCACCCTTTGGGTTGATAGCACTACGCCTTATACATTAAGTCAGCAGAGCTCCTACAGTAAAAGCAGCAAAAGGTATGGAGAGATGCCATCATTTGGTGTTCATCTTGGCCTGGGGAAGCAGTAGTCTTTACAAACCTAAGGAGTTTGGCTTTTACAATTTTTACTTTTTTTTTTTTTGTCTTTCCATCTTATGACACAGGTATTAGGGAAGGTTATCAGTTCCTCACTGTGTAGTATGTAAAGAAGTTTATCCTCAATATTGACTCCTGAGACAATTTCAAGAAATGAACCTCTCCTGTGAAAACTGTGCAAGTAATATTTGATTGGGTTATTATATGTATTTTAAAAAATACTCTTTTAAATAAGTTTCTTTAAAAATAAAGTAACAACTACAAAAACATGTATAATGCCAGGACTGCAGCCTTCAATATGGATTGAAGCTCAATATCAAGAAAACAAAGATTCTCATCACTGGGCCGATTGGAAGCATTGTGACGATGGTGAAGAGATTGAGATTGTTCACAGCTTCAGTTTGCTTGGCTCCACAGTCAACACTCTTGGCACCAGCAACCAGGAAATGAAAAGGCAAATTGTGATGGGAAAGTCTTCAGTTAGAGACCTCTCCAAAGTACTAAAGAACAACGATATCATTCTGGAGATTAAGGTGCACCTGATCCAGGCCATGATCTTTGAAATTACTTGCTATGCATCAGAAAGTTGGGCAATGATTAGAGATGATAGAAGGAGATTTGATGCCTTTGAACTGTGGTCCTGGAGAAGGGTATGGAATATATCATAAACTGCTAGGAGAACAAGCAAGCTCATCCTGCAGAGTGAAGCCAGGCTGCTATTTGGAAGCAAGGATTCTGAAGCTTAATCTGACATACTTTGGACATGTTGCAAGGTGAGATCAGTCCTTGGAGAAGGACCTTATGCTTGGAAGTGTGTAAGGACAGCTCAGAAGAGGAAGATCCTAAATGAGATGAATTGATTCAGTGACTGGGGTAGTGGTAGTAGATCTACCAGTGGCAGTAAGATTGGCACAGACTAGAGCAAGATTTAGGGCTGTTGTACATAGGGTCACTATGAGTTGCAAGTTACTTGACAGTACATAACAACACAACAACAACAATCCCTGTATGCTTGTCAGAGTTCCAAATTTTCAACACCTTTATAAATCAGTAAAGACTTTCTATTTTAGCTAGACAATAAAAAAGATTTTTTTGTGTTCTTTGGATGTTAACTTCTTAGGAAACATTTATTTTTAAAAACTACCCCTCATCTCATATATTTTTAAGAACATTATGTTAACCCAAAGAAAGGGGTTTTAGAGTGTACGTGAACTTCTAAAAAAATTTATATATATATGTACACACACACACACACACACACACAGTGGAGGGGACAGCCTTTGGCATAAGTAATCTCAGAATAATCTAAAACAGTTTCATAAAGATGTTCTTAGATACCCACTTTACAAAGACTATGGAGGCTGAAACTAATGTTCTTCTTTCAGCTTTAGCTGTATAAACTAAAAAACTTGCGCAAAAGAAACTTTATTATAGTGAGTGATTCCTTGTGTTGAGTGGTGAGTAGAAAAGTCAGTACCTGAATGAAGCTAATATTATAACTTCAGAATTACTTTCTAGGAAACAGAAATTGTAGTTTAGAACATAATCAAGGAAAATAAGCATATAAAACAAAGCCAATCAGAGATATTGTTACATATCTATGTAAAATATGACCATAGCCTGTATTAATAATACTGTAAATTATTAAATAGTCTTCATGGCTAGTAAAAGAGCTATGCAAAGTATGCTGCATCATAAGCCCTCAAGTTGTGTTTTCACAGAATAAAAATATAGAGAAATGCTCACATCTCACCCCAGTCAAAATAGCAAAATTTAACAGAACAGCAAGCAATAAATGCTGGCAAGGTTGTGGAGAAACTGGAACCCTTATTCACTGTTAGTGGGAGTGTAAAATGGTGCAACCCCTGTGGAAAGC
>NW_006399784.1:11158249-11162608 GCF_000299155.1 Elephantulus edwardii
AAAATTTAATAATAAAAAAAATAAATTGACTTAAAAGAACATAGTGTAATTTAAGTGTAGCTCTGGCATTTGGCTAAAATCATGTTATGTTCCTTGATGTATCATTATATTAGACAATGTTCAAAACTCTAAGAAATAAGTTTAGATATTTTGTCCATTTTATTGATGTAGAAAGGACAAAAATGAAATAAATTCCGAACTAACACAAAACAGGTAGTAACATAACTTTTTTGCCCTAGGTGTATCTACATCAAAGGTCATGCCCTTAACCGTGACTTTCCTTTTTCTTAAAACTGCTACAGATACTCACCTTAATTGTTTTCAGAGTAATTGACTTTACTGTTTGCTGCTCTCATGAAAATGTGAAGGAAAATATAGTCAAAACCTGTGTCACTCCACTCAGACACCTACATAGACAGGAAGCCATTATAACTCTGACAGATATAAAAATTTAGCCTTAGGAGAGTCAACTAATTTCTGCCTCCAAGTTTCCTCATGTGTTAAGTCACGTTAAAAAAGAATATATACCTCACAGAGTTAAAGTAAATGTTAAGATATTCTGGTTAAAATGTTTTGCACTTTGTTGGCACATAGTAAACACTCAAAAGTATTATTATTTTGGGGACATGGTAACTATAGCAAGGGACTCAAGTGCATCAAAGATGGTGGGGACAGCACATGATAGGGCAGAATTCAGATCTGTTGTTTATTGATGACTTGTGGTCATCATTTTATTGATGTTTATTGATGACACAATGTGACAGCACCTAACAATACATATTTTACAGAAATTAGATCATGTCAGGTAATAGTTCTTCATGGCCTTCTACCATGCTTAGAAAAATGTCCAAAGTCATTAATATGACTCCCAATATCTACAAGATCTAGATAGTAAAGATTCTTGTCAATTTGTAACCAATTTGTCCTAGTTTATTTTATTTATGGTACTTGGTTTTCCACCATTCTATGGTTAATTAAGCTAAGCTATTTTGTCTTCATATTGTGCTACCATTGCCTTGGCTTGCAATTCTTTTCAATCAGATCTTTCCAAAACTTTCTCATTTATGTTTATTCTCAAATTTTCCCCACATTTCAAACATAATGTGTTTTGGCTGGAAATGCTGAGCATGTTGTTAGAAGGGGTCAGTCATCAGAAAAAGATATCATGTGGGAAAAGTTCAGCAAACAAGAAGCCATCCTTCAACAAAATTAATTGACTCAATGACTGTAATGATGGTATTGAACATGATAGAGAGCGTGCAAGATAGGGCAAGGTTCTGATTTGTTCTTCATAGTTACAGTTAATTTGATTACACTTAACAACGAAAGAAAATATTGCATTTCAATGACAAAAGTAATGTAAGGTTTTAAAGGCTGTAAAGAGGGCATCAGATTGAAGGTTAGTATGGTACTGTGGTACTTAGAAGGCATAGAAAACACAGACTAAAGATCAGAAACATGCCAAAAGAGATTGTGAAACCATCCTTTTTGTGTATTGTTTATGTATTTACATTTGTGTTCCTATGTGCTGTCAAGCTGCATGTGACTCATAGCGACCCTATGTACAACAGCTCTGAAGCCTGCCCTATTCTAAGCCAGTCTCACTGACTCCAAGACACCTACCCTGATTATTGCAGTTACTGTATCAATACATCTCATCTGGGGTCTTTCTTTCTTGCCCTGTCCCTCCACCTTTGCAAGCATGACATGTTAAAAAAGAAAAAAAAAACCAAAAGATCAAAAAACCAAACTTCTCTAGAAGTTTATGCTGTTAGAAATGTATTTCACTTACTATTCTCTTTGAAAGAAATAACGAATTATATCTGCTTAATTATTTGAGATAATATTCTAATATGAAATGGAAGATATAAAGATTATTTTGACATCTTTTCAGACAAAGAAGAACAATGCATTGAGGAGAAATGTTTCAACATATTTTAGTGTACAATAATCTAAGGTTAAAAAAAAAAGTGACATTTGAGAATCACATGCAGGTGCCATGTCCTAATCTGAATTACATGTTCAAATCATGTTTCTAACCACAAAGATATTTATTCACTGGGGAGTAAAGTTACGAGATGCTATAGAAAGATCAAAGATGAGAAGTCAAATATTTAACTTTTTGTTCTAAGTCTGCCACTTCTCAGATCTGTGAATATGGGTATATTCATTGACGCTCATCAGTGTTACTATTAGTTGTCACCAGTTAACTCTGATTCAGAGTGGTCGTGTGTACAACAGAATGATACACTGCCCAATACTATTCTGTTCTCAAATTATCCAATGTTTTTAAGTCCATTGTTCCTGTCACTGTCTCCATCCATCTTAAGGGTTTTTATTTCTCTCATTAATCTTGAACTTTTCAAAGACGGAAACCTTTTCTAGGGGCTGATCACTTCTTTTGACAGGCCCTAAGAATGTAACACAATTGTTTAAAGACACACATTAATATCACACTTATTTATGTGAAAAATAAGGATTTAAAAGGAAGCAACATGGTCTTTTCTGATAGTACCTGAAGGAAATATTTCAGAGCTGAAAAGAAGAGAACACATGAAGGAGTGAAGAGAGTGCACATGAGTAGGGGAATGAGATAGAAAAGACCTCTCCAGTGTTTCTCCCATTAAGTTCTCGGTTCAGACCTGTCTGGTATTTCCCAGTGCCTCAAACTTACTATATGGTGACTCAAAGTCATTCCTGGCTCCGAATTGCTCTTCTTTCACCATATTGTCTTCTTTTCCCTAAACCAAATTAGTGTTTAAGTCTCCATTTAAATAACACTTTTTTTTTTTTCAAGGAAGATATCCAGAGAGCGTGCAGATTACATGAGACCCATTTGGTTTCCATAAGATATTTTTTATTTTCCTTCATAACTCTCAGTTGTCTGTGTGTGAGTGTGTATGTGTGTGTTTCCTCATGTAAAATTAATTTTCTTATCACAATCTAAGCTGTATCAGGACAAAGTTACTGCTTAATTTGAAAGTATATCCTTATGTTTACTTTGGGTAGATTCCCAAAATGAACTAGTCCTTGGAGAAAAACATTATGCTGAGAAAGATGTCAGTGAAAGAAAAGAAGACCCTTAATGAGATGGATTGACACAGTGACCATTACAATGGGTTTGAGGGTGGTTTAGGACTAGGAAAATTTCAGAAAATCTATTTAAAAGAGTAAAAAAAAAAACCCAAGAAACAAAAAAGAAACCAAAAAAACCAAAATGGATGTCAGAAGGGATTCTGAAAATTTTATTAGAATAACAAGAAGACAAAAAAAAGGGGGGGGCGAAAAGAAGGCAAAACAAAACAACATATTATAAGCGAAAAAATTGCTTGGCATTTCCCAAGTAAAATAATTGAAAAACGTATTTCATTCTGAAGTTGGAACACTGAAAAGAAGGTATGGATAAAATCAAGAATGATCCAAGAAACATCAAAGGAGATAGAAAGATTACACAGAATCATTATACCAAAAATAATTGGTTGACATTGAAATAATTCAGGAAGTGCTATATGACCAAGAGCCAATAGTAGTGTATGAAGAACTTCAAGCATTATTGAAGGAATTGGTAAAAAATATGGTCCCAGTATTTGATGTGGTATCAAAGGACATGTTTCAGTGAACAGATGTAATCCTGAATACTCTCACCAGTCTATGTCAAAAAATTTAGAGAACAGTTGTCTGGCCAACTTACTGGAAGAGAGCCATATCTGTTCTTATTCCCAAGAAAGGGGATCCATCAGAATATGGATATTGAAAAATATCACTAATACTATATATAAGCAAAATATTGCTGAAAATAATTTTTTAAAAAATAATCATAGCAATATATTGACAAAGAACTGCACAAGTTCAATTTTGATTTGCAAGAGGACATACAACCAGGGATATAATTGCTGATGTGAGATGGATTTTGGTTGAAAGCAGAGAATACCAGAAGACTGTTTTGTTACTGTTGTGTTGTTGATTTCAGTCAAGTCGACAACTCTTAGCGACCCTATGAACAATAGACCTGAAGCCCTTCTATAACTATCGTCCTTTCTCAAAGTTTAGAGAGTTTCCAGAGGCATGTTGTTTAGGAAGTGGTTGCCACTCCTGTTTCTAACAAAAACAAACTAGAACAGTTAAATCTTTATTGGTATTTGTACTTTTCCGTCAACCAATCTATTAAGGCTTTAAATAATGTGGTTGATAATTATTTTTTTGACATTTCAGAGCCTTGAGGACAACTGTTTAAAAGAGATATATAACTAGGTATTTCTGTCATCTCAGGAGACTAGAGCGAGGGCTACATGGTGGAGGGGACCTGGGGGAGGGTTTGTAAAACAATGAAAGAATCTTTTCTTTTACTTTTCCATAATT
>NW_006399784.1:11163148-11169785 GCF_000299155.1 Elephantulus edwardii
AAAAAAAGACCATTTTAAGCACTTAGTCTTTCATTAATCCATCCATCACCTTAATGCAGAGGGATAGGCCTTTGTACCTTTCACATTTTCACCAGATATCTTTGTTGTTGTTAAGTGCCATTTGTGACTCAGGAGTGACCCTATGTACAGCAGCCCTAAAGCCTGCACTTATCCTTTTTGTGAATAAGGTCTCAACCTTCTTGTCTCTGACACACCTACCCTACCACCCCAATGACTGAATCAATTGATCTCATCGAGAGTCTTCTTCTCTTGCACTGTCTCTCCACCCTTCCAACCTTGAAGTCCTTCTCCAGGGACTGGTCCCTTCTTGCAATGTGCCCAACGTATGTCAGATAAAACTTCAGAATCCTTGTCTCCAAGAAACAGCTTGGTTTAATCCTCTATAGGACAAACCTGTTTGTTCATCTGGCAGTCCATGGGATGCATATTCAGTACTCTTCTCTGCACCATAGCTCAAAGGCATCTATTCTCCTTCTATCATACCTAGTAAATGTTCAGTTTTCTGACAAATGCAAGTAATTGCAATGACTGTGGCCTGGATGAGTTGTCTTTACAAAACTAGAAAAGCACAGGGGTTCTTGTAGTCACTAAATTAACAATTACTCTATGTGCTCAAAACCAAGGCATTTCTAATAACTACTTTTTATTGTCTCTTCATATATGCTAGTACCTACTCTTAAAGACAAAGCATGTCTAGATCACTGTTAAACACTCATATGTTGGAAGAAAATTCTGTATGAACCAATGGTTCACCATTGTATCAGAACCATTCCTCTGTTTAGCAAGCTAATTCATGTTTGGGTTTGTTTTAAAAAAAAAAAAAAAAAAACAAACCCATAACTTGTTGAGGTTCTAATACTCAAGGAAAAAAAATTTATCAACTTTTCTCTTCACCGCCAAATGCTGGTAGAACAAATACTGTTATTATGTGTTGTCAAGTCGAGTATGACACTATGAAAAATAGAACTGAGCTCTGCCTTACCCTAAACCATCTCAGACACAGTTGAGCCCGTTGCTGCATCAATCCATATCATTGAGAGTCTTGTTCTTTGTTGAGCCTCCATCTTTCCATCTTCCATCTCCTCCTCCAAGGAATAACTCCTCTTAACAACATGCTCAAAATATGTGAGACAAAGCTTCATCATCCTTGCCTCTAATCTGGCTGTACTATCTTTTAAAACATGTCTGTTCTTTTGGTAGTCCAAGTGATATCTAGTACTTTTCTCCAACATCACAATCCAGAGGCATTGATTCTTCTATAATCCTCGTTCATTGTCCATTTCTCCTATCCAATTATAGCAGGTGACAGAAAATACTTTGGTTTGAATCAAGGGCATCCGTCTCAGTATTTTAACTGATATAACTTCACTTCAGGACTTTGGAAAGGTCCCTGAGAGCAAGTTTTCTTAAAGCTATATATCTGTTTGTCTCTTGGCTGCTGTATCCAATAGTTTAGCTTGTACATTCAAAAAGATTAAATCATTGACAATTTAAATGTTTTCTCCATTGAACATCATTTTGCCTATTGTCCCAGTGATGAGATTTTTTTTTCTTGAGTTGAGATGCAGTCAACATGAAGTAGGAGACAAGATTCCTCTCTGTTAAGACTAAGAAA
This sequence comes from Elephantulus edwardii, assembly GCF_000299155.1. Taxonomy (NCBI): domain Eukaryota; kingdom Metazoa; phylum Chordata; class Mammalia; order Macroscelidea; family Macroscelididae; genus Elephantulus; species Elephantulus edwardii. Next base: position 11,164,785 of record NW_006399784.1, read on the forward strand.
GTCAACTGGGGCAAGAAGGGAACCAGGGTGGGGATAGTGGGGGAGAGAGAAGTGCTCTATTTAGGAAGAGAAAGAAAAGATAAAGCATAAGCTACACAAGATGTCTTGATCACCAGGTAAACCAATGCACCTGAGGCTTTGGATACCAAAGATACTATCAGCCATCAGAAAGAAGGACACTAACAGTCAAAACTAACCACCTAGACAAAAGGAGATAATCAACACAGAAGAAAAAGCCTAGGGTGGGCGGGGAGAGAAGGGTGCAACAATGAATGAATGGAATTCTGCAATCTCTGTAGATGTTCATTGAAATGAAAAATAAACAAATTAAAATTTAAAAAAGAGAAAGAAAAGGCCTAGGGGTGGGAGCCTCTTAAACTGTAGTATTGAATCAAGGAAGCTAAGGGACCACAACATGACTGCAGGTTATCTTTCCCAAGCCTTAACAATGCATAAATACAAAGGAAACAGTAGCTGGAAATGTCAGATCCTTGCCTAACACCAGACATGAAGAGCAGCATTCTATTTGTGTTTCATTGACTATGTAAAGACATTATTTGACTGTTATGATAATAATAAACTATGGCCAACATTGAGAAAAATATGAATCCCAGAACACATATACTCATGTGAATACATACTAATATGAACTCCACACATAGACCAAGAAGTTGTTTGCTGACAAGAGCAAGGTAGCACTGTTGTTAATTGCCTTTGAGTCAAGCACAACTCATAGTGACCCTATGAACAAAAGGCCTGAAACCCCCCCTACAATCATTGACATTTATTAAAGTTCATAAAGTTTCCAGAGGCATGCTGTTTAGGAAGTAGATGCCATTTCTGCATCCTGGGAAGAAACAGTGGAATCTTGCACATCTCTTCCAAGAAGTGTGCCTTGGACAACTTTTATAACCAAGTTTTGAACTGGAAAGTCCTTTTGCATTCATATTGTTTTGTCTTAGACAAGTCAAGTTAGAGAAATGAAACATCATACATTGCAAAAAAAAATTGTGGTAGGCCTGGTTAGGTCATGACTTTTCTCAGTCTTTAATTTTCTTGCCTGTCAAATAAGGGATTTGGACAGTCTCTTTCTACTGTCCTTCCACCTTTGAGCATCAGTGCTGTTCTCAGCTATTCAGCATGTGATAGAGTTCCACACTCTCAGAATATCTCTGGGGTTTGACCCACAGAATCTCAGGCCTCTGCCCTAGACCTACTGAAGGTGAACACATTCTTTAGGTGATTCAGATGTGTGTAATATTCTGAGAACCTATGCTTTAGGAATCTAAGTAATTGTGTCTCTGTGGCCACATTGTTCCTCCAGAGAGAAATGGGGATTCAACTGAAATGCTGAGCAAATCAATCAAGAAGCTGGACTCTATGAAGAAGCACGTGGCATCAGGATTGGAGGAAGACTCATCAACAACCTGTTATGCAGATAACACAAGGTTGCCACCTGCAAGTGAGGAGGAAATGCAGGGACTGTGGCAGAAAAACAGACTACAGTCTTCAATATCTATTACATCTCACAGATACCAAATTCATTTTTCAAGAAAACAGAAAAAGAAAACATCAAGTTTATTTGGAGAGGAGAGAGACCTTGAATAAGAAAAGCACTTCTGAAAAACAGAAATGAAATGGGAGTCATAGAGCTCCATGACCTCAGAATTTACTTCTTGTTGTTGTTAGGTGTCATTGAGTTCAGTATGACTCAACAAAAGATTTGAAACCTGTTCTATCCTGTGCCATCCTCACACTTCCTGACACACAAGAGCCCATTGTAACAGCCACTGTGACAATTCACCTGGTTGAGGGTGTTCCTCTCCTCCACCAACCTGCCACCCTTCCCAGCATCATGTCTTTCTCTAAGGAATAAAAGTATGTGAAGTGAAGCCTCATCATTCTTGCCTCCAAAGAGCACTCTAGATGCACCATCTCCAAGACATAGCTCTTTGTTCTCTTGGCCATCCATGGGATGGATGTTCAGTGTGCTTCTCCAGCACCACAGTTCAAAGGCATCAATTCGTTTTTCTATCATCATTATTTATTTTCCAGCTCTCAGATTCACAGCAAGTAATCAGAAAGGCTTTGGACCAAATCAGACACACCTTGGTCTTTAAACTGATGTCACTACAACTCAACAATTTGGAAAGATCCCTAACTTCAGATTTTCCCAGTGCAACACATCTCCTTATTTCCTGAATGCTGGTACTAAATGTGTTAATTGTGGATCCAAGCAAGATGTAAGCTGTTGACAATTTCAATCTCCTCTCCATTCACCATATCACTTCCTATTGGTCCAATGGTAAGAATTTTTGTTTTCCTACCAAAGGTTCTCTTCCTTGAACTTCTGCAACAAGTTAAAAAGCCAAAACAAAAGGAAAACATGTCAAAGTGAAAGTTTTGAAAATATTTCAAAGGGCAGCTTGAAAGGACAAAGCAAAGTATTATCATGGAAAGCATAGAGAGCTGTAATTGGAAAGCAAAACAGGAAGAACTTGTTCTGCATTTCTCAAGCTGAAAGAACTGAAAAACAAAGTTAAGTCTTGTTTTGCAGTATTGAAAGATACTATGGGCAATGTATTGAATGACCCAGAAAGCAACAAAAGAAGATGGAGGGAATACACAGAGTCATTGTACTGGAAAGAATTGATTGACACTAAATAATTTCAGGGAGTACCATATAAACAGGGGCCAATGGTATTGAAAGAGGAAGTGGAAGCTGCAATGAAGACATTGGCAGAAATAAGGTTCCAGGAAATGATGGATATCAACTGACATTTTTCAATTAACAGGCCAGGAAATTTGAAGACAGCTACCTGGCGAACAGATTGGAAGAGGTCCATATTTGTTCCCATTCCCCCAGAGAGCTGACCTGACTGAGTGTGAAAATTATTGAACAGTATCATTGATATCACATACAAACAAAATAAATACTGCTGAAGATCATTCAAAAATGGCTGGAACAGCACATAAACAGGGAACTGTCAGTAGTTAAAGCAGGATTTAGAAGAGGTTGTGGCGCCAGGAATATCATTGCTAATGTCAGATGGATCCTGGCTGAAAGTAAGAAGTAGCAGAAGAAAGTCTGTTTGTGCTTTATTGATTACGCAAAGGTGTTTGACTGCTTGGATCATGTCAAGTTGTGGCTGACATTGAGAAGAATGGGAATCCCAGAGCACTTGACTGTGCTCATGAGAAACCTACCTATGCCTGGATTAGGAGGATGTTGTGCAAACGAAGCAAGGGAGCACTGTATGGTTTGGAATTCAGAAGGGAGTGTGCCAGGATTGTATTCTCTCTACATATCTATTTAATCTGTATGCTGAGCAAATTATCTGAGATGCCAGACTCTATGAGGAGTGTGTCATCAGGACTGGAGGGAGACTCATCAATAATCTGTGTTATGCTGATTACACAACCTTGTTGACTAAAGATGAGGAGGGCTTGAAGCACATGTTGCAGAAGATCAAAACCTACTACACACTGGTAGTAATCAAAACAGAATAGTACCAGTAAAATGACAGACACATGGACCAATGGAACAGAATTGAGAACCTAGAAATGTAAGTACCTATCTGTGGTCAACAGATATCTGACAAGGAAAGAAAACCTATCAAATAAGAAAATGAAAACATCTTCAACAAATGGTGCTGGCAAAACTGGACTGCTATCTGAAGAAAGCTTAAACAGTACCCACATCTCACACCATATACAAAGATCAACTCAAGGTGTAAGAGACTTGGGAGTAAAGCCCAAACCCATAAACTTCATCTGAGACAAACTGGGATCAAGCTTAGATGCCTTAGACTATCGTATAAAGAGAAGTCAAATACAGCCAGAAATGTTTAATTGGGAGAGAATAAAATTGATAAATGGGATCTTCTAAAGATTACATCCCTGTGCACATCAAAAACCTTTTCCCACAGTGTGAAAAGAAAACCTACTAATTAGGAACAAACACTCATCAATATCATCTCAGACCAGGATCTCACATCAAAGTTTACAGAATCCTAGAGGGTCCCTACAAGAAAAAGACCGATAACACAATTACAAAATGGGCAGAAGACATGGAAAGAATTGTCACAGAAAAAAAATATTAAAATGGTGAATAGACACATAAAAAATGCTTTAAATCACTAGCAATAAAATAGATGCAAATCAAACTCACACTGAGATACCATCTCATGACATTTCTCTTATACATTGTTGGGATTGCAAAAGGTACAATCACACTGAAAGGCAGTTTGGTGTTTCCTCAAAAAGCTAAATATAGAAATTCCATATGACCCAGCTATCCCACTGCTTGAAATACACCCTGAGGAAATTGGAACTGAGACACAAAAAGATATTTGTACACTAATGTTCATAGCAGTGTTATTCACCATAGTAAGAACATGGAAACAGCCCAAATGTCCAACAATGAGTGAATGGATTGAGACACTATGGTTCATCCACGTGATGTAATACTTCAAAGCAAGTAGGACCAATGATTTTGAAAATCACTTACCTAACTTGGGAGGACTAGAGAACACAATGCTAAGTGAACTAACTCAGTCCCCTAAGGACAAATATAAGAACAGTGTTGTAAATATAGAGAACTACTAAAATGTATACGAGGATCCAAGGTGGAAAGAGAAGGAGCAGAGGTGTGAGGACCGGCAGGGCAGTCATCACAGGGTCCCACAGTTTGATGTGTAGAGGGAAGAGTGGGTAAAGGAAGTGGAAAAGATCCAGTGTGAAAAACAACATATATAAACTTTCTAAGTAAACCAGTATAAAATAAAAATTTTGTTTAAAAAAATCAAGAAGACAAAATTCTTCCTCTCTGGACAACTACGCCACATCATTATGTTGTTGTTATGTTCCATCAAGTTGCTTGCAGCTCATAGCGACCCTATGTACAAGAGCCCTAAACACCATTCTATCCTGGGCCAACCTTGCTGTCTCAAACACTCTGGGAGTGTCTCAAATGAGCTCTGGAAGTATATCAAGAAAATC
>NW_006399784.1:11171490-11181490 GCF_000299155.1 Elephantulus edwardii
CATAGAGGCAAGGATGAAGAAGCTTCATTTCACATACTTTGGGCATAATAAGCACTATTCCTCGAAAGGGGACATCATGTTTGGAAAGAAAGATGGTCAGCAAAAGAAAGAAAAACCTTCAACCAGATGGATTGAATGTGATTCAATGGGTTCAACTGCCTTGAACATGATGAGGAAGATGTAGGAAGAAACAAGGTTAAGATCTTTTTCTAGGAGTCACTATGAGTCATACTTTACTCGATGACAACTAACCAAACAACATACCACAATACCTGAACCATATTAGGTTCCCAATAAGTATTTATTCAATGAATAAATACGTAATTTATATCTACATACCTGAAAATTTAGGAATATAACAAGAATGGAGTAGAAAAATTGGAGCCTATAAAAGGAGTAAATAGAAAGCAAAGCTGTTTGAGGAAAAATCTTAAATTTTTCACTTTTTCATGTAAATTATTTTAAGTATTATTGTCAGTAGTACATTATAGTATAAAATAGAACATGCCACAGAACAGATATACAATAAATATTTTGTTGAGTAAATAAATATCCATTTTTTCTCTAGTAAGTTTTCTGTTTGTTTTTTGGTTTTATTGTTTTAACTTTTATTAAATATTATTAATCTTAATGAACATTTACAGAGATTTTGGATTTCCATTCATTCATTGTTGCACTATTTTCTCTACACCCCCCTCAGTTCATAACTCTCCTTTTTTCCCTTTGAAAGTCTGTTTTAATTGTCCCATTGCCACAGTGCTTGTCAAAGCCAGTTCTGATTAATCTCCTTTGTCAGTGCGTCCTTTGTCATTCCCTATCACTCCTTCCTGAGAGAGACTTCACCCTGATTCATAAGAAAAAGGGGACGGTGTATTCTCTCAGCTACGTCCTGCTGAAAAGGGACGCTGTGGGTTTCAGGGTGAAGATCTTCTCTCAAGCAGCGCCAGCCAGAACGCAGCGCCAGTCGGAGAGCTGGAATTTCAACCACACAGAGGACAGCTAAATTCCAAAATAAATATACACTTAACTTAATGTGTCCAAAGAAGGTTAATATGAGCCCTTGGGATTCTGACACATCCTTATAATCCAAGTTGACTTCTAGGAAGCGAAAGCCTTCACATGTCACATGAGATATTTCTACACTTCTGTTGAACTACACATGGGTAAAAAAACAAACACTCATTGTTGTGGGGAAATCTGTGAATGAGAGCCAGCCTGAAGAAAAGGGCACACTATGGAACTGGTCAGGGTAAAATGAAAGAAAATTACTAAAAGTATACATGCTTTCTAGCATAAATCGCCAAATTTTATACTCAAAAGAATATTTTTGGGGGAGGAGGGGTTGGCAGGGAGAAAAGTGCAGCAATGAATGTATGAATGGTAATCCAAAGTCTCTGTAAATTTTCATTAAAACCAATAATTAAAAAATGAGAAGAAAACAAAAACAAAAAAGAGAACATTTCCCTACTTTGACATTGTATTGAGAAAAACTACACAGCAACTGAAGTGATAATATATGGATTAATACAAATCTTCAAATTTGTTTCATAAAATGTATTTACATTTTCTAGAATTATTGTTGTTTGTGCTGTTAAGTTTGCTGCATGTCATAGAGATCCAGTAGCTCTGAAGCCTGCCCTGTCCTAAGCCAGTCTCACTGACTCTGACACACCTACTCTCATTGCCCTAGTTACTGTATCAAACCAGCTCATCCCGGGTCTTCCTCTCCTGTGCTCCTCCACCCTTCCAAGTATGATGTCCTTCTCCAAGGATTGGTCCCTCCTGGCCACAAAGTATGTCCAGTTTTCCTATATTCATGCTTCTCACATTCTACATTCCAGTCATAATTTTCTGTTCATAATTGTTCCTCCTCCTTTGTATTTCCAAATTTGAGAACTCTGCCTCAGTTGCCATATCTGTTACTCTACTCTATGTGTGCTCTATTGTACATAGGGTTTTCAAAGGCCTGTTATATTTTGGAAGTGGATGGCTATTCTTTCTTTCTAGTCTGTCTTAATTTAGATGCTTAGCTTTGGGACAATACAGAATAAAGTTAATAATTAATATTGAAAACTATTTGTATTTAAGAAAACAATAGAAATCTTTCCTTAGTTGTTTTTAGAATGAATGATAAATTATACACCAAGAAAAAAATATATACAGAGAGAGAGAGATCTCAAACTCACTGTTATGGAGCCAGACTCAACACATAGGGTATTCAGAGATCAGAAATTATAAGAATGGAGATTGATCATCATTTCCCCACAGAGCAGCTGGTGAATTTGGGTTGAAGCTGTGTTTGGGTTGGTAACACAACTCCATATACAGAGAGAAAATATTTACCCAAAACATTTAAATTTGCATTTCTATTCACAATTAAAGGAGTCTTGATGGCAAAGTGGTTAGGTGTTAGGTTGTTAACCAAAAAGCCAGTGGTTTGAATTCAGCAACTAGTCCACAGAAGTCCTCTCTGTCCATATGGAGTAGTTATGCTTTGTCCTATGATGTCGCTGTGAATCAAAATCAACTGGATGACAGTAAATTCAGCATTTTCTATATCATCTGATGTCCTGGTGATAAGGAGCTATGCTGTCAACCAAAAGGCAGGTGGTTCCAATTCTCTAGTTGCTCTGTCTGAAAAAGATGGGCAATCTCCTCCCATGTGATTTATAGCCTATGAAAACCCATTAGAGGGTCAGCTATGAGTTAGTTCTGTCTGAAAGACACATGACAACTGTGATAAATAATAAATACTACCAATGTAAGGAGTATTTCTGGGTAAGAATTCAGTTATCCATCTTCTTTTGAAGTTGTGATTGAATTTTTAAAAAAAAATGTTCCTTTGGATATAGCATTCTTACCACACAAAGTTGTTCATGGCTATGTGCTCAGCTGATAACCAAAATGTTGGCAGTTCTAACACACTCAGCCACAACTTGGCTTACCAAGGCTTGATCACCTACTTCCATGGCAAGTTTTGCTTTGTAAATGGGGTAGTTATGAATCAGAATTGACTAGAAAGCATGTAACATCACACCAGTATGTCGTGAGAATGATAAAGATCCCATTTGGTGAGGTGATAACACAATTATTGAAATAGAGAATTTGCTTGGATTTATAGACTTTTTAGCTAGCGTTACACACAACTGACCAGTGGTTCGGACTTCTTCAGTAGTTATAAATAGGAAGGGGATAACCTGAAAAAAGGCTGCATGGAAATTTGAAAATATTTGTATGTAATTCTTTTTTATATTGGAAATTTTTAGTCAGATACAGGGCTTTATGCCTTCCTGGGGTCTATTGGAAAGCATTCCAAATATTAAAGAATAACTTATTCTATCTATATCACATAAGTGCTAAGCTGATACATGGCACAAATGTGACACATAATTTTTTTCCACATGGCAGAGAGGTGATAGTTAATTATGAAGTTCGTAACTTGGTTCAATTTTAAAGAATCAATACTTTAATATGAATTTCAGACTCAACTATCAAGGTACAATATTAGGTTTGAGTTTACTTGCTTTGACTTTTATATTTCCTACTTAAGTATCTTTTAAAATTTTCTTCTCAAAAATCCTTTTCTGTCATTCATAACTATTTCGTTAAATCCACTTGTTTTTCTAAGTTCATGAACTAAAAAAAATTGATGTTAATAATGTATTAAGAGTATTAAAATAATTGTCAGAATAAAATGCTACGGAAGACGTGGAAATTTTTTAATACACACATGAACATACAGATGACAGAATCACAAACAACATTTAAATAAAAATGAACAAAGACATGTTTAACCCCTTAACACAAATAACTGACAAAATAATGCACATAAAACAGATTTGAAAGGCGTTTAGGATACAGGCTAAATGTAGTTATAAACCCAACAATACATTTTAATCTAGAAAGAATCCTAAATGCATTTTCAAACTGATTTACTTTAACCCTTACTGAGAACTAAGGCACGTATTTTTAGAAAGGATGTGCAAAGTTTGATATACTGTCTATGATCCCATAATCATGTAAAATTAACTGATTCATTTCACATTATCTGACTTAGACTCCAGTTAAATTATACAAACAGCCAGCTGAGATTACCAGATAGTAAAATTTCATTTGGGGCTGCAAGCAAGGAGTGGGTAATGAAAGAATATATAGTTCATTTTAACATATATTCTACAAAGTATCATTTCCTACATACTATTTCACAATCATTATATTTCATTCTCTTGAATCCATTTCCTTTTAAATCTGTGGATATTTACACAAATGTGTTTCTTCTAGGTATGAATTTCATAGAGCCCATAAATTAAGTCATAAAATTTCACTTAGCATAGATTTGTTTTATCATGACATGATTAACCATACAGGATACTGAAAGAAGAAATAATTATTTAAGTGGAAAGCCTCTAACTTACAAGAATCAAGTAAAAAAGAAATAGCTAGAAATTGTATAACAGCAAGTTTATCTTTGACTTTGGCTCAGATTTTTTTTTTAAAATGGACACCTTTATATTTTCAATATAAAGAGTGATAATAATAAAAATCCTATGGCTATAACATAAGTTCCTAAACATAACACACCTTTTATTTAAGAAACCCAACAAAATGCAATCTTCTCCCAAATCGTTTCTATCTGAAATAAACACATCCTTATTAGTTTAGGTGTAATTAATAATTTAAGCTTTTTAATGAATAAATTCTTACTTTCAATGAATAAATTTTTAGGTTTCCATAATTGATAAAATATCAGCTTGATTTAACTTTTATCTTTAGTTATCATCACAGTTAAAATGTAAAATGCTACTTAGTTGTTAACTAAAAATGTTTAATTTTGTTAATTAACTTTATCCATAAAAATAGACCCTTGATACATGTAAGCTATGAATATGTCAATAATCTTGAATCTAAAAACTGTGATATTTATTCATAAACATTATGTGACCTTAAAATAGAGATGAAAATATTAATTGAGCAAAAAATTTATGAGAAATCACAATTTACATGATTTATAATATTTTGAGAGAAGAAAATATAAGTCTAAATTTAAGGGACTTGATGAGTTTAATAAAATATCATCCTATGTTGAAGATTAATAAATCGGGTTAAAAATTACCAGTCAAAAATGTATAAATCTTAATTGTCAGAGTAGCCCAGATACTTATTATCCACAAGTGAATTGAATTAAGAAATTGCATGTTATAAAGAAAATTTAATAGTCAATCGTCAGACTAGATTTCAAAATACATGTATTCTGGGATACATTAATTAAATATTTCTTTGATGGAATGAATGAATAATAAATTAATGAACTAAATATTTAGAATTGTTTTTCTAATGTTTTAAGTTGATGAAACAAATTCTGAACTTAATATATAAAATTTTCTCTGCACCAAGTTGCACTTCAAAGTATAAACTTATCTCTTAAAATATTTTATTTGAAAGAAACAATGTCGTATTAAGTATTTAATAATTGTATTTAATTTTCTTTTATCATTTCTGCGAGACAAGTCCTAATATTCCATATACTCCAGTTGAGGAGACAGAGAAAATGGGAGGCGTGAAGTGAAAAAGAACTCAAGGGAGAGATAAAGCTAGAATCCTGGTTTCGAATCCCTCCCAAGGGCTTAATCCACTCCCCCACATTCCAATTTACAGTAAAATGAAATTGGCACGTTAACCTGAAAGGAAAAAGAAAGAAAGATAAATGACCAAATTCATCCAGTGAATTCAGATATATTTCACGAAGTAATAGTGAATTGACAAATATCCAAAGAAAAATTAGGCCCTAACATAGTTAAATTGATAGCTATGGGACAAAAAAAAATAAAAAAATTTAAAGAATCTTGAACTTCTGAAATTTGAATGAAAACAAAGAGTTGACTAATGTTTATTGTAAAGTGACTTTAAACAGGAATTCTGATGAACAAACATGTTAAAAATAGAATTCTCAATTTACCGCTTTGTGGCAGTGCCTCCCATTTCCTACAGAAACACTATAAATTCTGAGGCTCTTTAAGTACATAGAGGAACATGACAAATTTGCAATTATTGAGTCAGGACTTGAGAGTGATGCTAAAATAGAGCTTAGCAGGAAATTTTTATTTTATTCAAGAAATTCTCAGTCACTTTTTTATGGTTATTAAATAGCCTGAAACTGTCAGCCATGTCTTTGCCAAAATAAACTACATTTCAAATGCCCTCAGAGCAAAAAGTCTCATAAGTGACAAGTCAGAAATAGATTGGGTAATAAGAAAAAGAAACCTGCAAGATGAATAAAAATGAAAAATGAGACAACATTAGCAGTTGTACTTAAGGAGAAGAAAGGAAGGACTAAAGCTGAGATATAAGGAAAAAATAATACAGGCAGGATATAAAATCACATACACAGATTGTTATTCACTTCGTTATTGAAGAGGAATATATTTCATAATGTTTATGCAAAATATGTTTGAATCTCCATGTACTTACAGTGCCATTTAATATCTTTAAGTTACGTTATCTTATTCTATGCACAGATAAATAAACATGTGGAAAGTGTAATTTTACTTATTAGGGCCTAATAGAATTAAGAAAATGAAAAATTAAGTCTTGTTTGAGTTGCTTTTCCATTTTGTCAGTTTGTTGGGTATGTGATTTGGGTTTATTTTTTTTCCTATTTAACACATTTCACAAACTAACTGAATCTTCTAATCCTTATTCATAATAGTATGATAACTCATCTATACTTACCCATACTTCATGCTAGTGATTAAAAAGAAATTTAAATATTAATTCTCTCCATATAAACATTACCTTCTTTTAAACAGATATGAGCTATATCATTCTGATGCTTCTGTTGATATTTGTTAGGAAGCCATATGTAAAATTTATAAACCTTAACAAATAAACTCTCTAGATGTGCTAGTATTTACAATAAATAATTTGATAAATAGTAGACACATGAGAAGTGCAAAGAGACTCATTAACAAGCTATGATACTTAAACAAAAAAAATTTGCTTGCTGGCAGTGAAGAGGAATTGAAACACTTATTGATGAAGACAAAAGACTGCAGCTTTCAGTATGGATTATATGTCAATATAATGAAAAATCATCACAATTGGACCAATATGGAAACAACTTAATAGTGAATGGAGGAAAAGAAAAATTCATTCTATTTAGATCTATAATCAAAGCCCATGAGAAGAGGAATAATGAAATCAAATAGATTGGATAAATTTGCTTCAAAAGATTTCTTAGAGGTATTAAAACTCAAAGACATTACCTTTCGTATTAATATGTACCTGATCCAAACCATGGTATTTTCAATAACCTCAAATACCTGCAAAACCTGTACAATGAATAAGGAATACCAAAAAAGAATTGATATATTTGAATTATGGTATTGGCAAAGAATATTGAATATACCATGGACTATAAGATTAAAAAAAAATCCATCTTGGATAAAGTACAGACAGAATGGTCCTTAAACCAAGACTAGCAAGGCCTTATCTCATACACTTTGAGTTTGTTTAAAAGAGATATTAGTTCCTACAGAAGACCAATGAAAAAGTAGAAGACCTGCAATAAGGTCTTCAATAATGTTACATTCAAACAGAGAAACAATTGTGAGGATGGTGTAAGACAAGAAAATGTAATGTCCAGTACATAAAGTTGCTGTGATTTGGAACTGCCTTGCTAGGACCTAACAATAATTTAAACTGTGCATGAAGACTTATAATACAGAGACCATATACTGCAAATTCAGTCAAAGCATCTACTTATTTAATTTGAATTAGGGAAAGATAATTATAATTCTTTTTTACTTGCAGATGAATGAGTTGTAAGAAAAATCAATACATTACTAACTTTATAACCGAATATAAATTTCAACCTGAGTTACTTGTTTAAAATAACTAATCAAGTACTTCTAATAGATAATCTGATTAGGACTGGAAGAAAAAGAAGATTATAGGGGATTATAAATGTCATGTTTTAAAGATAGTGTTGCCAAGTTTTAGTAATATCTTCCTACAGGGTTAACATATTGTTACCATTTTTCTGGAATGACTCAATTAATTCATGACCAACAAAATATGTTGTGTGTACATAATGGAAAGTCTCAATGAGTTATTTTAAGCAGATGTGTCAGATATGCTCATCTATTAAACTTCATGTATACAAAAATTTTTAAAAATTAAAAATAACATTTTTGTTTGCAATTTTGAAGACTAAATTATCTGAATAATTTTAGCTTTTATTTAAACTAGTTTGGCCTAAAAATTGTGATCACTCTTGTGAAAGTACTTAACTAAATTGGCCCACAGTTTCACTTTTTATTAGTAGTCTCCTTCAGTGAAACAAGAAATGACCACATTTGTTGAAATATGTAACCTTGGAATAGTGGATTTCTAAAACATGTTACTTTTCTTCTTCCATATGACTACACATGCAAGTACATAGGGCACTGATTGATGATAGTAAGTAACACATGACGTGAAGCATCAGAGTGTATTTACCATATAATGACTGAGGGAAAGTCATATTTATATGCTCCCAACAGTTAATAATTGTAAGTCTAGAATATCATAACTGTTCATCACATATGCAATATTTCTATGTCTATTCTCTTCTGTTTATCAGTACCCACATTCCTTCCATACACTGAGCAAAGATATACTCTTTCAATAGAAACAGTTGAGTTTGTGTGGAATAAAGTTAAGTAGACTTTTTGGTTCCTTGTTATTGGTTTGATGTACCATTAAGTAAAAATAAAGTAAAATAAAGATCTTTGCCTTTTGTAAGAACATGTTTTATGTATGATTGAAGTTTTTACAACACTCCAAAAAGCCATCCGATGTTAGATTTAAAAATAAAATCAAAAGCATTTTCTGACAGAGTACACATGAAAAAATTGGAAATCCCAATATCTTCAGTAGAAGTTGTAGAAAGTGTATGTCTCCTGGATATCGACACTCACTTAACACAGCAGAAAATAAGGTACTATACTGTAAACAAAAAGGTACAGTAAAGGACAGTTGTAAATTTACATAAGAATAGTTCATAAACATTTTGGTCTTCCCATAACAGTTTTTATATAAAATGAATAAAAAAAGCCTTTAGACATTTAGCTGTCATCATTCTTGTTTGACCATTTTTCACTTATATGCACACAGACATGTTTATATAGCAATATATTGATGCACCGTTACATGGATATTAAACTATGATTACTGTTTGTAACTGAGATGTGCATTATCCAATCAACATTATCCATAGTTGAAATACTCTTACATTATGTATTCTTGTCATGTCGTATCTATAAAAACATGAAAATATAACTTTACATTATTTCAGTTATTTACATTATTAGTTCAAGCTTGACAGAGAAAAATTTATAAGCTACAATTTTTAGAAGAGTAGGCCCAGAGGTACAATAAATAGCTTTGACTGTATATAGTCATTTTTTGTTTTGTTTTATTTTTTAAAATTTGTTTTAAGTACAACAATGAAACAATTAGTCTGCAATTTGGTCATTATAGCATTTTTTTATTAAAACTTATATTGCAGCTCCAACATCCTTGATGAGGAGAAATGCACTAAAATCATATTGATTTTTCTTGGGATTTATGTTCAGGGACAGTAAAATTTAGTGAAGAATTGTATGATACCATATGCCACCATCTTCCATGCAAGTGGTTGTTGTTAATCTCCACATTTCTCCTTTACTTTCGTAAATAGAATAGAGTGTTTTAACAGCACTTTGTAGAATACCAAGTGCTACATGAAAGACTATTTGCAGAAAAAAGCAAGAAAATACTGAGAATAACAACTGGATATCCATGTTTCCAGTCCTAAACTAATTTTATTTTAAAAGCCTCTAATAAAAACAAAAGGTCTTTTTTGGCAGAGCAAGATTATGTCTTTTAAATTTTTTAGCTAGGTAAACATAAATTTTTTGGTTAAAAGTTACACAGATGTGACACTTCCTTGAAACTGGGTATATTAAAATAATTATCGTAC
>NW_006399784.1:11186490-11189363 GCF_000299155.1 Elephantulus edwardii
AAGGGTTTTGTTTTTTTTTTTCATTTGTTTACTTGTTTTTCTTTTTTTAAAAACCCCTGCATTAGAAAAGGGTGGTTGTTTGTTCTTCCCTGTGCTCAGACATCGTTCATGCTCCCTCAGAGAGTTCTTTCTGGAACAAGCTCTCCTCTTCTCCTCCAGCCAGCCCCAGTGGGTTCACCTTTTCAGGCTCTGGGGCTAGGACAGGTATTAAGAAACGTGAGGGTTTCTTCATTGGGATTCAAACAAGTTTTGACAAAATGTAGGAGGTGGTTAAATAATAAACACAATATGAGTGTCTCCATCTTGCAACATTTTGTCAAAAGCAGTAGCTCTAAAACGTTGTCAAATAAATTTTCTTATTTATATTCACAAGGGCCTTTGATATTTTTACCTTTTACTAAAAATGCTTTGCACACAAAAAGCAACTTGAAATAGCCATAATTCGACTTAAATTGATGAGCACTCTGTCTTATCTCTACGAATAATTAAACTCAAGAGACAACCAAAAGGGTAGCTTGCTGCCCAGATCCTAAATAATCTATCCCTTAATTAGTGTCAGTAAAAAAGCCTGGGAAATGCTAATTGTCCAGGATTGCAGTGGTGAGCTGTGAGCTGTTTGTTATCTGAAGAAGGAAGAAAATAATGCTGGAAATCTGTAATTGACACAGAAGGAAACATTTCTAGAAGAGCATTGATTATTCAAAAGAACCATGTTTTGGCTACTGAAACTTTCTTTTAATTAACCAGACATTTCTTTTCTCTCAAATATTAAATTAAATTTTGGAAAAAAAATAACAATCTTATGAGTGACAGGTAGGAAAGAAACAAGGGCTAGTAAAAGTGATATTATTAAATAAATATTTACCTCAATGTTTACTCAAAATCTAAGATTTTTGTTAGGTAATATTTAATACTTCTTATTCAGATTTAAAGCAATTAAGCATAGAGTTGGAACATCTGCTTATTTTTCCCATCACAACTTTCTCAACTGCTTTTATCTTGCCTGAGAAGGTGACTCTGAATAAGCTCTTTGTTATTCTAAAATTAAATATTTGCAATGGAAATTTGACATTGAAAAGTTATTTTTAAAACTCAAGAGCTTTGTTGGTTTTGTTTCAGTGGGTTTTTGTTTTGTCTTATTTCCCCCTAGGGATTTGAAACACACAACTTTTATATTAGGGAAAACAAGGCTAGATGCATTTATTTTAAATGTATGTTGTTATTGCTGTTGTTGTTGTTGTTGTTGTTAAGTGCCATTGAGTCATAGAAGACTCATAGCGACCCTAAGAGTGAAAGAACTGAACACTTGTGTGACTTTAATACATGATGGAAATTAAATTTTGTTTATAACACTACATTAAGTGTGTATAAAACCCACAAAATGATACCGTCTCACCCCAGTAGTAGTGGCAAAGTTTAACAGGACAGTTAGTAAGAAATATTGGAAAGATGTGGAGAGATGGGATGCTGAAACTGCTCTGGAAGGCAGTTTGGTGTTTTCTCAAAAAGCTTAACATAGAAATTCCATATGACCCAGCTATTCCTCCACTTGGAATGTGCCCCAAGAAAATTAGAACTGAGGCACAAATGGAGATTTGCACACCAATGTTCATAGCAATGTTATTCACCATTGCAAGAACAGGAAACAACCCAAATGTCCCACCAAATTCAAAGGTGAGGATGTGTGTGAAGTAATCATAGGGTGGCAAACTTTCATGGGTAAAGAGAGGGGTGGGTAAAGGAAAGATTCGATGTTAAAAACAACATGTACAAAATTTGAAAGTAAACAAGTAGAAAATAAAAATTTTATTTAAAAAATAGTAATAAACTTAGAGAGACATGAATTTATGTCAATAAGAGGAGAAATAACTTGCTGAAAAGGGCGTGAGACTAGTGGCTCAGCTTTAAGAATACTCACTGTCATTGATTGTACATTGAATTGTTAGGTTTTTTGTTTGGGTTTTATTTTATTATTAGACTGATTTATTTACAAATTTTGGATATATTGTTTTGCACATTGGATTTTTCCCATTTCCTTCACTCCCACCTATTAAATGGTGTGACCCTATGATTAAATCCTCCCCCTCCCCTTGCCCATCTTCACCTCTCTGCTTCCACCCGTCTTCCCTTGAATCATCATACTCATTCTACAACAATGGTTTCATACAGTATTTGTCCTTATGGGACCGAATTATTTCACTCAGCAGAAATCTATCCAGTCATGTAAGGTTTTTTGACTGTTCATCTGTGTATGTTATCAACAAGGAAACAACAAAATATTTTTTTCTTAAAAAAATCTACACTAGGGATTCTAGGAGCTTTACACGTAACATTTATTTTGGTGAAAATACAAAGGTCAAATAAGATTTAGAATATAAAATTATCACTTATGCTTATGATACACATAATACAGCTCAAAAAGACCTAAAAGTATTTGTTAAGTAGGAACCAACTCATAGGTGAATGTCCAGTGGATTTGGAGACTGTAAATCACACAGAAAGGAATTATCCATCTATCTCCTTTGAAGCAGCTGGTGAATTTGAATGAGCTGACATTGTATACGACTAACTGACCACTATGACTCCATAGCTAAGTGCTACCATGAGAAAAATCCAAAAGTGGTGCCCCAAAACATTTCACTCTAATGATATCTGTTATCTCCTAATTTTAATGTTTGTACAACATGTATGCAGAGCAGATTATCTGAGAGGCTGGGCTTTATGAGGAGAAGCGTGGCATTAGGATTGGTGGACGATCTATCAACAATCTGCATTATGCAGATGACACAACCTTGCTCGCTGAAACTGAGGAGGACCTCATGCACTTACTGCAGAGGGTCAAGGACTGCAGCCTTCAATATGGACTGAGGCTC
>NW_006399784.1:11189463-11192206 GCF_000299155.1 Elephantulus edwardii
AAAACCTTTAGAACAATATGTCAACAGATAACTGCCAGATGTGCAGTCTGGATTTAGAAGAGGTCATGGTACTAGGAATATTATAGCTAATGTTAGATGGATCTTGGCAGAAAGCAGAGAATACCAGAAGAATGTCTATCTGTGCTTCATTGACTATGCAAAGCTTTTTGACTATGTGGATCACAACAAGCTATGGCTGACTTTGAGAAGAATGGGTATCCCAGAACATTTGATTATGCTAATGTGAAACTTATACTTGGACCAAGAGGCAGTCATCAGAACAGAGCAGGGAGACACTGGATGGTTCAAAATGAAGATGGGGGTCTCCCAGGGATGTATTCTGTCTCCATACCTTTTCCATCTGTATGCAAAATAGATCATCCGAGATGCTGGGCTATATGCGGAGGAATGTAGCATCAGAACTCGTGGAAGAGTCATCAACAATCAGCATTATGCGGGTGACACAGCCCTCCTTATTTAAACTGCGGAGGACCTGAACCGCTTGCTGCAGAAGGTCAAGACTGCAGCCTTCAATATGTCTTGAAGCTCAACATCAAGAAGAAAAAGATTCTCACCACTGGGCCTCTTGGCAGCATGGTGAAGAGATTGAGATAGTTAACATCATTATGGAGAAAGAAAATATTTAAAATGTCAATTATTTCATCTTACTGGGATCCACAATCAACATCCTTGATATCAGCAGTCAGGAACTCATAAGACATACTGCATTAGCCAAGTCTGCTTCCAAATTACTTTCCAAATTACTAGGGACTAGTGATGTCACTTTGAAATCTAAAGTGTAGTTGATTCAGGCTATGATCTTTCTAATCATTTGCTATGCATCTAAGACCAGACAATGAATAAAAATAACGGAAGAATCAAATCATTTGAGTTGTGATTTTGGAGACTAATGATCATTCCACATATTGGAAAAAAAAAAAAAGGACCCAGATACATACATCTTAGAGAGTGTGATCAGAGTGTCTCATAGAGGCAAGGATGAAGAAGCTTCATTTCACATACTTTGGGCATAATAAGCACTATTCCTCGAAAGGGGACATCATGTTTGGAAAGAAAGATGGTCAGCAAAAGAAAGAAAAACCTTCAACCAGATGGATTGAATGTGATTCAATGGGTTCAACTGCCTTGAACATGATGAGGAAGATGTAGGAAGAAACAAGGTTAAGATCTTTTTCTAGGAGTCACTATGAGTCATACTTTACTCGATGACAACTAACCAAACAACATACCACAATACCTGAACCATATTAGGTTCCCAATAAGTATTTATTCAATGAATAAATACGTAATTTATATCTACATACCTGAAAATTTAGGAATATAACAAGAATGGAGTAGAAAAATTGGAGCCTATAAAAGGAGTAAATAGAAAGCAAAGCTGTTTGAGGAAAAATCTTAAATTTTTCACTTTTTCATGTAAATTATTTTAAGTATTATTGTCAGTAGTACATTATAGTATAAAATAGAACATGCCACAGAACAGATATACAATAAATATTTTGTTGAGTAAATAAATATCCATTTTTTCTCTAGTAAGTTTTCTGTTTGTTTTTTGGTTTTATTGTTTTAACTTTTATTAAATATTATTAATCTTAATGAACATTTACAGAGATTTTGGATTTCCATTCATTCATTGTTGCACTATTTTCTCTACACCCCCCTCAGTTCATAACTCTCCTTTTTTCCCTTTGAAAGTCTGTTTTAATTGTCCCATTGCCACAGTGCTTGTCAAAGCCAGTTCTGATTAATCTCCTTTGTCAGTGCGTCCTTTGTCATTCCCTATCACTCCTTCCTGAGAGAGACTTCACCCTGATTCATAAGAAAAAGGGGACGGTGTATTCTCTCAGCTACGTCCTGCTGAAAAGGGACGCTGTGGGTTTCAGGGTGAAGATCTTCTCTCAAGCAGCGCCAGCCAGAACGCAGCGCCAGTCGGAGAGCTGGAATTTCAACCACACAGAGGACAGCTAAATTCCAAAATAAATATACACTTAACTTAATGTGTCCAAAGAAGGTTAATATGAGCCCTTGGGATTCTGACACATCCTTATAATCCAAGTTGACTTCTAGGAAGCGAAAGCCTTCACATGTCACATGAGATATTTCTACACTTCTGTTGAACTACACATGGGTAAAAAAACAAACACTCATTGTTGTGGGGAAATCTGTGAATGAGAGCCAGCCTGAAGAAAAGGGCACACTATGGAACTGGTCAGGGTAAAATGAAAGAAAATTACTAAAAGTATACATGCTTTCTAGCATAAATCGCCAAATTTTATACTCAAAAGAATATTTTTGGGGGAGGAGGGGTTGGCAGGGAGAAAAGTGCAGCAATGAATGTATGAATGGTAATCCAAAGTCTCTGTAAATTTTCATTAAAACCAATAATTAAAAAATGAGAAGAAAACAAAAACAAAAAAGAGAACATTTCCCTACTTTGACATTGTATTGAGAAAAACTACACAGCAACTGAAGTGATAATATATGGATTAATACAAATCTTCAAATTTGTTTCATAAAATGTATTTACATTTTCTAGAATTATTGTTGTTTGTGCTGTTAAGTTTGCTGCATGTCATAGAGATCCAGTAGCTCTGAAGCCTGCCCTGTCCTAAGCCAGTCTCACTGACTCTGACACACCTACTCTCATTGCCCTAGTTACTGTATCAAACCAGCTCATCCCGGGTCTTCCTCTCCTGTGCTCCTCCACCCTTCCAAGTATGAT
>NW_006399784.1:11199933-11213395 GCF_000299155.1 Elephantulus edwardii
GACGGCACATAACAACAACAACAACATATTTTAGTAATTTGTCCAAACCACTTTTAAACTTATGGTAGTTTCTAAACGGTGCTGCTTTTTGAGATAACTGCTTTGAAGTTCAATGCCTAGCAAACAGACCTTTTTCCCCCCTTTATATGCAAGGAAGGACCACCAGAATCTTATGCAGAGAAATTCTATCTTGATGGCTACCCTAACGTCTAGCATACTATCAGGCATATCTTGTCGTGGTTGTTAGGTGGTGTCAAGTCCATGTATCACTTACAGACCTGGTGTGATGGAGTAGAACTGCCCCTGGGGTTTTCAAAGCTTTAATATTCCAAGAGAAGTATCTGTTGTTGCTGATTGCTGTTGAGTCAAGGCAGACTCATGGCGACTCTATGAACAAAAGATCTAATGTCTTTCCATAGTTATCCTTGTTTCTGCAAATTCATAGTTTCCAGAGGCATGTGATTTAGGAAGTGGATGCCACTCCTGCTTCCAAACCTGTTTTATAGCTAGCTCCAGCAAACATTATTCACATTAGAAAACCATTCTGGTATTTGATACTCCAGTGGTACAAGATTCAACATCACAGAAAACCTAGGTTACTTCATACTTCACATTGACAAAGAGTGATTTACAAAGTGGAAGAGTGTTCCTCCAGATATAACAGCACTAGTTTCATTTAGCAGCGGTTAAGTGTTGTCAAATCAAATACAACTGAGAGTAAGTTTTGCACAAAAGACCTGAATTTTGTTCTATAATTACATCATTTCTGTACATTTATAAAAGAGTTTGTAGAGTTTCCAGAAGCATCTAGTTTAGGAAATGAATGCCACTCCTGCTTCCCAACATGAATTAATCTGAAAGCTCATCCAAACTTTGTACATAATGGGTAACCATTACGGTATTTAACATGATCATGGAACAGTGTTAAGCATCACAGCAGTTCCAAGTTACACAGTACAGCAAATAGACAAATGATTGCTGTGTCTTCTAAAGAATATTCATTCTAAAATTAACAAATTTGGCCTGAGGGCCACAAACTCAAAGGCGACAGAGGATTTTAAAGCCACATTCTCAAGGAGGCCTCTACCCTTAAACTAAGGCTCAAGGGCCACCCACTTTGAAAGGAGAAAAAGGAACAGTAACACACAACAAAGAGGATCCCAGAAACTTCCCATAGAGAAGGATCTAGATAAGTTTAAACTACCAACTCTTTAGTTATTACACTTTCAGAGCATCTTATCTTTCATGTATTATGTTCTTAATAAATGTATGCTAATGCAATATCCTGGAATTTAAGGAGAAAAAAAATATCTTTTTCTATTGTGATAGGTTTTTGCCTTTTCATTTCTTCTATCTTCACTTATTGTGAAATTGTTTATCTTGCTTGACTTTTTTTACCCTTGTCTGTTTTCATATTTTCTAAATAACTGAAAAACATTACTGTTTTCTCTTTCAACACTTTAGATTGTATGCAACTAAATTTTCAAGTCTATTTTAAATAAACATGTCCACAAAACAAAATTTTTAGAAAAAAATTGTAGACAGATAAAGAAGAATTAAAATGACGTAAGTTAATATATTTATAATCTTTTCCATTAATTTCAATTATTTAATATTTAAAATATAAATTAGAAGAGGGTGGAGGGACAGCTCAGTAAAGAAGACCCTCTATGAGATGGCACATAGCAACAACAAACAACAACAAATTTGAAATATATAGATAAGCATTAAAATACTACATAAAAATACATCCATTGTATATGGAAGTCATTTGGGAAAAATCCAAAACTTGTCAACGAAGTAAAAAGAAAAAATAATAAAAGAAGATTTCGTTGTTATTATTGTTGTTGTTATGTGCTATTGAGTCACCTGCAACTCATAGCAACCCTACGTACAACAGCCCTAAATCCTGTTCTATCCTGTGACAATTTTATTTTCTCTGATACACATACCCCCATTACCCCAGTCACTGAATCAATCCATCTCATCGAGCGTTTTCCTCTCTTGAACCATCCCTCTACCCTCCAAGCATGACGTCCCTCTCCAAGGATTGATCCTGTCTTCTTCTCTTGTTCTGTCCTATCATGATGTCCTTCTCCAAGGACTAGCCTCTCCTGGCCATGTACCCAAAATATGTGAAAAGGAGCTTCAAAACCCTTCAAGGAGTAGCTTGATTCACCCTCTCTAGAACGGATCTGCTTGTTCTCTTCGCACAAGCAATTGGGAAGATGGTGGCCTGGGATCAGGCATACTTTAGTCTTAGACTTACATCATCTCTCGTTAGCATTTTGGAGAGGTCCTTGACAGCAGATTTCACTAAAACAATTTGTATTTTGGTTTCGTGACTGCTGGTGCCAATAGTGTTAATTGTGGCACAGAGCAAGCTGAAACTGTTAGCAACCTCAATCTCCTCTCTATCTATCATGGTGTTTCTAACTGGCCCAGTTGTGAGAATATTTGTCATCTTGATGTTGTGCTTCAATTCATATCAAGGGACATAGGCCTTGCCCTTCTGAAGCAAATGCTCCATGTCCTCCTCAGTTACAGCAAAGCAAGTTTATGTCATCTGCATAATGCCGTTCATTGATGAGTCTTCTCCAATCTTAATGTCACATTCTCCCTCATAAAGTCCTCCTGAATGATTGGATCTGTTCTGTATCCAGATTGAAAAGGTATGGAGATGGACACATCCCTGACACAATCCTTTCCTTATTTTGAACCATGCAGTATTTTCTAGCTCTGTTCTGAGGACTACTTCTGGTCCAAGTACAAATTTTATATGAGCACAATCAAATGTTCTGGGATTTCTATTCTCATGGTGAGTCACTATTTGTTGTGATCCACTCATTCAAATGTCTTGTTATAGTTGATGAAACACAGACACTGCTCTGGTACACTTTGCTTTCAGCCTTTAGCCATCTGATATTGGCAATAATATCTAGTGCCAAAGTCTCTTCTAAAACCCGCTTTTATTTTTAGTAGTTCTCTGAAAATGTACTATTCTGGTTGGTTGTGAATAATCTTCAGCAGGATTTTGCTTGTGTGTGTTATTGGTGGTATTATTCAGTAGTTTCTATACTCTGTCAGGGAACATTTTTTTTATAGGAATAAGTATGGATCTCTTTTAGTCAGTTGGCCAGTAGTTGTACTACAGATTTCTTGGCACACTCTAGTGAGCACATCCAAGGCAGCAACTGTTTGTTGAATGGTTTAATGAGATACATGAAAAATAAGATATTAATGCACACATTGCAGATATGGTATAATGATAAGAGTTATTTTCCCATGTGTCAGAATCTTCTGAAATACATTTTCCCCCTCACCCAACAAGTTAACTTATTTCTTCCTTAGGTATTCACCTCTTTTGTTACTACTTTAACAATGCTAATAAAATGTACTTGTTAATATAACTTTTTTCATAATTATGCCTTTGATCAGATAAAGCTAAAGGTAATTCATAAGCAATATATAATTTTATTATATATTGAAAGCTTTTACTTACTGAAGCAAGCACTTTATTGATTTACCCTTTTTTTCCTTCAGAAAAACAATCTGCCACATTTTTTAGTAAGAGTTTAAAGGATCTGTTCTTAGTTTTATGTCAGTTTTAATTAAATAATCAGGTGATATCTATATCTTATTCTGCTCTAACCCAATGGTGGTGTTGTTATGTGCCATCATGTCCCTTGCGACTCATAACGAGCCAATGTATGACTGCCCTATACCCTGATCTATCTTGTGCCAACCGTATTGTCTATGACACACCCACCCATAATATAACAGTCACTGAGTCAATCCTTCTAATCAAGGGCCTTCCTCTCTTGCACTGTCCCTTCCAAGCATGATGTTCCTCTCCAAGGATTGGTCCCTCCTAACAACACGCTCAAATTATGTTAGACAAAGCTTCAGAATCCTTGCCTCCAAGGAGCAGCCTGGTTTCACTCTCTCTGGGACGAACTTGTTTGTTCTCCTAGCAGTCCATGGTATATTCAATACTCTTCTCCAGCACCACAGCTCAAAGGTATCAATTCTTCTTCTATCATCCCTAGTCATTGTTCAGCCTTCTGATGCATAGCATGTAATTGCAAATACCATGGCCTGGATCAGGTGCACCTTAGTCTCCAGATTGACATTGTTATTCTTCAATACTCTGGAGAGGTCTCTGACAGCAGATATTCTCAATACAATTTGTCTTTTGATTTCCTGGCTGCTGGTATCAAGAATGTTGAATGTAAAGTTAAGCAAACTGACTGAAACTGTTAACAATCTCAATCTCTTCACCATCTATGATGATGCTGCCAATCCCCTGTGATGAGAATCTTTGTTTTCTTGATGTTGAGCTTCAATTCATATTGAAGGCTGGAGTCCTCAACCTTCTGCACCAAGTGTTTCAAGTCCTTCTCAATTTTAACAAGCAGCGTTGTGTCATCTGCATAACGCAGATTGTTTATGAGTCTACCTCTAATCCTGATGCCACATTTCTCCTCATAGAGCCCAGCCTCCAGGATGATCTGTTCTGCATATCACAATCTATAAAATCAGGGAACAAAAGGTCTCTACATAGCAAAAAGCTATGCTGTAATCCCAAAAGTGTGCAGTCCACTGGAGAAAGAGGAGTAATCTCCTTCTTAGCCAGTTGGATCCGATTTGACAGCACACAAGAAGTTAAAAAAATTATAGAAAACATTCTAAAAAATAAAACAAACCTAAAAAGGTATCTACAAACTACACAAAGTTATCTTTTAGTCTTCACATCCAAGAGTCTCAATAATAAATTATGATTATTTTTTGCAAGTGTAGTTTAGCAGATAAAGTGTAGTTTGACCTAATTTGAAAGTTAATGTACCTGATACCACTCACTAACAGAACAATACAGATCCTTACCCATCACAGCCTCTTGACCACTTGTTTCTTAGAGTATACTTAAAAATAAGGAAAAGAAAAGAAAACTTGTCTATTTTCCAAGTTAATAAAATTCATGAGCAAACTAAGGTGACATGGATAAACTGTTTCAAAATTAAAATGCTGGGTTCTAGCAATTCATGCTACACTCACACATAGTTCTTCAATGAAAACCTTTAGAAAAACGAAAGTAATTGTCTGGGCAAAACAAGTCAAGAACAGATTTAGCTGCCTCAATTACTCCCTTTGTTTGGACTCTGAAGAAGAGTGTTTGACAGTATCTCCTAACTAATGTTTAAATTAGCATATATTTTAGACCATGAAAAGGAGGAACACAGACAAGTGACAATGACTTTTCTAACAAATCACTCAGTTTCCTATATTTTGTAATACTGTTCTGAGTTCTTAGTCCAGAGAAAAGAAATATAAGATAGAGAAGGAACACGAAGGGCCAGAACATTGCTTTCCAAACTCTTAGTAACAGGATGGCTTAGATGACTCTTAACTTAGAATCCTACATCTTAAGAATTTTTGTACTTCAGTTTTAAATACTTCTTTGAAATTCTTTACCTCAAAGCGTATGCAAAACCTATACCTACACCAATACCTCACTGGTTTCCAAACAGAACCTGTGAATACCGCTTGGTTTAAAATCAAGAAAGGTGTGTGTCAGGACTGTATCCTTTCTCCACACTTATTCCCATTTGTGTATTAAACAAATTATTTGAGAAGCTGCGTTTTATGTAGAATGTGGCACTGTTGTTGTTTGTTGTTATGTGCCGTCGAGTCGCTTGCCACTCATAGCGACCCTATGTACAACAGCCTTAAACTCTGCTCTGTCCTGTGCTAATAGCACTGTCTCTGACACTCCCATCCCATTTATCCCAGTCACTGAATCAATCCACCTCATAAAGGGCCTTCCCCTCCTGTGCTGTCCCTCCACCCTCCCAAGCATGATGTCCTTCTCCAAGGACTGGTCTCTCCTCACAACATATCCAAAGTATGTTAGAGGGAACCTCAGAATCCTTGCCTCCAAGGAACCACCCGGTTTAACCCTTTCCAGGACAAATCTGTTTTTCTAGCAGTCCATGGTACTCTCAATACTCTTCTCCAGCACCACAGCTCAAAGGCATCAATTCTCCTTCTATCCTCCTTGGTCATTGTCCAACTCTCTGATGCAAAAGACTCAAAAACAGACAGACTGTATTATGCAGATGACTCAACCTTACTTAATAAATTGAAGAAGATTTGAAGTGCCTGCCACAGAAGCCCAAAGCCTTCAATGTAGTTCAACATCAAGAAAACAAAAGCTCTCACTCTCACTGCTGGGCTAACAGATAGCATCATGATAAATCGAGAAAAGATTGAGGTGTTGTTAATGATTTCATGTTACTTGGATTCACAATATACACTACTGGTATCTGTAATCAAGAAATCAAAAGATAAATTACATTGGGAAAATCTGCTGTCAGGTTCTCTCTAGAGTACTAAAAAGCAATAATGACATTTTTGAAGACAAAGATGGATTTGATTCAAGCTATGCTTTTCTCAATTGCTTGCTATGCATTTGAAAGTTGAACAATGACTAAAAATG
The DNA here is from genome assembly GCF_000299155.1 of Elephantulus edwardii. Classification (NCBI taxonomy): domain Eukaryota; kingdom Metazoa; phylum Chordata; class Mammalia; order Macroscelidea; family Macroscelididae; genus Elephantulus; species Elephantulus edwardii. The sequence goes on from NW_006399784.1 coordinate 11,206,430, forward strand.
ACAAAATTTATGCCTTTAAGTTGTGGAGCTGGAGAAGGGTATTGGATATCCCATAGAATACGAACAAATCAAGCAAGTTTGGCTTAGAGAAAGTGAAACAAAGGTTCTCAACAGTGAAACTCCGTCCCATAAATTTGGGGCATGTTGTTAAAAAGAGCCTGTCCTTGTAAAAAGACATCATTCCTGCAACAGTCCAGGAATAGAAAAGGAGGGGAATATCCTCAATGAAATAGATTGACAAAAGGACTGTGACAATGAACTCAGATGTGTCAGAGATGGTGAGGTTGACTCAGGATAGATAGGGCAATGTTCAGAGCTGTTCTTCATAGGATAGCTATGAGTCATACTCAATTTGACAGCACATAACAAAAAGAACAGATCTACAATTATTAACCAAATTAAGTAGCAATAATGTATGATTTTTGTTTTTTTAAAAATCTCAACAGGAATCTGAATTGACTTGACACTTGACAATAATGAATTTGATTATGGGGCACAAATGAGCTAAGGAGCTTTGGTGGTGTTGTGCTTAAAAGAATTTGCTTGTCAATCAAAATTTGATGGTTTGAAACAGGTGCCATAAAACTTACAGTCCTGGAAACAACATGTGACACATCCACCCTGCCTTATAAGATTATTATACGTCAGAATCAATTTGATGGCATAAGATTTTTGTGAAGTTAAAGAAGATTGCATTATATTAAGCTCAAATATTAAATTGAGGACAGCCGTTCTCTCAAGAAGTACAATAAAGTGAAATGAATTTCATCAAGATGACACTGGACATTGCATTCTGTTAGTGCCTACAGCTTGATCAGGTATAGTATTTTCTTTTCCTTTTCCTTTTCCTTAAGGAGCCAAGGGTTTTTTAGCACAATTATTCAAATGTGTTGCTATGATTTTAGATTATTATAGTTACACCAAACTGGCTAATACGTCACAGAAAATAATAATTTGAAATTATAACATCTACTTAAAGAAAAATATGCAGAATATATCCAATGTATAGCATTCTTGAGGACAAGATTCACGTAAACTAAACACATGAACTAGCTACTTAGTGGTAAGAAGTTGCACTGCCAATCCAAACGTACACAGTTCTAAGCCACCAGCTGTTCTGCGGGACAAAGAAGAACAATCTACTTCCGGGATATTTACTGCCTCTGAAAATCCCCTAGAGGACCAACTGCAGGCTGTTTGCAACTCAGTGGTATAAAACAGCACCTACTTAAGGTGACTTGTTTATCTGTGCAAAAAGTCAACAAGTATAGTAAATTGGTTGTATTTATTTCTCATGTACGGTAATGTAGGCATTAATTTTTCTGCTAGTTAACTAAGCTTTTTAATCCCTTACGGGGAAAGTAACTCTTACAAGGAAATAACTATAAATTTTATAAAGCATATATTTATCTTCAAAAATTAGTAGTGAGTATAGTTATTGGCTTGACAGTTTACACCAAATAGTTTATTACAATTTACACAGCTTTGTATTTGGTGTTTTTGTTTTGTTGTTGTTCTTGGGTTTTTTTAATTTTTGTTGGGTTTTTTTTTTTTTTAAATCTCATATACCCACTAACTTCTAATAAAATATCAAAAGATCTGATCTAGGTCTCAGCTGACAACTATTATGAGAAAAGAAGTTAAGATATTTTCAAATTCCCAACACGGTTTTAGACTATACATGATGCCTATTGTTGAGAGACTCACTACTTTTTTCCTTCATTTGAAAAAAGAACTGACATTTTTGTAAAGCCTCCGCTGCCACCCCGACCCCCGACCCCGGAAAGAGATAGCTGAAGCAGTATAATAACTTATAGAAAGGTAACTTTCTGAAAAAGGAAGAATTTGACCTAAAGCCTACTACTTTTATTAGGATGGTCTATATCACTGAATCACCCTTATATTCTAATTTATTTGGTTGACATTCTATCAAAAATGTGTACTTAAGACAGACTTGTCATTCATTTTAGGATTTCATCCTTTTGTCTGGTCATTTAATCTTCCTGTGGAACTCATAGTGTGGCTGATTACTTCATTACAGATTCAACAGAGACTCAAATTGTTCCTGGAAACCCCTAGAATTGGCAGGCAATGAAAGAAAGTCGCAGGGGTTGTATTCAGTTATCACTTGTCATTGACAAATCTGCAATCCCTACAAAATGCCGGTATGTTTCTGAGCTGCAATGATACATTTGTGATTAATATTTTAAAACTTGTCAAAGACACAAATTTCAAATTTTAACAGTATAGTTTCTAATATCTATTGTCTTAAAATATATAGTAATTCATTATCTATTTAGCTATAATTTCCAGCAAAAATACCTACAGTTAAACTAAATCAAGAAAACTGTAGTATTTTCTTTTTAGTTTTATTTTATTTCATTATATTTTTTGTGTTTGTACCATCAAATCAGATCTGACTGGTATAGAAGGAGATTGTTCCTCCTTCTCCAGCAGAGCATCTGGTGGATTCGGACTGTGCACCTCTGAGATTGCAAAAAACTGTACTATTTTCATATCACCTCCTATGCTGTTCATCATTAATAGAGTTGTCAACATATCTCCTTTTTGAATGAAGTTTAAGCAGTATTGACTTTTAAAATTTAATCGTTGATTTGTTGGAGTACATCATGATAATTTAATCTGAATTATTATAACTTGTTTCTGTGAAGCTTATAACCAAAAAAAAAAAAAACTGTAGTAAAACAAATGCAATATAACTTTAGTGTATGATGCTGAATAGACTTTAAAAAGTCGGTGAAGAAAACAAAAAGGTGGTTAGATAAATAGAAGAAAATAATATATAAGTAATGGTGAGATTGCATGAATGGGCGAGGGGTAAAATGGGCACAAGGAGCTTGTACCATAGTTTTAAGTGCAGCCTAGTTAAGAAAACACATGCACAAAACATTTTCATTAGGCCAGAAAACCAATTAAAATGAAATTACCAAAGAGTATTTTAAATGAGACCTGATTTCAAAGAATTAAGGGAGGAAAAAGGTCACTAAAAAGAGAAGCTCTGGGCAAGAAATTTATCAATTCATAAGCTAACGAAAGTGAAGAAGAGAAATGAATGATAAAGAAGAACTATGTTATGAGAAGGGAATTCTGGTGGCCAACTGGTAATGAGTTTTGCCGTCAATACAAAGACAAGTGGTTCAAATCCACCTGTTGCTCTGTGAGTGAAAGATGGGCAATCTTCTCCTGTGTGATTTACAATTTACAGCCTCTGAAAACACTGGGGTAGGGGAGGTGGAGGTAAACTAGTAGTTGGTTCTTGTTCCACAACACATAACAACAATAACATGTGATGAAAAAAATTGTCAAAATTACAAGAAGTTGGAGTATAGCTTGAAATCTGAAAAGGGAGACTGAAGAAGAAAAATACTGAAGACATTGCTGTTATGAGTGGCAGAGTCATAACCAACTCATGGCTGAGTGTCCAGCACATTTCAAGTCTATAAATTGCTCAGGAAGAGATTGCCTATCTTTCTTCCTTAAAGCAGCCAATAGATTTGAACCCTCAGCCTTTGAGTGGACAGTACAGGTCTTTACTCATTTAGAGCAAAGTTTTTACCAACAGAAAAGAGATGTCAGATGTCAGAGTAGATGTCAGAGCGGAGATGCCCACTCTGAAGCAGATAGATTTCCATTCCTCTAAGACTCATAGAAGGGCAACTTGAGAAGAAGAAAGTGATTACCTGCTTCATCACCAACAACATGCCTTTGTTCATTTGAGATACACTTTGTTTACATCTTTAACCTAATTGAAAAATATTTGTATTAGGTCATTTAAAAGAGGGACAAATGCCCAAAAGATAGGTCTATCTTCCAGAGGTTTTAATTATTACTGATGAGACTTTAGTATGCGAGATTCAGTTATGTCATTTCATTTTTCAAGGACATGAATGAGAACGTATTGCAAAATAGAAATACAAACAATATAACAAAAAAACCAAAGGTGGCTAGTGGGTAAAGAGTCGTACTGCCAACTCAAAGGCATGAATATTGAATCCACCAACAGCTCAGTAGGAGAAAGATGTTCAATCTCCTCCCATGCAACTTAACCACTGGAGGGTCAGCTATGAGTCTTTTTGGACTCATTTTCCAGTAGTAACACCAAAAAGGGGGGAGGGGGGCAGGATAGAAACTTAACAAGTGTTCAATATTTTAAAAATAATTAGGAATGTCAAAAATCCTAGATCTGTCCTCTCTTTAAAGTCAGATTTGCTCCTAAAAGATATTATCATATGAAGAAAAGGAAGTCTATTTTTTTCTTCATTGTTTCTTTAAACTAAAAGAAGCACATTAATTGCTCAAAGGAAGGCAATATCACATGCAGAAACATTCATTATGTAAATAAATTAAAACGGAACATTAACTGAAGCATTTTATTATGTTAATAAAAAGATTTTTCAGAGAGATTAATTGCATCACTTATTCATCTTTTATTGATAATTGGATTTAAACATGTATTTCTTCATATATTGAAGAATGAGTGGCATTCACTTCCTAAACAACTTGCCCTTGGAAACTCTATGAACTTTAATAAATATTGATATATAGAAGGACTTCAGTCCTTTTGTTTATAGGGCCGCTATGAGTCATGGTCTACTCAAAAGCAATCAATAAAAATGACAAAAACAATTGACTATTTACATAACTGAAAACTTCATTTATTTCCCATATATATGAATGGTAAATACTTGAAAGATGCTAAGTAAAAAGCCTTTTTTAGACATTCTTTTGCTCATTTAACTTTAAATTTGATGCTTAACACTATTACTTTTTAAATTGGAAAAAAATTCTATTTGAATGTCAATTTCTTAAAGTCATAAACAAAGTAAATGAAAAAATGTTTGCTGAACACATTTTTAAAATTCAGACAAATGATATAGTTATGAATATTTTATATGAAGTTCTACAATATTTCTTACTTTTTTACTTAAAGCAATAAATAAAGCAATAAATAATATATGTATAAAACTCTATAGTTAATAAAATATATGTTCATGTTTTATTTGTATTCTTCTGTATGTTTAACGTATCTTTTAAAATAAATTCTCACATAATTTTAAAAAGATTCACATTATACGGTCTTTAATTTTTCTAGTACTGAAACGATTCAATTTCCTTGTTTCTACATAATTAGAAAGTAATTATCAAAGAATATACATAAAAGTATTTTAACAACTTGATACTATTAAATAATTAGGATGAACCTTTAAAAATTATATTCCAAGACCTTTATTTAAGGAATAAATGGAGCAAGACTCAGAAAGATCAAGTAGCTTGCCTAAATTACCATAATATGATAGCTAATAATAGAGCAAGAAATAAAACTCGATATTTAAATCTTCAATACAGAAAGTAGGCCTAAACCCCTCAGTCATAGAGTTTACAGAACACCTGAAAATAATATCAAAACGTTTAGAAAATGCTAGTGAAATATTTGTGAATAACTTATTAATAAACTTAGATTAAATAAAACAGATTTATTATAGTGCTTTAATCAACAAGAGATAAAATTAAATCACCGTTACAACTTTATTAGAGCACATTAAGTTACTCTCAAAAAAAGTTAGTTTAATACGTATATTACTAACGGAACTACATACTTGTTCTAATTTCCTTCTTAGAAAATGATGTCTTCAAGTCTTAATTGTAAATGGCATTACTGTATATTTTTAGTCTCTCTTGCATGGTAAATTATATCATTATTGCTGCATCTCAATAAGAGTTTGAGTAACCCAGGTAAAGTTGCCAGTATATTAATTATATGTTATACATGCACATATAAAGGGAAATGACAATGAAAAAGAAGGAATAAGTAATACTTGTTGATAAAGTAGGTTTATTCTATATTATATCTTTACTTATTGTACTTGAGGGGGAAATGACTCAGAGCTTATCCTTTAGTGAGCTTTCCAAGGCTATAAATCGAACGAGAGGGGATTGCTCATCCTTCTCCAGTGGAGAAATGTTTTCCAACCAACAAAAGGGCACCCCTTTGGGTTACCACAGCAAGTCCTTAGCACTAAACCACCAGAGCTCCCTCTTACTTAAAAATACAATCACAAAATTAGACCATGTAAAGTCTGTGGTGAACACAGAATATCCTGAGTATCAAATAATTTAACAAAAATATTACATCTTACAGAGGTATGGCTAGTAATATTAGACTGACTTTTCTCTGAAATAACAATCATACTCAAACATTATTGATATTCTTTGTTTAAGTATATAAGGAGCTGTGATGGCTTCTTGTTTTGGTTGTTGCTTTTGTTTTGTGCCATCAAGTGACGTAAAACTCATAGTGACCTTATATACACTATTTCTGAAACACCACCTATGCCTAGCCAATCTCTTGATCTGCGTTAGACCTAATTCCATTTCTCCAGTCACTGAGTCAATACATCTAATCCTGGGTCTTCCTTTCCTGCACTGGTCCTCCACTCTTCCAAGCATAATGTCCCTCTCCAAAGACTGGTCCTTCCTGGCCACTGGGCCAAAGTGTGTGAGACAGAGCCTTAAAATCCTCTCCTTTTGAGAGTAGCCTGGTTTACCCTTTCCAGGACAAACCTGTTTGTTCTCGTGGTCTAAGTTATGTTCATCTCTCTTCTCCAGCACCACAAATCAAAGGCATCAAACCTTCTTCTCTCAATCTTAGTAATGGCTTAATGGTAAGAAATTGTGTGTCAGTACAAAGGTACAGAGCTTAAATTGAGAAAAAAATGAGCAATTTTCTCCAGTGCAATTCACTCTCTGGAAACCACCTAGAGGGTCAGCTATGGGTCACTTCTGACAAGTTGATTGAAAACAACAATATGTAAACAGTGATATGAAAGTAAATTGCTAAACCATACAGTCTATACATGTTCCCACTGTGTGCCAAATATCTTTTTTCTCCCCTTTTTTTATTATATTCTTTATTTTTAAATTTATTCTTAATTTCAATGAAAAATT
>NW_006399784.1:11213495-11231487 GCF_000299155.1 Elephantulus edwardii
GGTCCACTCCACTATGCAGCCTTCGCTCTGGACTCCTGTCATGACAAAAATCCCTAATAATTTTCCCTCTTAAAAGTTTTCTCCCTCTTCTGTTTCAATGCAGTATACATTATTGAACACATCCTCCTCAGTCTCCTCCCAACCCTGATGTCAGTCCTGCTTTACAACAGTGGCACTATGCAGTATTCGTCCTTCTGTGACTAAGATACTTCACTCAGCATAATGTCCTCCAGGGTCACTCAATGTGTGTCATATTTCTATCAACAATTTTAATGAAGCTATAGATGGGAAAGGATTGAAATTTGCAGATAACATAATAATGGGTAACAGTATTACTAGAGATAGAGGGAAAAAATATTATTCGTTATTAAGTGGTATTGGGCTAATGATCCAAAAAATTAAGATGACATTTATCAGTATGAATTAAAAAGCTAATATGTTACTTTATGTATTTGTGTTTGCACAGAATGGAACATATATTCCTATCAAAATCACTCAGATTATCAGTTATTCACAAGCAGAGAATAAACCAATAATGTGATGAATCTACTACTAAAGCTATACAATTTGAACACAATGATATACCATGACAGGTTTGGAAGCAAGAGTGGCATCCACATTCTAAATAACATGCCTCCAGAAACTCTATGAACTTTGATAAATGTCGATAGTTGTAGAGAGGCTTCAGGTCTTCAGGTCTTTTGTTAGGGTTGCTAAGAGTCATGCTCGATTCAATGGCAATCAACACTCACACATGAACTTAGAATTTTCTTCCAAGGGTTGTGTTATCAAATACCTTGAACGGCAATTAATGATAGAAAAATGAATAAGTGAAACAGATATAAAATGGTGAGACAGTAGTAACTGGAGAATATATGCCCTAGTTAAAAACTTTCCTATTTCATTTGTTCTGCTTTAATGTAAATACCAGGCTAACTCAAGAATACAACAAATAAGTTGAAATCAGTCTGAATTCCTTTAGTATTCCTAGGCTTTTCAGAGGCCTGTTATTTAAGAAGTAGATGGCCAAACCTGCTTCCTAGTTTTTCTTAATCTAGGAGCTCTACTAAAACCTGTCCACCATGAACAACCTTTGTGGCATTTGACACACCATCACAGCAACCACCAAGTTTTCTCATTACAGTAAACTGACAGACAAGTGCTATACCAAGTGCTATTCTGGGAATGAAAAGCATAAGAATGGTGTTGCATTCATAGTCAAAAAGTCCATCTCAAGATCTATCCTGAAATACACTGTTTTGAGTGATATTATCCACACCCAAACAAGGAAGGTCTGTTAATATGACTATTACTCAAATACGCACTTCTAAATCTAGAACCAAAGAGGAAGAAACTGAGTATTTTTTGCCAAATCTTGCAATTGGCCAAACATGTAAACAAGATGCATTAATGATAATTGGTGACTGGAATGAAAAATATGGAAAGTTGAAGAAGGAATAATCGTTTGAAAATATGGGGTTGGTGGTATAAATGAAATTGGAAATAGAATGATCAAATTTTGTATATGAAATGAACTATTTATTGACTGAAAATACATCTCTTAGAAGACAGAAATTACAACTTTACACATACACCTTATTTGATGGGCAGCATCAGGTTGAAATCATGTTTGATTCCATCTGTGAAATGAGTTGGAGAAGCTCAATATCAGCAGTCAAAACGAGACTAAGGGCAGACTACGTATCAGGTCATCAATTACTCATGTACAAGATCAAACTGAGGCAGAAGATATTAAAATAAGTCCATGAGAATGAAAACATGATCTTAAATCTATTCAAGCTGAATCTCAAAATCATCTTAAGAAAAGGTTTTGATGCACTGAACACCAATGATCAAAGACCAGATGAGTTGTGGAATCACCTATTAAGAAAGTGACACTCTTATCTGTTTCAATGCAGTATACACAATTTATTCCATCTTTCTCAGTTTCCCACCCAAACCCTATGTCACTCCCATTTTACCACAGTGGTACTATGCAGTATTTGTCCTTTTTGACTGAGATATTTCACTTAGCACAATGTCCTCCAAGGTCACCCATTTTGAATAATATTTCATGAGTTCCTTGTTTTTCAATGCTGCATAGTACTCTATTGTGTGCATATACCCCAACTTCTCTATCCATTTGTTTGTTGATGAGCACTTAGGTTATTTATATGATTAGGTATCATTGTCATGACATGAGTCCAGAATGAAGGCTGCATAGTGGAGTGGACTTGGGGGAAGGGATTGTATAGCAATGAAAGACTTTTACTTTTCAAAAAGAAGAATGAACTAGAGGGGAGGGGTGGGCATGGAGATAAGTGCAACAATGAATGAATGAAAATCCAAAATATCTTGTAAATTTTCATTAAAATTAATAAAAATAATATTTTTAACAAAAAGCAAAAGGTCATTACAAAGGCAAAAAAGAAAGAAAAAATCAAATTGGATGTCAAAAGAGATTCTAAAAATCACACTGTAGTATCAAGAAGCCAAAAGAAAGTGAAACCATGCTGACGTAAAAGAGCTGAACAGAATATTTTAAAGGACAATGAGAGAAGACAATGCAAAGCATTATAACGGAATGTGCAGAAAGCTGTAATCAAAAAATATTGAGTGGAGAACTCGCTCTGTATTTCTCAAGCTGAGAGAAAGGAAAAGCAAATTTAAGCCTTGAGTCACAATATTGAAAGATGCTAAGGGCACCTGAATGACCCAGAAAACATAAAAAAAAAAAAAAATGGAGAGAATACACAAAATCACTGTACCATATTGAATTGACTGACACTAAAAAAATTCAGGAAGTACCATATGAGCAGAAGTTAATGGTAACGAAGGAGGAAACGGAAGCTGCATTGTGAATGGAAGCTAAAAGTGAGGAGGACTTGAAGCACTTGTTGTAGAAGATCAAAGAATACAGCCTTCAATATGGATTGCATCTCAGTGTCAAGAAAATGCAGATTCTTACCACTGTAGAGAGAGGCAATGATAGATGGATAAAAATGGAAACTCTCAACAACTTCATCTTACTTGGATCCACAATTAATGCCTTTGGTACCAGCAGTCAGGAAATCAGGAAACACATTTCACTGGGAAAGTCTGCAGTCAGGGATATCTCGAAATTATTGAGAAGTAATGATGTCAGTTTGAGGACTAAGGAGTATCTGATTCGGCCCATGGTCTTTCACATCATTTGCTATGCATCTGAGAGCTGGACAATGAATAAAGATGGCAGAAGAAGAATTTATGCCTTTGAGCTGTGGTGATGGATAAGAATTCTGAACATCCATTGAACTGACAAAAGAACAACCATATATCTTGGAGAAGGTGCAACCAGAGTACTAATTGGAGGCAAAGATAAGGCTTTGCCTCACACACTTCAGACATTTTGCTAGGAGGGGGTATTTTTCAGAGAGAAACATGATGCTCAGAATGGCAGAGAGTTGGTGAAGGAGAGGAAGACCCTTGATCAGGTGAATTGACTCAGTAACTACTGACATGGGCTCTACAGTGTCCAGAAGTATAAGGAAAGCACAAGAGAGATAAAGGTTCAGATATGTTGGTCATAGGGTCTCTATGGGTTGTATTCAATTCCAAGGCACCTAAGAACAGCAACAACAAGTCTGAAGTTTGATTTTGTCTTTATATATTTCAGCCAAGGTCAACTGAAGGTAGATGAGGTAACAGACTGTTGTTGTCAGATATCATCAAGTCAGAACTGACCCACAGCTGCTTCTATAGCTGTTTACAGAGGCAGTTAATTACACTGGAGTATACTGCCCATCCTTCTCCTGTGGAGCAGCTAGTCAATTTGAACCATGTGCCTTTGGATTGCAGAACAATTTCTTCCCACTAGGCTATCAGATATATATATATATATATATATATATATATATATGCATTTAGCTCTTTATTTCTCTCCCTCCTGTCATACATTTCCCCCATCATTTCCATTTAGGGAGGGAAAATTATAAAATGACCAAATTCAAGACGGAAGTGTTAAGAAAAGTGACAAATTATCAAATCCCCCTGAGAAAGGGGAGGGGCTTGGCGATCCCATCCTGTCATGTACCATCAATAAAGTACACGGTAGTCAGCCAAAAAAAAAAAAAAGTGACAAATTAGCACCTATAAAACATGTCCAAGAATAGTTTGGATGATTAATTTAAGTGTTATCAGTTATACACAATTGTTAACAATTTGGGTTTTGCAGCTAAAACTCCTAATGTAAAAGACAGTGAAATGCTTTGTTTCTATTGCAGGTAAACAAGTCTTTTAGAGGAATCTGCTTTTGAGAAAACAAAACACTTTTAGACAATTTGTCCTGTCTTCCATAACAACATAGCACCGTTTTAGGAAAAAATCATTAGATGTCCTCCTGTTGGCTTCAGACTCACATTTTAATACTTGGGAAGTTAACCAAAAAAAAAAAAAAAGAGAGAGAGAGAAAATAATAAAGTCCAACATAACACTAAATTTCCTCTAACAATCTTATTTAAGGAAAAATTATTATAGACGTAAAATTCACAGACCTGAATTTGATGTTAAAACAAGCAAAGACATTAGATTCAGAAGTAATAGCACTAAAATATAGTATATGGATATAACGGGCTCCACAACTAACAAGTACAAATTCCCTTTGGTCAATCAATGACAACAATATTTTCTATTTCTTTTGCCCTGAAATGTCACATCAATAACTCATATACAGCAAGTATATTCCTCTCCTGAGGGGAAAACAGTTTTAAAGTCACTGAAATAAAACTTTCTAATAAAAAAGTCAGATGAAAGGTCATTAAGATGCTGTCTTCCTTATAAAAGGATATCATTAAAGCTCCACTCCTCTTGGCACATGGATGCAGAGTTTTAAAATATCATTTCATGACTAGTAAGAAAATTTCTAAAGAATCTTGGTTTCACTGTGGTTATGAACGCATGGTTTCCAACCAAAAGTTTGACTGTTCAGACCTTGCAACCACTCTGTAAAATGATGTGGCACTTTGCTTCCATCAAATCTATAGGCTTGGAAATTCTATGGAATAGATGTATTCTGCCCTAGAGGATTGATATGAAGTGAAATCCACTCAACTTCAGTCGATTTAAAGCCTATTTGGAATAAAGGACAATGACTTTATGAGTATGGTTAAGAGAGGGCAATCTCATATACGTTCTATTTATATTGATAACATGCTGTTGCAGTTTATAGTGGAGGCAGTTCTATTTATTTTGTCCCTTTAGGACAGAGTAGAGCTGCTCCTGAGGTTTTCTAGGCTATAATACTTACTGAAACAAATCACCAGGTCTTTTCTCGTTCAAATCATGAACTTTTAAAAAATTAACAGTTCAATGCTTAAGCTTTGAAGCCCACAGTGGCTTTTTGCACAACTCCCAATGTCTAGACCACCAGAGCTCATTGTTTCTGGTATAGGGGTGTGTGTGTGTGTGTGTGTGTGTGTGTGTGTGTGTGTGTGTGTGTGTTTTGTTTTGTTTTTTATGAGGCATATTTAGACTTAAGTGCAAAAAAATACATAAGAGAGCAAGACAAAGGATGAGCTATAAATCAGAAACAATACGGAACCAGAGGACACCCAGAGTACATGAAAAAGGAAAAAATTAACATGGCTGAGATTCCAATTTGGGGTTTTTTTTAACCTAAAGAACTGTAGGGAAATAGATCCCTGATTGTTTGTTTGTTTGTCTGTTTGTTTTATGCTGGTTTATTTGCACTGTTTTTCACACCGAATGTTTACCATTTCCTTCACCCCCTTCAAATTAAAACACTGGACTGTTTTAAACTACACACCAGATTTTTGTTGGTAAACGTCTTGGAATCCAAGAAAGCAAATAAGCTTAATAAAAATGCATTGTCAGTTGGAGTCCTAGAATTCTCTTAGAAAGAACAGCACAACTATCAATGAAATAATTTTTTAAAATATTCAGTACTTATTAAAATGGTTAACCCTGTTGGCTTCCATCAAATCATAAGGATGTTGTGGTTTTCTTTTCTCTAGTGAAACTGATTTAATGCATTAGCTAAGTTCTCATCAATATGATATTAAAATTTTTCATTTATCCCTGATTCTTAAAGTCATCCGCTTGTGGTATCTGTGTTAAGGTAGTAATGCTTACTGTGCACCAGAGACCTAGACAATGACTGATAGTGACACAAGGATCAATGCCTTTGAGATGTGGTGCGGGAGAAGAGCAATGACCATATCATGAACTGCCAAGAGAAAAAACAGGTTTGTGACGGAAATGGTGAAACCAAGTTACACCTGGGAGGCAAGAATTTTAAAACTCCATCTCATATACGTGGGGCATGTTGCCAGGAGGGACCAGATCTTAGAGACAAAAATCATACCTGGAAGAGTGGAGAGAGAGTTGCAGGAGAGGGAGACCCTGGATGAAATGAATTGACACAGTAAATGAGGTAATAGGAGGAGGTGTGTGTTGGAGGCAGTGAGATTGGCTCAGAATAGGAATTGGTTCAAACTATTGTACATAGGGTTGCTATGAGTGACAGTTAATGCAAAGGAACATAACAACAACATCAGTGGACTGAGGCAGGTTCTCTCTGCTCCTTTCCCCTCTTCTTCTTAATGGATTCCAGAAAAATAAAGTTTGGTCTATTAGTCTGTTTTACAAAAATGGATTTAACATGTATAACATAAAGATGAACTTCTAACTTTAACTTCACTTTCTCTCCAAGAGAATTTATTAAATTAGCTAAATGAGTGAGACTCTACCTTTCCCTAGAATTTTTGGGTCAATGATCTGAACTATTATTTTATTTTATCAAATAAACTTCACAAGTGTGTGTGTGTGTGTGTGTGTGTATTCTTAGCTAGTTAGAGATATATCGATGCAGATATAGGTACATAGACTAGAGAAGGAAGGAAGAAAATTATTTGATAGACTGTTGTTGACTACCTTCAAGTCAAGCATGACTCATAGAGACCATATGAACATAGATAGACATAAGTATCCATTTGGATTTTAATTTGAGTCTTACTAAGTGAATTGCACAGTTCTTAAACTTAATACCACTTTTATTTCATTGCAAGATTTTTCAAACTGTTATAAAACCTGCTATAATTAGAAAATTCTCTTGAAAGACAGAACATCAGCTCTGCCCAGGCAACAAGCTAAGAATTCTTCAATGTTCTAAGTATTAATTACTATTTTCAGGTGATGTGTGGAACGGTAAGAGAAATTCAAATGTCAGAGAAGGAAAAACTGTTAAGTAGAAAAATATAAATTATTTCAACTTGTCTTGGACCTTCTAGAGATGACTGGTGCATCCAAGAGTTCTCAGCTATTCATATCTTACCATTCAAATCAAACCCCAGAGAACAAAGCAGAAAAATATAGCACAGATCTGACTAAGATTGGCATGAATGATTTTAAACCTACCCGTACAGTGTTATTTATTGCTTATTCGCTCTCAGTCAACGTTTACTTGCTTATTTGTTGCCAGACAAGACAAACAATAACTACTATTTGAGAAATTATTTTAATATTTAGTGACAAGTCTATAAAAGATCTCTTTAACTTATTAAGTTTCTGCATATTTAGATATACAAACCACTCTACCCACTTCACCTCCAAAAGACACTGAAGAACATAACGTGTGGATATTTATACATATAAACAAGAAAGATATACATATATGACCAAGGTGGATAGAAGTAGAATTGACGCCTTTGAGCTGTGGTGCTGGAGAAGAGTACTGAGAGTACCATGGACTGCTAGAAAAACAAACGGATTCATCCTGGAAAGGGTTAAACCAGGCGTCTCCTTGGAGGTAAGGATTCTGGGGCTTCGTCTGACATACTTTGGACATGTAAGGAGGGACACGTCCTTGGAGAGGGACATCATGCTTGGTAGGGTGGAGGGATGGTGCAGGAGAGGAAGGCCCTCTTTGAGGTGGATTGATTCAGTAACTGGGGTAATCGGGATGGGTGTGTCAGAGATGGTGCAATTGGCACAGGACAGAGCAGAGTTTAGGGCTGTTGTACATAGGGTAGCTATGAGTCGTAAGCGACTGGACAGCACATAACAACAACACTTCTGCATTTAAATATGTGCTACACAGTAACCAGGGAAGATGAACCATTAATTATGCCAGAAATAATAATGTCAGTCAGAGGAACTACCAGAAATTAGTAGAACTTGTTCTATGGAATTTTTGTAAACACATAGTATGTTGTGGTAGTTTTTATTGTGTGCCATAAAGTTGCTTATGACTCATAACAACCCATGCACAACAGTTTTGTACCCTCCTCTATCCTGAGCCAACCTTATTGTCCTACCTCCATTAACCAGCCACTGAGACAATCCATCTCATCTTGCGCTGTCCCTCCACCTTCCCAAGTATGCTGTTGTCTCCAAGAATTGGTCCCTGTTTGAAACATGCCCAAACTGTGTTAGATGAGCTTCAGAATCCTTGCCTCCAAAGAGAACCTTGGTTTTTGTCTCTAGAACAAATCTGTTTGTTCTCCTAGCAGTCTATTATATATTCTTTATGCTTCTTCAGCACCACAGTTCAAACGCTCAATTCTCCTTCTATCATCCCTAGCCTTGTCCAGCTTTCTGATGTTGAGCTTCAATCCATATTGAAATCTGCAATCTTTGATCTTCTCAAGCAAATGCTTAAGGCCCTCCTCAGTTTCAGTAAGCAATCCTTTCTCTATCCACCATGACTCTCCTATTGGTCTAGTAGTGAAGATTTTAATTTTCTTAATGCTGAGATGGAATTCTTATTGGAGGCTGCCATCCTTGATCCTCTACAACAAATGTTTCCATTCTTACTTGCTTTCAGCAAGCTAGGTTGCTTCATCTGCATAATGCAAGCTGTTAATGAGTCTTCCTCTAATCCTGATGCCACATTCCTCCTCATAGAGGTCAGCCTCCTGCATGATCTGTTCTGTATATAGTTTGAAGACATATGGAGATAGGACACATACTTGTATACCCTTCCAGATTTAGAATCATGCAGTGTTTCCTCACTCTATTCTGAGAACTGCCTCTTGATCCAAATATAGATTTTGCATGAGCACAATCATGTGTTCTGGGATACCCATTCTCCTCAGAGTTAGCCACAGTGTTTTTGTGACCCACACAGTAAAATGCCTTTGCATAGTCAATTCAACAAGAGAGACGTTCCTCTGGTATTTTCTGCTTTCAGCCAAGATACATATAACATTAGCCATAATACCCTAGTAGCATGGCTTCTTTTAAATCCAGCCTGCATATCTGGGAGTTCTCTGTTGCTATGAAGTTCCAGTCTTTTTTTTTCTAAATAAGAACATTAACAAGAACAAAATTTTAATTTTAATAACTGAAGATAGTTTCATAACAAAGCTATAACAGTGGATAGAATATTTGTATTTATAGTCACATGCTAATCAATATCTTTACATGTCAATATTAGTGGCGGTGTTGCTGTTAAGTGCTATATTGTCTACTAGAACCCACAGCATCCATATGATTAGCAGATCTGTATCCTGCCCAGTCCTGTACCATCCACACCCTCTCTGCTATACTTAAGCCCATTGCTACAGTGACTATCAATTAGAGTTGAAAATTAGTGCTGCCCATAAAATTATAATCTCAATAATTATAGTTCTTTAAAAGTCATGATTATTACATAGTATAGTAGGTTTTATATACATGTACATGCACACACACAATATATGTGTATGTATTGCCATTATTTCAACTTGATTTTTAAGTAATTTCTTTAGTGCCTTCAGCTAAAGAAAACTTGAGTGTGTTTTTCCCTCTTGGTTTGTAACTATAGATATTTGCACATTTCATTATTTTACTTTTTTCTCCTCCAGCTGCCATAGAAATGTTCAACTCATCTCTTCTACCTTGCAATTTCTGCCATTTTTTCAGCTATTCTACATTCAAGAACAAGTTTCGGAATCTCTTCTAAACTTTATTTAGTATTTTCTCCTTCTTGTCCTTTTAATGATCTTTTCCATTCTTCATGTAGGATGTTTTTGAGGTCATCCAACAACCTCTCTAGTCTTTGTTCATTGATGTTCATAATTTCAAATCTATTCTTGAGTTGTTACTACATGGTTCATATGGCTTTGCTTCAATTTTCTTCAGCTTCAGCTTGAACTTTCATACGAACAATATTCTATTCTGCATTTGGCACCTGGCCTTGTTCTGCTTGGTGATAATTGAGTTTCTCCATGGTGTATGTCCACAAAAGCAGTCAATTTGATTTCTGTTGAAACTACAAGAAACCAAGGCTTCAAGATTGATTGCCAACAATGAGATCTGCAAGATGGCATCAGAATCGCAGGAAAATTTGATGTTCTTGATGCAATTTAATGTCCTAATTAAGTGGTCAATGAAGATCATTTAGGAAGAAAAAATAAAAACGTATTTTACAAACAACAGTTTCTTATTTAGCAGTGTTGATTCTGTTCATATTGTTTTTATGATAAAACCTATAAACAATGGCTTTCAGCTTGGCCCTATCCTAAGCCAACCTCACAATCTCTGACATCGTTGTTATGTGCTGTCGAGTTGCTCGCGACTCATAACAACCCTATGTACAACGGCCCTAAACTCTGCTTTGTCCTGTGCCAATGGCACTGTCTCTGACACTCCCATCCCGATTACCCCAGTCACTGAATGAATCCACCTCATAGAGGGCCTTCGCCTCCTGCGCCGTCCCTCCACCCACCCAAACATGAGGTCCCTCTCCAAGGACCGGTCCCTCCTTACATGTCCAATGTATGTTAGATGTAGCCTCAGAATCCTTGCCTCCAGGAAGCCGCCTGGTTTAACACTTTCCAGGATGAATCTGTTTGTTTTCCTAGAAGTCCATGGTACCCTCAGTACTCTTCTCTTGTACCATACCTGACCTAATTTCCATAGTCACCATGTCAACCCATCTTATCTAGGTTCTTTCTCTCCTTCCTTTAGGAATGATGTTCTTCTCAAGGATTAACCCCTTCTGGCAATATGTCCAAAGTATATGACAGAGTTTCAAAATTCTTGCTTACAAGTAGTAACCTGGTTTCACCCTTTTCAAGACAGATCTGTTAGTTCTTTTTGCAGTCCATGGAATGTTCAGTACTCTTCTCCAGCAGCACAACTCAAGGGGGTCAATTATTTTTCTCTTATACTTATTCATTGTTCAGCTCTCAGACGCATAGCAAATAATTGGGAAGACCGTGGCCGGGATCAGTTGCACTTTTGTCTCTAGAGTGACATCGTTGTTCTCTAGCACTCTGAAGAGATCCTTGAGAGCAGATTTTTCTAAATGCAACATTTCTTTTCTGACTGCTGGCGACAAGGGTGCTGGTTGTATATTTGAGCAAGATGAAATCATTAACAGTTTCAATGCATTCTGCATCTATTATATATAATACTGCCTACTGGACCAATCGTAAAGACTTTTGTTTCCTTGATGTTGAAATACAATCCATATTGAAGGCTCCTGTTCTTGATCTTCTACAGCAAATGTTTCAAGTCCTCTTTATTTTTGAGGAGCAAGGTTGTGTCATCTGCATATAAAGGTTGTTGATGAGTCTTCCTCCAATCCTGATGCCACATTCTTCTCCAAAAAGTTCAGCCTTTCACATAATATGTTCAACATATAGATTGAAAAGGCATGGAGAAAGGATACATCCCTGATGCACTCCTTTCTTGATTTTGAAACATGTAGTAGTAGTCCCTTGTTTTGTTTGGACAACTGCTCTGTAGCCTAGGTATTGTTTTCACAGGAGCACAATCAAGTTTTCTGGGATTCCCATTCTTCTCAATGTCAACCACATCGTGTTGTGATCCACAAAGTCAAATGCCTTTGCATAACTGATAAAACACAAATAGATATCTTGCTGGTACTCTCTTCTTTCTCCATCTGACATCAGCAGTGTTGTGCCTATTGCCCTGACCTTTTCAAAACTCAGCTGCATTTCTGGAATGTCTCTGCTAATTTACTGTTTTGGTTGTTTTTGGATAATTCTCAGGAATATTTTGTTTGCATGTGATATTAGAGATATTGTTTCATCATATTCATATAATTTGATCACTTTTGGGGAGAAATTGGAAGAAACATGAATCTCTTCCAGTCAATAGTATTTTAAAATATGAATTCAGTGCTGCATCTTACTCTGATATAAACAAATTGCTACAAAAATTGATGATGTAAGTGTATAAAAAATCGTGGGTTTGTATTTTAAGATGATGACAGTGAATTTGATGGTCTACTCTCAGAAAACTCTGAGGTATCTTCAGGTTTTGAAGGAATTTGGAAAGGCTAATGCAGTTCAAAATCTTTTTGATGAGGCTACAGATGTAAACATTTGTTTCAATTATTTCATTTAAAAAAAAACCCAAATGAAGTTTAACTTTTTTTCAGTATAGCCTGTACAAACAGGAGCCTGAATAAGACACAAACTTGTCAAAGAAAAATCAAACATTTTCTACTCAAAAATAACAATAGAATAGAAGTAACACTAAACCAAATGAAATAGGGGGGGGGGAAGTCTTGCTAGACCTGGAAAACATGTTTTAGCTCTCTTGGGTTTCACTGCACTAAAAAGTGAATTTTATCAATATCTTTATCTGAATAGTATATGCATCTACCTACATTTAATGTGAAAAGAGCATGAAAATAAAAACGATTTCTTGTCATTTCCAGTTTTATGAGAGGGAAAAAAGAGAACACTTTTTGAGCGTTTCTGAAATGAGATTCTTAATAGATAGTGAAAGAAAAGTTCTGAGAATGTCTCTTGAAAATGTCAGAAGAAAAATTTGGAGAACCCATGTAATGAATTGAATTGTACCCCACCAAAAAGGTATGTTTGTATTGATGTAAGGTGGAAACTATATAATGATCCCTCCTGATCTAATAAACCAAACTGTCATAAAACGATTTGAATGTGATGCAATACTCCATAATTCCATCACAAACCTTATTGGATATAAACTGAGTCCCATGAATTGTGATGTTTTCTTAAAACTCCTTTCTCTCACAAGAGATAAAACTCTGAAACCAAACTCAATTCCATTGAGTTTATTCTGATTCATAAGGACCCTCCCTGGGGCTTTTGAGGCTGCAAATCTTTATGGAAGGAAAATGACTGCCCATCTTTCTTCTGTGTAGTAGCTGGTAGGTTTCAACAATGGGCATTTTGGTTTTCATTACAATAATAATGAATTACATCATTAAAGAGCTTTCACAAGAGATTAAACAAGAAAAAAAATCAAGCAGAGAACTGGGATGGAGGTGGGATAAGGCAATGTTAGGAGCAAGAGAGAAGAGCTGGATTGACATAGTAACTGAGATGATAGGATTAGATGTGTCAGAGACAGTGAGATTGGCTCAGGAAGGACGAGATTCAGAGATATTGAACATAGGTTAGCTATGAGTCGCAGGTGTCTGAATAGCAAATAACTACAACTACAACAACAACAACCAACAACATAAAATGTCTAGGCGGCCTTAAGTTATTTTTTACCTTTTAGTGAGATATTTATCATTTGATACTTGGGCAGTGATCTAATATCTGAAATCACTTTCTATAATAGTTAAATATAAACTTCTGGCTGTAAAATAAATGACAGAGAGCACACAATTAGATCACCTATCTAACAGTTGGAAATGCAACAATAAGATAAACTATAATGCTTTTAATTATAAAAAATCATGAAAGAAAAATATTACCAAAAAAATAACACTAAGAAACACAAGACAAATGTTCGAACATCAAAGTGTAACAAATGGTAAAAGTTTCTTCTTTAGCATGTAATTAGTTGCCCTGAGTCTGAACATAACTAGAACAGATGGCCAGAGGACATAGAGTACAAAACACATCTTCAGTTCTGGCTTCAGCCCACTCCATCTACACCCCCTTTACTGCCAAACTAAGCATCATGCTAATCAATCTGCCAGCCCTACCCTTGTCCTCGCTCTACCTTATAACTCGAGTACCAACAGTGCCTAATGGACAGTTGGAAGAGTGGTTCTCCTCGGCTGTATGGTGAATATTTTTTAGAAATAGAAGCAAGGGGAATTTCCCTGTCAATATATTTAACTAGAAAAATTAATTTCACCACACTACTTTCTCTGAAATTTACCATATCCACAAGTGGTGACTGGGAAGGAAGACAAGAAAAAAGGGCATAGAATGAGAAAATAAGAGGAGAGTAGTAAGGAAACTAACATTTACTGAGTAACTATCCTTCATATGCCAAAGTCACTGGGTGGAGCAAACGTTTGCATGACTGCTAACCTAAATTAACAACCTTGGTACCAGCAGTTAGGAAATAAGGACATATAGCTCTGGGAATATTTGCAGTCCTATAGGGACCTCTCCAAATTATTGAGGAGTAATGATGTCAATTTGAGGTCTAAGGCACATCTGATTCAAGCAATAGTCTTTCCCATCACTATCTATGCATCTGAGAGCTGGACAATGAGTAAGGATGAGAGATAAAGAATTGATGCCTCTGAACTGTGGTGTTGGAGAAGAGCACTGAACATGCTGCGGATGGCCAAGAGAACAAACAGATATGTCTTGTAGAGATATGCCTTGCAGTCGGAGTGCTCTTTGGAGGCAAGAATGATGAGGCTACATTTCACATACTTTGGGCATGTTCCTAGGAGGAGTTATTCCTTGGAGAAGGACACGATACTGGGAAGGATGGAGGGCCAGCGAAGGAGAGGAAGACCCTCAACCAGATGGATTGACATTGTGACTGTTGCAATGGGCTCTTGTGTGTCAGGAATTGTGAGCATGACACAGGATAAAACACGCTTCAAATCCGTCATTCATAGAGTCCCTGTGAATTGTGATCAAGTACAAGGCACCTAACTGTAAAAACAACTGATCTAAATGAGTAGAGTGCTGATGGCCTAGTGGTAAGAAGCAGCACTGCAATCCTAAAGGCATGTGATTCGAATCTACTAGCCACTTGGTGGGAGAAAAATGGACAATCTCCTTCCATGCAATATACTGTCTCTGAAAGCCTGCTGGAGGGTCGGCTTTTAGTTGGTTCCAACTCAACAGCACACAACAGCAATTGTATGACCAAGGTTGAAGAAAAGGGTGTGTATTAAGAAAACTTATTCCATGTATTTATAATGTCTCTTACTAGCTTTAGCATATTTTAAACAGCACTGTATGCAGAGGAGAAAGCTTTAGTGGCTGAGAGTTGTGCTGTTAGTAACCCAAAGGTGAGCAGTTCAAATCCGACGGTTGCTTAGAGGGACAAAGGTGGGCGATCCCCTCTCATGTGAATTACAGTACTTGGAAATCCACTGGAAGGTCAACTATGAGTCAGCTCTGACTGAACAGTAATGAGTTGAATATGAAAGGAAATACTTTGTTGGAGAGAGATGTTTTACTCAATTTTTCAATACTAATGTAACAAACTCCAGGTGAAAATACAGGCGACTTAAATATACATTGAAAAGGTAATTTTAAAAAGCTGGACTTTATAAAGAAAAATGTAAACTTAGAATTGGAAGAAGACTCATCAAAACCTGTGTTTTTCAGATGACACAACTTTGCTTGCTGAAAGCAAAGAGGACTTGTAACATTTGCTGTAGAAGATCAAAGACGGCAGCTTTCAATATGGATTACATATCAACATCAAGAAAACAAAAATCCCAGCTATTGGGCCAATAGACAACATTATAATAGATGGAGAGAAGACTGATGTTTTCAGCTGATCCACAATCAACACCCTTGCTTAAAACATTAAAAAAAAAAAATCAAAAGTCATTTTGCACTGCGAAAGTCCGCTGTCAGAGACCTCTCCAAAGAGCAAGGGTGTCAGTTTAAAGGCCAAGGTGGCCTGATACAAGCCATAGTCGTTTCAATTACTTGTTATGCATCTGAAAGTCGAACAATCAGTAAGAATGATAGAAGAATCAATGTCTTTAAGTTGTAGCTTTGAAGTAAAGTACTGAATATGCCATGAACTGCTAAAAAAGCAAATATGTCTTGGAGAAATGCAACTAACATGCTCCTTGGAGAAAAGGATAATTAAACTTTGTCTCATATATTTTTTTTGTTTTAATTTAGGTTGTTTATTTTTCATTTCAATGAACATCTACAGAGATTTTTGGATTCCATTCATTTATTGTTGCACCCTTCTCCCCCCACAAACCCCTCCCCCCTCCCCCCCTTTTGTTCCTCTCCTTGAAAAGCAAAAGAAAAACTCCCTCATTGGTACACAATCCCCCCCCGCAGCTCCCCAAACCACACCCCCTACCCCCAAATACAATCCACTCTGCAACCCTCATTGCATACTCCTACGATAAAAATAATGCCCTAAAATATAATACTTTTTTTTCAGGCTGATCCTTGGAGGCAAGGGTCTGGGGCTTCGCCTGACATACTTTGGACATGTTGTAAGGAGAGACAGGTCTTTAGAGAGGGACATCGTGCTGGGTAGAGTAGAGGGACAGCGCAGGAGGCGAAGACCCTCTACGAGGTGGACTGATCAGTGACTGGGGTAATCGGGATTGGTGTGTCAGAGGCAATGAGATTGGCACGGGATAGAGCACGGTTTAGGGCTGTTGTACATAGGGTCACTATGAGTCGCAAACGACTCGACAGCACATAACAACAACAACAATTCCTTCAAAAAGGACATCATGCTTGGAGAGGTGGCGGATCAGAACAGGAGAGGAAGACCATCAAGGAGGTGGATTGATGCAGTGACTATAACAATTAACTTGAGTTTATCAGAGATGATGAAGATGGCACAGGATAGGGCAAGGTTTCAGATCCATTGTTTGTATATAGGGTTGCTGTGAACAGTAGTTGACTTGAGGGGACCTAACGACAACAAAAATGTGGATAATGAAAAGTCTCACTCATTGCAATGGAATTGGTTCCAACTCATTGCAACCCTCTATAAGGTTCTTAAGGTCATAAATCACAAGGGAAAAAATGTCCCAGAAAACACTATTTTAAAGCCAAAAGCAAAAATTAGACTGATGCATTATCATCAAACATTAACACAGTTAAGAATGCTTCTCAAAACTATGCAAAATTTAAAAACACCTTTTCCATATTAATACATTTTAAAAGGAAAAATTTTTATATTCTTAGAGAACACTTTACACAAAAAGCTCCTATTTCAGTTTTGTGATGTGTGCGTCCTTATTATTGTTGTTATTACCGGTAGAAATGGGAACAAAAAGTGTGATATTTCACTATATTTTGTCCATATTTTTTCCTTTTTCCAGATTTAATGAAGCTGACTACAACATGATATGCACTGAGACAATGTAAGTCCAAGTTATCTAAAGTCTCTCTTCAAGCTATTTTGAAAGGAACTGTGTTCCTACACAGTTGAGTTTCTATGTTAGGTAAGAAGCAAAGCATGTATGTTTCACTTCTAAGGACAGAGAGAAAACTGCTTTCTTACCAGACAAGCATTATAACAATGACCTTGGGTGTGGCCAAGAGCAAAGCAAGAAACAGAGACTGCTCTGCAAATGAAAAGAACCCAAGTTAGGGTAAAACTCTGCTGAGGTATAAAAAGTCTCAGTGAAGTTGTCTGAATTTACTAAAATTTCAACATTTCACTGAGAATTTTAAAATGCGTAGAGTACAAAAAAAGTTCCCCTGACAAATAATTAGACAGAGTAAGTGTGAGATACAAAGTGTTACTATTCTGCTGTTCTACTATCTAACAGACAAGTAGGAAGCATATATTTATCCACAAATATAATGTATATTGATATCAAGATCTCCACAGGATTTATATGGTGGAGTGGACCTGGGGGAGGGTTTGTGAAATAATGAAAGAATCTTTTCTTTTACTTTTCCAAGAGGGTAACGTCTGGTGGGGGGGAGCCTTGGGAGGGGACAAATCTACAACAATGAATGAATGGAAATCCAAAGACTCTGTAAATTTTCACTGAAATTAATAACAAATTTAAATTAAAAAAAAAGAATTAAGATAGAGTAAGGATGGCAATGGAACCACCTTACCTCTGTAA
>NW_006399784.1:11231606-11233935 GCF_000299155.1 Elephantulus edwardii
AAGCACAATTGATAACAGTGCATCTAAATTCCAAAATCAATCTCCATAATAGTCTATGTGTTTCCTACTGCCAAGGGGGCCCTTTAGAGTAGTGAGAGAAGACATTCACCCTGAAACCCACAGCGTTCCTTTTCAGCAGGAAGTAGCTAAGAGAATATGCCATCCCCTTTTCCTTATGAATCAGAGTGAAGTCTCTCTCAGGGAGGAGTGATAGGGAACAGCAAGGGACACACTGACAAAGGAGATTAATCCGAACTGGCTTTGACAAGCACTGTGGCAATTGGACAATTAAAACAGACATTGGGAGGGGGGAAAGAAGAACGAACTGGGGATTAGGGTGGAGAAAACAGTGCAAAAGTGAATGAATTAAAACCCAAAATCTCTGTAAATGTTCATTAAAATGAATATAATTTAATTTTTAAAAAAAGAATAACCATTTTGTGTGTGTGCGTGTGTGTGAAGACATCTATCAGTTACATGTTATCTAACTGAGAATTTGGGTACTTTGATTACAGAGGTGATTAAGGAAATTTTCCTAAAATTGATTGAGTTAAATTATGCAGAGTTTCTCTGTAAGTGTAAATGTACTAAATAGAGACTAAGTGGCATTGTTCTTTATACCATAGAGTCAGAATGAACTAAGCACTGAGCCACCAATGGGTTTTCAGAGGTAGTAAATTACAAGGGAGGAGATTATCCATCTTTCTCTGGAGAAATAGTGGGTGGATTCAAACTGGATACTTTTGCATTGGCAGCACATATCATTCAGGAGGCTGGGCTTTATGAGGAGGAATGTGACATCAGGACAGAAGAAAAATTTGCCAACAACCTACGTTATGCTGATGGCACAATCTTGCTTACTAAAACTGAAGAGAACCTGAATGAAATGCTTGCTGCAGAATGTTAAGGACTGTAGTCTTCTATATCGATTGAAGCTCAACATCAAGAAGACATAGATTCTCACCACTGGGACAATTGGCAGCACCATGATAGATGGAGAAGAGCCTGGAGTTGTTAACAGTTACTTATAGCTTGCTTGACTCCACAGTCAACACTCTTGACACTACCAGTCAGAAAATCAAAAGACAAATTGCATTAGGTAAATCTGCCATCAGGGACATTTCCAGAGAACTGAGAAACATTGAATGTCAGTCAATTGAATAAGGTGCATCTGATCCAGGCCATAGTCTTCACAGCAATTGCTTGCTATGCATCAGAGAGCTGGGCAAAATGACTAGGATGACAGGAGAAGAACTAATGCCTTTGAGCTGTTGTGCTAGAGAAGAGTCTTAAACACACTATGGACTGTCAGGGGAAAAAAAGGTCTGTCTTACAGAGGGTGAAATCAATTTTCTCCTTGAGGCTAGGATTTTGAAGCTCTATCTCACATACTTTGGGCATGTTACCAGGAGAGACCGATCCTTGCAGAAGGACATCATGCTTGGAGTGTTGGAGGGACAGAGCAGTAGAGGACAATCCCGGATGAGATGGATTCATACGGTGACTAGCACAATGGGGTAAGTGTGTTGGAGTCAGTAACTCCGGCTCAGGACAGGCATGCTTCAGAGCTGTTGTACATAGGGTCACTATGAATCACAGGTGACTTGATGGTACATAACAACAACCACAACAATAAGAAGCTATCAGAACGCCTAATGCTCTAAGTCACCTGTGACCCAGTAGACTCAGACTCAGTAACCCTAAAGGGCGAAGTAGAAATGACTCATTGGCTTTCTAAGTACAGAAACATCCTTCTCCATTGTTAGTGACTATGAGTTTGCTATGGATTAAAAATTGACATGAAAAGTATCAACAACAATTCATTGCTGTGTACACAAGCAAAAGATAGCACCTTTCAACAGATGCATACTCATCTAACTGGAAACAATTGGGAATATTTTAAACAACCTAATAACAGCAGGCAAACCATCATAACCAAGCCTCTGCTTCCTTAATACATTTTACTTGCATAAATTCATAGAAAATTAATAAAAACATACAAATAATATCTAAGTAAGTAACATTGAGGTAAAAAGTAATTCAAGTATTTAAAAATACACTTCAATCAAGAAAAACAGGAGTGGCATCCACTCCCTCAACAAGAAGTCTCTGGAGAGTCTATGAACTTTGATAAATGACAGTAATTACAGAAAGGCTTCAGGCCTTTTGTTTATGGGGCACTACGAGTCATGCTCAACTTGATGGCAATAAACAGCAACAAAAGGCATTTGATTGTGTGGATCATAACAAACTGTGGCTGACTCTGAGAAGAATGGGAATCCCAGAACATTTAATTGTGCTAATGTGAAACCTGTACTTGGATCAAGAG
>NW_006399784.1:11234775-11236361 GCF_000299155.1 Elephantulus edwardii
TGGAGGGACAGTGCAGGAGGGGAAGACCCTCTATGAGATGGATTGATTCGGTGACTGAGGTAATCGGGATGGGTGTGTCAGAGGCGGTGCGGTTGGTGCAGGATAGAGCAGGGTTTAGGGCTGTTGTGCATAGGGTCGCTATGAGTCGGAAACGACTCGACGGCACATAACAACAACAAACAATAACTTATTTTAATTAATCTATCTATGTGATCAAATCATACAATAATACTTTGAAATGATATTTATATGCATATCATATAAATGTACCAAAACAATATGAAATTGGTATTAATAGCAGATCTATATGATGATATTTAAAATTAGAACTGCCCCAAGGACTAAGTTGCTGACAGACCAATGACACACGTGAATTTACTGAAGCACAAATACAGCAATGTTCCTAGCAGTGCTGCTACTCACCATTGCAAGAACATGGAAACAGCCCAAATGTCCAACCACAAACAAATAGATTAAAAAATTATGGTACATTCATATAATGGAATACTATGCAGCACACAGGAATAATGTTCTGTAAATCACTACCTGATCTGGGAGGGACTGGAAAGTATTATGCTCAGTGAAGTCAGTCAAGTGATTTTATAGAGTATATATACAAAAACTGTATAAGACCATTATTGTTGAACGTGTATGAAGATCTAAGGGGGAGAAGGTGAGAGCAGAGGGAGAGGGAAGGGGGGATTAGTCACTGAGGTTGCACAATTTGATGGGTTGAGGGAGGGAGGGTTGGGTAGAGAAAATGGGGAAAACAATATATATGAACTTTGAAAGAAACCAGTACAAAATTTAAAAAATATTTTAAATAAAATATCCTTATGATTTTTCATATTATATATATACAAGTTATTATATGTCAACTTTTGACACTATGCCTCAATATCTCTTTTTCTATCATATGATCAGTCCAACTAGCCCATCCATTGTCTTCAAGTTGACTCTGGCTCATAAAAACTAAATAGAAGGGTAGGACTGTCTTTTAGGTTTCTGAGGTTATAAATCTTTATGGAAAAGTTGCCTCATCTTTCTACCCCAAAGGAACTGGCATGTTTGAACTATCACCAGCAGGAAAACTGTTTAACTACTATGCCAAAAGAAACCAAACATTTCAAATTCTAATTTATTCTTCAATATTTGGTCAATTTGAGCTCATCAGTAAAAAGTGAGCTGCCTCTGTTTTACCCAAACAGACTTGTACTCAATTAAAGTTATTTATGTGATATAAAAAATTTCAGAGAAAAGACTCACAAAGGATCTTAACTCTCTAACTTTTAGAAGCCTCTGAAAATTTACTGGAGGTTCAGCTATGACTTTCTAGAGCTGTATATCACAAAGGAGGAATATGCCTATTTTTCTCCCATGGAGGATAAAAACAACCAGAAAAATGTTGTCTTGTTTTAGCAGTGAATTCCCGGCAGACTATATCACTAGACAAATTGAGAATCTGATATTGGAATATTTTCTTCCTGTTTTACTATTGTCTCTGTGGTAACTGTTTAAATTTATACTTAGTTATGTACACTTAATGTAAGTCAATCGTACTTCAATAAACTTGAGAGAAAAAAGTA
>NW_006399784.1:11236725-11289232 GCF_000299155.1 Elephantulus edwardii
AAGAGGGGCATCCACTTCCATAATAGCTTGCTTCCAGAAACGCTATGAACCTGGAGAGAGGATGAAAGGCACCCAAGTGTCAAGGACACTCCTTCATAGGGTCGCTATGAGTCTCCTGACAGCACTTAACAGCAACAACCGGTATTGCTTTGAAGGTTTCACACAGCAGATTTAGAAATTTCCGTGTGAAAAGAATCTGTTTTCTCATAAAGAACTAGCATAACTAGTTACAATGTGAGTTTTTCTTTTACATGTTATATTCATTACAGTGTTTTTTTATATTTAAAAATTTTCAATTTAATCATCCTTTATTCCATTTGGCTGAATAACACACAGTCATTCTAAAATTGTGATTTATTGTAACATTTATGGTTTTCCAACTAAGTTAAGGATTGGGAAATGGATAGAAACAGAGTTAAGAACAAGAATAGAGACAGGGATAAGTTTGGAACAGAAAATAAGGGTAGGGAAGTGAAGAAAACACAGCCTAGGAGGGAAAAGCATGAAGGTTACCTTCCCATTGCACCTTTGAGAGGGACAAGGGACAGCAAAATTTAAATAGGTCAAACTAAAGACAAAATCAAATGATACATAAGCATGCATCACTTACCCTAAAAAACTCTTTTGTGGAGCCAGAGTCTAAAGTCCCATAAGCAATTTCTGTTTGCTTAGAAAGATCCTCAGCACTTTCGATGGGAGACACCATCCTCTCTACAGTCAGGAAGGCAGCTAAATTAGCCGTGTAGGATGAGATTATGATCAGGGTAAAGAACCACCACACACCTCCAACAATGCGCCCAGAGAGGGATCTAATAACAAGTATGAAATGGATTTGTAAAGTGAAATGAAGGAGCTGGTAGAAAATCAGTTTAGCAGTTTTATGAAAATATCAAGTCAACAGGGAAAATTTCATTTTAAACATTTAAAAAATATCTGCTAGTTAACGATACCACACAGTATTATGTATTCTGGGTAAGAAGTACAGATTAGCTAGATTTGATGACATTTGCAGAGGCCAAGTTCTCATTTTTTCCTGGAATTCTTTCAGAGTTAAAATGCCCAGTTTATGATATGAAACTCTGCCAAGAAGCAATTTTAAGAACTCTCCAAATATTCCATCCAATACATATAATATTTTATCCACTCATAGCATAAGTAGATATGAACAAGAAAATCTCAAATCAGTATTCTATTTCAGCACAATACATACAAATAAATTGTTTTTTATAAGATTATTATTATTTTCACTTTAAGCATGGAAGAAATCCTCCATTTTATTGAGCCAATGAAATTCCAAAATTTTCAGAATGGCCCAAAACTTCATTTGAGTTTTACATGTGAAAAAAATATGAATATCTGAGAGAGTGTAAAACAGAAACAAAATAAAACTATGATTTAATAAAGGTATGATACAAAATGTAACTTTTAATGAACAAGGTGTTGAAGCCTCAGCGCATGGATTGCTATCATTCTGTTCCTTTGTGCTTCCTGCTCAAGAAAAAAAAAAAGAATACCTACGAAAACAATTAGATATTTTTTATCAAGAGATAGATTTCTACTTTGAAATATAATAAAGCAACAACATTTTAAAGACTATACTTTTTTATATAAAAATCTAAAGGTTTTTCAAAAGTTAATGATTCTCAAATAATTTACTTTGGAAGTCTATATATATATATAGATAAATATAGAAATGAAGGTAGTGGTATGCATATAACGCTTTGCTTTCCGATTCCCCAACTCACAGCAGCCCAGTATGACAAAGTAGAACTGTCTCACGAAGTTTCCAAGAGTGTAAAGCTGACCACCAATATTTAAGAGCCAAGCTCTGTAGCCACAGCTTCCCAAAAGAAATATAACTTTGGGAGAATGGTAAGAAGCTGTATTATCATCCCAAAGGCAGTTGATTCAAATCCACTGGCGGCAGGAGAAGGATGAGCAATTTCCTCCCCTGTGGATTACTGCCTTTGAAAACCTGCGGTAGGGTCAATTTTGGGTCAGTTCGACTCAATGACACACAGCAACAACAGCCCAGTAACATGTATATGTAATTTTGAAAGGTTTGATAGACCTCTGCACATAATTATGGTAAATAATTAACGTTGTTGTTGTCTGCCTTTGAGTTGGAAAGGACCTATAGCTGACCATCCAGTGAATGGGCCATTCTCTGGCTGGTGAATTAGAACCACATGCTGTGGGATTACAGCAGAGCTTTTCACCACTAGGCTACTAGAGCTGATCTGAATGGCATTAGCAGACAATAAAAGAATTATTTAGCCAATAATTCTATTATATCGAATAGATGGATTTCTCTAATTCAAATAATAAAAAATTTCCTAAAAATTTTCCTGACAATTAACAGTAAGGAATGACCTATTGATAAAATATAGATAATGAAAATATTTTGGTAAAGTGTTTATGAAATAAACTACACAGACAGTCAATGGAAAGAAAAAAGACTACTTAAAAATAGAGCTCTTGAGATATAAACTTATTGCTGAGAGGGAGAGAGAGAACAAGAGAAGGCAGCAATGAAAAAGGAGAGACTTTAATTAATCACTTATGACAAAATATCTAATTTTCAACGAGTAAAATAAACATAAGATAAACACTTCCTATGTATTCTGAAAATTATATTAATGTATCTTAAATTTAGGAAATCTGTATTTAGACACAAGTCTCCCAATATTCACTATTTACTTACAAATAGCAGGAAGTATTATTACATGAGCATGTGCCCTGTATTTAAGAGGGCAGACTTTGTACCTGATTGCTTAAAACTTTAAAAGAACATATATGATTACTTCTGTCTCTATACAGTTTATTAATATAACTAGATATGAAAGGTATTTTTATAAATTATTCTGCTTTGATGTTAAATAAAAGTAAGTAAAAGACCTCCAAAATGTCCTTTATTCCAATCTTCACATAAAATTTAATGAAATAAAAAAAAATTTCAATTGATTTAATGCTCACAAGCTTTATCATAATAAAAGTGCTGGACTAATAAATCATATAAATAAAGTCAAGCAAATTATTTTTAAAATGTGTTCATTTTTAAAAGGACTTAGTAATAATGCTTCTTAAAGAACTCATGAGAAATTGTGCAAAGGAGAAAATGTAATCTCAATTTTCATGGTAAACAAAAATGTCTTTATAATTAAAGGTAAACTTTGACCTGTAACCTCAGAACTAAAATTGAAGTAAGTAAATGCAGATACTTTTTTAATATCTTTTTTAATCCTTGTTAAATGAGGATATTAAACATTATATGTACTTTTACATTTACTAAATACACTAAAAATATTGGAGGGAGACACGAAAAAGATGTTGAATAAAAATATTCTTTGTAATAAATGTCTGTTATATTATCTATGACTTACTCTTTAGAAAGTAGTAAGAATTTTTACATTTAATTTCAGACATTTTTACCAAGTCAATTAAGTAAAAAATATTTACTAAAAATATTGGAGGGAGACACGAAAAAGATGTTGAATAAAAATATTCTTTGTAATAAATGTCTGTTATATTATCTATGACTTACTCTTTAGAAAGTAGTAAGAATTTTTACATTTAATTTCAGACATTTTTACCAAGTCAATTAAGTAAAAAATATTTACAGGTTATAATTTATAATGTGTTCTATTAATATTGTTAATATCATTCCATATTATATTTTACTTTAAAGATAATAAATATTTTGCATATATTTTTAAAAACAGTGTCACTCTTTTAATCTGTTAAATTCCTGTTTGTTTTTAAGGCATCAAATACATTGCTCTTCTGATCCTGATTGTTGTCTAATAACAATGATTTACTTCCCTAAAATTAATTACATTTGTCAATATTGTGTTAAATTAGTGTTTAAAAATATAAAATACATAATGTTAAAGATAGAAAGTTGTACTTCATAATTTTTATCATAATATCCTTCATATATTATAAGGCAAAAAAGAATCAATTGATAACAACAAAAATTTTCTCTCTAAAAATCTTTTCTGTTGGAATAGAAATAGGTAAAACTGAAATAGATATTGATCTCGGAAAAATCAAAAGTCAAAACAAAGGTTGTATTTTAAGAAGCAGGCTTGTTGAAAAGTAGATGACTAGATGTCACGATGGATTCTGGAACAATTTTTGACTATTGAATGTGTCTCTTGTATTAGGTTTTATCATGTTTCCCACATTTTCACAAGCACTGGTTACCAAAGAACTACCTTCAGTGCACCAATAATGGTGTGTCAACCAAACAGAACCAAGGGTGGTTGATTTTGGGGAACCCAGGTCAACATAGCTGACCTTATGATGCACCCTATATACTTCTCTCTGCTCATTCAGAGGTAAGAACATAATTTCTGTCACTTCAGATGATTAATTAACTTAAGTCATAAAATGAACATATTAATGAAACTATGAATCTTATACTTTGTTGAAAGTTATATTGAAGGTTTTCATAATGAAAACCAATATATAGATGCTTTTCAAATACATACTTTGTCATATTTCAAATTCAATGCTGTTACCTAGAGAAGCTGTAAGGAATCTACTAGAGGCAATATTCATGCATTTAATATTTTTAATAAGGCCTTATTTTCAAGGAAGTAAGTGATATAATTCTTGTAAATATATATTTACCTTCTTTCAGTAGGTGGGATATTTTGAAAAGACTGCAGAGATACAACTAAATATTTTATCTTCTCGGGTCATTTTCCAGAATTAATTACTTGTTATGCTTGGAAGTACTTAAAAATAGCAATGTAATGAAATAATAATATTAGGAAAAATTTTTCAGTATTTACTAATACAGATCACAGGCTAAAAGACTATAGTGGAGCCCAGGTTAAAATGTACTAGTAGATTGGTAACACTTTGGGCTCTAAAGGTGAAAGTAATCATGCAAGATTGATTTACTCCCAGGAAAAAAGGAGAAAGAAATGTTAATCTTTCTTATTCATGTCTATGATGTGAACAAAGGCCTTAAGAATGTTATGATATAATTTATAATTAGGTTTTATAACAGTGATTAGCATACTCAAAACGAGATAGTGGTATATCAATTTACTGTATAAGGTGAATGCATTGTGTTATTTAATATGACACAACCTTTTCTAACAGAGTAGCTATCACTATGACCCTAACAATTGTTATTTGTAGATATTTGGAAAATATATTATCATACATTTATTTTCATCAATGCAGCAACCTAACTAGAAAAATAATTTTCATATTTCCTTTCTCATTCCATTTTTATGAACTAATAATGGAAAAATAAAATAGATGAGATGTATGCCAATGAAGTTTTGTCCAAGAAGTAGTTAATAAATAATATTGCCCATTTTCCCATATACAGGTCTGTGGATTATCACACAGATGACTGTAAAATGAGAATATGCAGCAAAAACACGGTACCCCTCCAAGAAGGCATGGAATGATAGGAACCTTATGCATTTTATAGCCTCTTCATGGTGTGTATACTTTCACCCGGGAAATATATGATCAACATCCAGAGTATATTGTTCAAATATTTCACAGTCTTATGCCATTTGTAAGAATATGTCCTGAAGGAGTCTTGGACTGCTTGGACATGTAGCTGGCAGCTGTTTACTTCTTTGAGTGAATTTATAAACACCATGAATATCCATTTGAGACTTAAAATGCACAAAGCTGAAGCAGGTGAGTAACCAACCTTGGCGAAATATCGCATCCTTGCTGCATAAAGGCACCCAAGGAAAACCAGAGACTATTAAAAATCCCAAATTCATTAGTTGATTCACTACTTTGTGTTTCTCTTCCATCTTCAAACTCCTCAGTGTGCCACTCGTAGGGGCTAAATCTGCTGACCAGGAATAAAACTACACTGACCCCAATGTAGGCAAAAACAATGCACATCCAGATCTCATAGGCTAAAGGATCAAGAAATGAAAACACTCCCGGTTTAGACTTCTGAGGCTTCTTGATCATGATAGATATCCCGAGGCTCATAAAGGGCTTTGAGAAGTCAATCACCTCTTCTCTCACAAGGGTAATAGTTAATGGTGCAATTGCAATATCAGCTTTCTGTAAGGGAAACAGAGAAATGTGATAGTACCTAGAATCATAATCAGAAAGGAATAATTACATCCCTGGATGAAAAAGAAAGAAAAGAACGACATGGAAATTATAATAATTGCTTACATAAGGCCTCAATAAAAAAGAAACAAAAATTAAAAAAGCAAAAATAAATACTGTCCAAACACTTCTCCTTTACCATAAACATACAGTAGGAATGCTTGGCTTGAAGTTGGTAATGCCATGAGCTTATGTCTTTTGTATCAATGAGTTTTGTGAACTTTGTACAATACAAATGTCCCCTAAACTTAACAAGAAATGAGAAGTAGATGGTGCTAATATGCCTATTTCATTTAATCTGCATATTTACTTCTATATTTAGCCTATAATTTTTCCAATGTTTATAAGGAAAAAAGATAGTCTTTCTAGAAATTGTGGGAAATCAGGGGGAAGGCATTTTGCTTAACAACTACTCATATGTAAAGGCTTTGTGAAAAGGGATCTACTTACCCCATAGACAAGTTCTCCAACCATCCCATTCCAAATCTTTGTGTCTGCATCCCTGGCCCCATACTTGCCATCACCAACAATTGTCAACTTGTATTTGAACCCACAATGTTTGGCAATTTCTGCAGCCAAGTCAACACAGTAGCCCTCATAGCGCTCATTGCCTTCAAGCATTTCGTGATTTTTCTTCATCATAACATATGGAGATTCCTATATGAGAAAGCAATATTTTAGTTGACTAAAGCAACTTGTAAGTATTTGAATATCCACATTTGACATGATCATCACCTGTTGATCAGAGACATTATAGATTTATCAGTGGTATCTTTGCAATTA
This sequence comes from Elephantulus edwardii, assembly GCF_000299155.1. NCBI lineage: Eukaryota > Metazoa > Chordata > Mammalia > Macroscelidea > Macroscelididae > Elephantulus > Elephantulus edwardii. The sequence goes on from NW_006399784.1 coordinate 11,243,617, forward strand.
CTTGCTATGCATCAGAAAGCTGGGCAAAGACTAGGGATGACAGAAGGAGAACTGATGCCTTTGAGTTGTGGTGCTGGAGAAGAGTATGGAATATACCATGGACTGCTAAGAAAACTAACAGGTTTCTCTGGGAGAGGGTAAAGCCAGGCTGTTCCTTGGAGGCAAGGATTCTGAAGCTTCATCTGACATACTTTGGACATTTTGCAAGGCGAGATCAGACCTTGGAAAGGAATATCATGCTTGGGAGGGTGGAGGGATAGCGCAAGAGAGGAAGATCCTCAATGAGATGGACTGATTCAGTCACTGGAGTAATGGGGATAGGTGTGTTGGAGACAATAAGCTTGGCAAAGGATAGAGCAGGGTTTATGGCTGTTGTACATAGGGTTGCTATGAGTCGCAGGAGACTTGACAGCACATAACAACAACAACAATATAGAAATAGGAAGAAATATTCAGGCTTCTGAAAAATATCCTCCAGTGTCTGTTAGTATATTTCATCAAAATGATTTGAGCCTCGCTAAGCCTGGAAAAGCATGACCTTCAAAACACAAGCAGCTCTTATACTTCTTTGCTATGTTTATAATAACATTATGTTAATACAATTGCACAGTCATGTTAATATTACACTGTTAACAGAGACATCAGCAGTTTGAATCAATCAGGGATTCTGAAGGAGAAAGAAGGGAACTCTACTGCAAAGATTTGCAGTTTTAGAATCCTGATGGAGGGTCAACTATGAGTCAGAACCCACTAGACAACAGGGGGCTTGATATTCTGGGTAGATATAGATATCCATTTTGGTTTTTAAAACTTCCAAAATTCCTAATTTCATATTTTGTGCATTCCCATAATTAATTAATATCTTCAGCTACTTATATTCATTTTGAGTCTTGCCACATGAGTAAATGAAAATCTTTGTAGTGCATAAAAATTGATATATAGATATTGGTTTGAAGCTCAACATCAAGAACATGATTCTCTCCACAGGGCCAAATGGCAGCACCATGATAGATGGTGAAAAGATTGAGATTGTTAACAGTTTCAGCTCACTCGGTTCCACAATCAACATTCTTGACACTAGCAGTCAAGAAATCAAAAGTACATTAGGAAAAATCTGCTATCAGGGACTTCCCTACAGTGCTAACAAGCAAGGATGTTAGTGAAGAGACTAAGGTGCACCTGATCCAGGCCTTGGTCTTTCACATTACCTGCTGTACATCAGAGAGGTAGACAATGACAAAGATGACAGAAGAAGAATTGATACCTTTGAATTATAGTGCTGGAGAAGAGTACTGAACATGCCATAAGAAATCAAGAAAACCAAAAGATATGTTTTAGAAAGAATGAAACCAAGCTGCTCCTTGGAGGCAAAGATTTTGAAACTCTATTTTATATACTTTGGGCACATTGCCAAGAGGTACCAGTCCTTGGAAACTGACATTATGCTTGGAAGGATTAAGTGACAGGGCAGGAGAGGAAGACCCAGAAAGAGATGGATAGACACAGTAAATAGAGAAAGGAAAATGGGTGTGCCAAAGACAGTGAGACTGTCTCACGATAGAACAAGGTCTAAAGCTATTGTGCATTGGGTCTCTAGGAATCATAGTCAACTCAATGGAACATAACACCAATAAAAAGGCATTGGTGAAATAAATTGCATAGGACATTTTGAATCAGACAATCATATTATCTATCCATCTATGCTGGAGATTAAAAGCTACGGAAAAATGGGATTGCAGTCATAGTTAAAAAGGTAATTTCTAGATATATCTTAAAATACAGTGGTGTGAGGAACAGGATAATATTCATACATATACAAAGAAGTCCTATTAATACCACTATTATTCAAATATATGCATCAGCAAAGAGAGTCAAAGAAGAGCAAATAAATTATTTCTACCAAGTTTTGAAGTAGAAATAAATCAAACATACAACCAAAATGAATCATAATATTATATTAAATTATAGTACTATTATATGATTACATATTATAATGAATTATCATGAGCAATGGAGAAATGATTGACATTGACAATTATTTCATTTTGCTTGAATCCATAAATAACACCCTTGCATTGAGTAAATATGCTGACAAGAATATCTCCAAGGTGTCAAGGAGCAATGATGTCAGTTTAAAGACTAAGCTGTATTCAATCCATCATCTTTTCAATTATTTCCTATGCATCTGAAAGTGGGACAATGAATAAGGATGATATTTTTTATTTCTTTTTTCATAATTGATGCCTTTGAGTTGTGGTATTGGAGATGTGAGACTACTGAATATCTCATGGATTGTCTAATTAACAAATGAATATAACTTAGAGAAGGTGAAACTAAGGTGTTCCTTGGAGACAAGGAATAGTGATGTCTCATCTTACATAATCTAGATGTGTTATCAGGAAGGACCAGTCCTTGGAAAGGTACATCATGCTTAAAATAATGGAGAATTTGCGAAAGAGAGGAAGATTCTCAATAAGATGGATTAACACAGTGACTTTAAGAATGATCTCAAGTATATCAGAGATGATGAGGATGGTATAGGATAGGACAAGATTCATATCCATCAGTTATCGGATTGCTATGAATTCCACTTTACATAACTGCAGCTAACAACTCCAAGGGCTAAAGTTCATAGGATATTAGGTGCATGGTCAATAAAAAGTAGGCTGAAAGAATTATTGTGATAGTGTTATGCTGTTTCTGCCATATTCCTTGACACCAGATTTGCTTAGTGAGAAGGAGAGTGGATGCTTTTGAGCTGTGGTGCTGGAGAAGGGTACTGAATGTACCCTGGACTGCCAGGAAAACAAACAGATTCATCTTGGAGAGGATTAAACCAAGCTACTCCTTGGAGGCAAAGTTTCTCGGGCTTCGTCTGACATACTTTGGACATGTTGCCAGGAGGGATGGGTCCTTGGAGAGGGACATCATGCTTGGGAGGGTGGAGGGACAGCGCAGGAGGGGAAGACCCTCTATGAGATGGATTGATTCGGTGACTGGGGTAATCGGGATGGGTGTGTCAGAGGCGGTGCGGTTGGCGCAGGATAGAGCAGGGTTTAGAGCTGTTGTGCATAGGGTCGCTATGAGTCGGAAACGACTCGACGGCACATAACAACAACAACAAAAAGATATAATGTTCTAGAATGATGCTGATTGTGAAGATGGCATAGAATTTTTATTTCTGCTGTAAATAGGGCCAGCATGAGTTGGTACCAAGTTGTTGTTGTTGCTGTTATGTGCCCTCGAGTCACTCGCGACTCATAGCAACCCTATGTACAACAGCCCTAAACTCTGCTCTCTCCTGTGCCAATCTCACTATCTCTGACACTCCCATCCCGATTACCCCAGTCACTGAATCAATCCACCTCCCAGAGGGCCTTCCCCTCCTGCGCTGTCCCTTCACTCTCCCAAGCATGATGTCCTTCTCCAAGGACTGGTCTCTCCTCACAACATGTCCAAAATATGTTAGACAGAGCCCCAAAATCCTTGCCTCCAAGGAGCCACCCAGTTTAACACTTTCCAGGATGAATCTGTTTTCCTAGCAATCCATGCTACTCTCAATACTCTTCTCTAGCACCACAGCTCAAAGGCACCAATTCTCCTTCTATCCTCCTTGGTCATTGTCCAACTCTCTGATGCATAACAAGTGATTGCAAAGACCATGGCCTGTATCAAACGCACCTTAGTCTCCAGAGAGACACCATTGCTCTTCAGTACTTTGGAGAGGTTAGCAACAACAAATGACTCTAGGAAGATAGCTGAATAATAGTATTACCCTAAAACTTTTAAATAACTTCCTATGCATGTGAAAGTTGGACAATAAAAAAGTTGAGTTAAGAAAAATAAGTGCCTTTGAATTTTAGTGTTGTTGAACAGTTTTTAATATTCCATGGACTGCCAAAAGAATAAATAAGTCTGTTTTGGAGAAAGTGCAACTGGAGTGCTTCGTAGAGGCAAGGTTGTCAGGAAGGCCCAGTCATTGGTAAAAGACATCATGCTCGGAAGAGGGTCAGAGAAAGAGAGGTGGGGTCTCCACAAGATGGATTGACACAGTGATAGTAACAATGAGCTAAAGCACATCAGAGATGTGAAGAGGGCACAGAATAGGGCAGGGTTCAGATCCGTTCTTCATAGGTTCGCTAAAAATCATTGTCAACTCATGGTCACCTAACAGCAATAATAAATATAAGAAAAGTAAATAAAGGGAAATTATTCAATTAGTCCAAATTCTCCTGCCTTTGAGTTTGGGAGTGTAGCTCTCTATTCTTTTGGTAATACATGGTATGTTCAACAATCTTTGTCAATATTCTTCCCTTATTCTGAAATCTCAACCTTATTGCCATCAGCTCAGAACCAGCTCACAATTGTACCTCCAGTGGCTTTAAGAAGCTATAAATTGCTCTTGAGGAGATTACCTGTCTTTCTCCAGTGGAATAGATAGTGGATTCAAAACACTTGCCTTTGGGTTGGTAGTGTGACTCCTTATCCACTTGGCCACCTTATTCTGCCCGTTTTTTTCTATTTTATTTTCTCAAAAACCTGTCATGGTGATCCACATCTTTCTTCTATCTATCCAAAGTCTATCTGTGCAATATTCAATTCATGTTTAGCACATTCAATCAAAAATATTTTATACTAGCTATTTGCCAATGTTTTACTGTTGTTATGATTGTTGTTGTTTGTCATTGAGTTGAGCACAACTCATAGCGACCCTATGAACAAAAGGCCTGAAGCCTTTCTAGAACTATCATCATTTATCAAAGTTCAGAGAGTTTCCAGAGGCATGTTATTTAGGAAATGGATGTTGTATTGAGCCCTGGTTAAAAAGATTACCTTTATCATCAAAGAGTTTACATTTTAGTGTGGAAAAAAAGAGAAGTAGACATTTTAAAATCGTACCTCATATTTAAACATAAAAGTTTACCTAGGATAGTAAGAGAGTAAAGAGGTAGGAACATCTGATGAAATTCAAGGCAGAGTCTTCAAGGTGTTTCCCAATTGATCTTCCATGTATGTAAGGAGTTAGAAATTATCTATCAAAGCTAAACTGTAGTCTTAACCTGGATAAGGAGTTTTTACACATTTCAGTTAGAACTCATGTAATTCTTTATCAGAGTGTATACGCAATAAATTATCAGAACACTGCAAAGGCAGTTTTGTATTAGTTAATACTCAAAACTCATGGCCATAAATCCAGAACCAGCTAAAGTTGTCAGTCACACGGGAGAAAATGATTCGTCTTTTTCCTGAGAAGACAGTGGTGGATTCCACTTGCTAGAGAGTGTACTGCCTTTGGGTTAGTACAGGAACTCTGTAAGGACTACACCATCAGAGTGTGTTAATTAATAGGTGTTAAAGACAACTCTTCTTACAGACACTTTTATTTAAAAAAAAAAAGAAATAAAAGAAGGCATATATGTCTATTTACCAAGATTGTAGTGACAACAACAGTCTTATTCTCAAGCCCAGACGTGTCATTTCCAGAAGGGAGCTCGGTGAGAGTAACAACCATTTTGTCCACTTCACTCCAGTATCCAATCTGAAAAAGTGTGTAACAAGCAGTTACATGGGAAAAGAATGCTGCTTTTAGAAAAACGCTGAAACATTTTCAAATATGTGTCTGGATCTAAAATTACAGACCAATTAACTTAGCTTTCCTCTAAATAGAGTTGTCTTTCATGTATGAGAATTTAACAGGAATAGAAACTATAAATACAAACTTTAGAAATGGTTGATCTCGTCATATTCATCCGATTCAAAGTGCTGAGGGTATCATGGACTGCTAAGAAAACAAACAGATTCATCTTGGAGAGGGTAAAACCAGGCTGCTCTTTGGAGGCAAGGATTCTGAGACTTCTTTGGAGGCAAGGATTCTGAGACTTCGCCTGACATACTTTGGACATGTTGTAAAGAGAGACCGGTCCTTAGAGAAGGACATCATGCTTGGGAGCATGGAGGGCAGGTGCAGGAGGGGGAAGGCCCTCTGGGAGGTGTATTGATTCAGTGACTGGGGCAATTGGGATTAGTATGTGGGAGACAATGAGACTGGCACAGGACAGAGCAGAGTTTAGGGCTGTTGTACATAGGGTCGCCATGAGTCGCAAGTGACTCGACAGCACATAACAACAACAACAACAACAACCACCTCATATTCACTCTGTAAACTCTAGGATTTATTTGTTTGGGGATGATCATATTGAAATACACATACAACACCAATATTTTATCTATAATGGTTAAAACGAAGATGTTAAATTTAAAACTCAGAAGTGAATTTACACTTGATTTTTTGGCTTCCAAATGTTAAACCTTCAGTAATATCTTTACTCAGATATCATCAATACTATCAATAGCAGGTCTACTTTTCTTGTAACTGTGGTACTTACTAGAGTTAAAAATATTTGGACTTAGAAAAAAATGGAAAATTTGTCTGTTTCTGGAAGGTATTCATCTCTGTTTTGGGGAATACAAGTCTCCAGGTTTTTGGAAAGTGAGATGATTGCTTAGCTAACTCTCTGCTTCATAGAGAGAATTGTCTTTAAATCATAAAGGATTTACCTTCCGGGGCCCATTAGTTTTGAGCTCCATGATGTTAATTGTGTAGTTTATTCGTTTTCCATTCTGGTCAAACTTTATATTTCCAGAGAGACCTTCAACTTGAACCTAAAGGGGAAATGGGAAGGAGGCACAGTTATAAATTTACTTCAATTAAAGACAGAAACTGAACAGATAACTCTCACTAGGCTCAAGTCAAGGAAAACTACATGTTAAGGGTTCTTTTCAATCTGCCACCTGCTTTTGGGCAATTAGAAAATAAAATTCCCTGTATGTTAAGCATAACATAATTCAGAAAATAATAATTTTAATGACAATGTTAAGTTGTCAAGTCATATTAAGAGTCATACAGTGTGACTTACCTGTTTGAGGGCCCTTTCTATTTCTACCCCTTGTCCCCAGGGAACGGCTGGGTTTGCTAGACAGTCTCCAGCATTCCCCCTCCGTGAGATTTCAATCCTCTGCTTTCGAAGGTTGCGGAAAGCTTCAGTCATCACTTGCACGGCATCATAGGTCAGAGCAGAAGTGTACTGAAAAGTATCACACACAATTCATAAGAACGAGAGAACATTCAGAAACTTACTGCACATAAGCATTTGGTTGGGTATAATGTCATATACAATCCAGAATTTAAGCAAACTTCCAACCTTTAGAATTAAGAATTGATATACCTAACATATGTTTTAACTGTCTAGTGAGAGATTCATTTGGCCCATGTGGAAGAGTAGTGTCTATTTCAAAATCCTTCAACTTTGATTCATCCCGCACTAGCTAGTCCCCTACATATCAGCAACACTCCAATATCATCTCACATTTTTTTTCAATTCTTGTGAATTATTTTGTTATATATGTCATAAAAACAATCTAAAAGAATTTCACTGATTTTTCAACCTGAAAGCTACTAAGTACCCCATGTTCTCTGCCTTCTTCTTGAGACGATGCTTGCAATGATCACACTCCTGCCTCCAGACAACCTCTCCAAGTGTGGATTGACCTCATCTCTCTAATCTTAAATACATTGTTTGTTGAACTGTGTGTTCAGATCTCACATCAGTCTTTTTTTCCTCTTTACTAAACCATCTATCAACACTCTAACTGCTGTATTTCTTAAAATATGTGAATACACACACACACACACACACACACACACACACACACACACACACTCTTTAGCCTAATCATCACACCACCAAAGATCCACACAATTGTTTTGTTTGAGAGGAAATTCCTAAACTGCCATGTCTTCATCAACCTTTCCTGTTTACTTTAACTGGTCTAACCCAGTCCCTGGCTTTACTGCCATCCATATGTTCAAACACTAGCTCTTCAGTAATGTCTTTCCTTTCCAGTCCACTTACACCACCTCTCCTTCATTTAACCATGCTTACTGATATGTTTTCATAATCTCTGTGAGTATCTTATTATCTTACACTTTTTTAAAAAAAATCTTTTTTATTTTAATGAAAGTTTACAGAGACTTTGGATTTCCAGTCATTTATTATTACACTTTCCTCCCTGCCCACCCCTCCCCCAATTTGCTTTTCTTTTTGAAAAGTACAAGAAAAAATTCTTTCATTGTTAGACAATCCCTCCCCCTAAGTCCACTGCACTATACTACCTTCATTCTGGACTCCTGTCATGACAATAAAACCTAATCACATATCCCTTTTAAGCAGTTTCATCTATTTCAGTGAAGTATACATTATTTGTCCCATCCTTCTCAGTCTTCCCCCAACCCCTCTTTTGTAACAGTGGGCCTATGTCATATTTGTCTTTTTGTGACTGGGCTGTTTCACTCAGCACAATGTCCTTCAAGGTCATCCATTTTGCATTATATTTCATGAGTTCTTTGTTTTTCAATGCTATATAGTATTCCATTGTGTGAATATACTAGAGATTCTCTATCCATTTGTTTGTTGATGGGCACTGGGGTTATTTCCAATTCTTTGCTATCGAGAAAAAAAGCTGAAATAAACATAAGTGTACAATGAAGGTTGTTTATTAGTTGCAAAGGATTCAATAGTTTTGGGTATAGTAAAACCTTACATTTGACTGTGTAGATCATAACAAACTATGGCTGACTCTGAGAAGAATGGGAATCCCAGAAACTTGATCGTTCTAACGCGAAACTTATACTTGGACCAGGAGGCAGTCGTCAGAACAGAGCAAGGGAACACTGCATGGTTCAAAATTGGGAAGGGCGTACGCCAGGGATGCATTCTATCTCCATACCTTTCCAACCTATATGCAAGAACAGATTATCCGGGATGCTGGGCCCTATAAGGAGAAATGTGGGGTCAAGATAGGTGGACAATTTATCAACAATCTGCATTATGTGGATGACACAACCCTGCTTGCTAAAACTGAGGAGGACCTGAAGCGCCTGCTGCAGAGTGTCAAGAACTGCAGCCTACAATATGGATTGAGGCTCAATATCAAGAAGACAAAGATTCTCACCACTGGACCAATTGGCAGCATCAGAATGGATGGTGAAGAGATTGAGATTGTAAACAGCTTTAGTTTGCTTGGCTCCACAGTCAACAGTCTTGGCACCAGCAGCCAGGAAATTAAAAGGTGCACTGCTATGGGAGTGTCTGCTGTTAGGGACCTCTCCAAAGTACTGAAGAGCAATGGTGTCTCTCTGGAGACTAAGGTGCATTTGATACAGGCCGTGGTCTTGCAATCACTTGTTATGCACCAGAGAGTTGGACAATGACCAAGCAGGATAGAAGGAGAATTGATGCCTTTGAGCTGTGGTGCTGGAGAAGAGTATTGAGAATACCATGGACTGCTAGGAAAACAAACAGATTTGTCCTGGAAAGGGTTAAACCGGGTGGCTCCTTGGAGGCAAGGATTCTGAGACTCCGTCTAACATACTTTGGACATGTTGTGAGGAGAGATAGGTCTTTGGAGAAGGACATCATGCTTGGGAGGGTGGAGGGACAGTGCAGGAGAGGAAGGCCCTCTATGAGGTGGATTTATTCAGTGACTGGGATAACTGGGATGGGAGTGTTGGAGACGGTGCGATTGGTACAGGACAGAGCGGAGTTTAGGGCTGTTGTACATAGGGATGCTGTGAGACCCAAGTGAATCGACGGCACATAACAACAACAATAACCATACAAAGTAACTATTCAAAATAAACTTGACCTTCAAATTAAAAAAAAAACAACAGCACCAAAACCAACAACAACAAAATCTTCTTTCTTTACCGTCTCTAGTAGTAAACTTGCCTGTCAAGAGTAAAGTCTTTAGCATAGACAGGCAAATGGAAGAGACTTTTTAAAATAGGCAGGCAAGGAATGGGAAAGGATGGGGAAAAGACGGAGAGAAAAAGAAAAGTAAGAGATGATATGGTCCTATTTCTTCTGAGACTCTCTCCATTTTAATAAAATTATATTCAATGACATTTATGATAGCTGGAGCTCAACAAAATTGCTTCTTCTTATTTATTTCTGGGTCTATCAGGATTTCTGGGTTTGGGTGACTGTTGTCTTAACACTTTTCTTTCACTCTTTGTTGTTGTGTAACATAGAGTGGGAACTAACCCATGGCTGACCCTCCAGCAGGTTTTCAGAGGCCAGCAGAAGCAGCTGGCCACCTCCAAAAGTGAGCCTTCGAGATTGCAGCACAGCTTCTTACCACTAGGCCACAAGAGCTTCCTAACTCTCTATTAGGGAAATTTTTGAGTTCTCCTTCTCTGACAAGTTTTCACCCAACACAGTTCCTAGCTTTGTCATGTTTACTGTGTAAACGGAAAAATAACAACACATCCTACTGTAGTATCAGGATTTAATCCTATGGTGAACAAATGTTTATCTTTCTTTAGGATTTAATTTTGTTCCAGTATAAAGTATCATATAAAAAGGTGAATGGGCACATTGTTTCTATGGTGTGATTTATCTCCCTTTTGTTGCCTGACAGACTTTAAGCATCCTTTTTTTTATGCTAAGATGGATGAGATCGAGGTTATCATTCATTTAAGCTTTGCTCTACTTTAGTTGAATTTTATTTTCACATATAAGTGAATCTAAATTGATGGGAGAATTACGGAAAAAGAAAAATGAATGTGGCATTCTACATTGTGACTAAGTGCTTTAACTGTGAGAAGATATTCAGATTTATCTCTAAAATTTCTTCTCATTTGCTACTAGCGAAGCAGTAGCACTGAAAGCCTAGATCTCGGTCTTTCTTTACATATCTAAGTGTCTCCAGGAGTGCCACAGATAACTCAAAAAGATCCAAATAAAATTCATCCCTATTCCTTCCAAATCTGTAACCTTTCACTTCAAATTGTCAACTCAACTCACTGTTTTCAAGTTAGAAATCCTCCAACAGTAAATTATACAGGAAGAGACTGTTCATTTTTCTTCCATGGAGCTTTTGGTAGATTCAGTCTATTAGAGAAAAGTAGCCTTTGGATTAGAACCACAACTTCCTAAGGACTGCACCACCAAAGCAGGTACAAATAAACCCATCCCTACAGATTACTTTTGGATCCAACAAAAGATGAATCTGTGGAATAAACAAATAACACTTGTGGGGAATATATAACCTCAGGACAATTAGCCATTTGAGACTGAAAGAGCAGCATTTGTCCCAAAACAAATATTATAAAGAAGGAAAAGACAGGAAAGAAGGACCAATGTACACAGGAAACCCTATAAATATTGCTGTTACATTGGTGGGATAGAAAAATAGGCTATGAGATAAAATATGTTAAATTGTTGCATGGAAATCTACTATACTCTTTAAATTCAAACCACAAAAAAATAAAGAGTAAAGCCCCATGGAACAAAGTTCTACTTTGCAAAAAGGATGTTTCCTTGAGTCCAAATTTACTCAAGAGAAACTGATTTGGCTTTCATCTTTAAAATAATTCCAAAGACGTACCATCATCTAAATTTTACAAGTACAGAAGCTGAAGGGTGGAAACACTGAGCAATTTTTAACATTTCCATAGTTTGAAAATGGGGAAACCTAAACCAAGTGGATGACTCAAGAGTTCATTTATAATCCCAACTCCTAGCCTCTTTATCCTGCCTTGATAAACATGCTATGGCATGAACAGAGAAATGAACACATAAATCTACATAAGTCTTAGAAGAAATTTCAATTAAATAAGCATGTAAGTCTTACAAGAAATATCAAAATGCTTCTTAGGAATGAAGATTCCATGACTTCAGATCACTTGTTTTGGGCACATCCTCATGCAACACCAATCACATGCAATGAATATCATGTATGGGGAAGCAAAGGGTCCGTGAAAATGAGAGAAATTCTCAACAAGATGAATTTATACAACAACCAAAACATGATACTCAAATATACTACAATCTTAAGGATAGACTGGACAACATTTTCTTTTCCTATATGTAAGGTCTCCATGCATATGGAGACCACTAAAAATTTATGGGGTCCTTATGAGCCATAGTTGACTGTAAAACAACTAACAACAGAAACAACAAAACCAGTGACAAATACAGACTAAAGTCAAGATTGTTGTTATTAATATGCACTCAAAGACTGCACAATAAAACAAAACTCATAACAATGAAATAAATTGGAACTACTAAAAAAGAAGTTATGCTATATATAACATGTTGTATATCCATTTAAGCAGTTTATAGTACTGAATAAAAAATTCTAATTCTAGAAAGTTATACTAAGAATTGGAGAATTTTCATGCAAATATATTAATTTCAGTATTATTTTTAATATAAGAACATCTGTGTTTCCGACAATAATGTAAAGTCTAAATAATTTATACTTACGTGAAGCCTTATTGCATTGTCATTGAAAGTCGATAATAATAAAAGTTATATACCAGAATAAAAAACTCTAGAAAAATATAAATTTAAAACATTATTGTGGATTCTTGTCCCCCTCAAGTTTAGCAGCAGCAGTGCAGCAAAGAACCAGAGAGTAGATGTGAGGCAGAACTTACATTAAGACTGCTACTCCACAGAACCAGAGTTAGAAGCCTTTGTTCAAGATTTCTTGAAAACTTAGAGGGAGATGCCATATTTGACAGACTAAGAGAGTTTTGCATCACGTGTCTAAAGTTGCAAGGCTTAAGGTCAAAAGACTTGTGAATTATAAATCTGTCCTGACTGAGAAACTGTATCCTGTTAACTGTCCTAATAAACCCTGTAATTGTGAGTATGGCTTTGTGTGGTCTGTAAGCTATTGCAATGGATTTCATACCTAACAGAGCACTAAAATTGAGTTGGAATTAGGAGAAAGAGGTGTGGGAACATGGGTGGCATGTTTCACTTCATGGGAACTGGTTTTGTGTTATAGATGTTGTTGACGGGATAGTTCCTCTTTGTGGAGTTAGTAGAGGTCAAGCGTGGCCACCTCCATGTTGCAGTCACTCCCTTTACACTCGAGATCTCTGCCATGTTTTCTTTTAACTATCATAATAGGAAGGCAAGGTGTCTTCTAAATTTTCTATAACAGTTATATTTTATTTTCTTTAAAAATTATGTTATTAAAGGTGTTGTTTTAAATCACATTAAACAAATAAAAGACTTTTGGATTATATAGGAAATATCACATCAACACAAATCTTGCTCACATTAGTGTTTCTATATTTCTAAAAGAAAAACAGAATATTTCTTTCTTTCTTGTACAGGAGAAAACAATATCTTCATTAAATATATATTTTTGTTATCTGAAATGGAATCATAACCAACTCATAGTTGATCCTCCAGCAGGTTTTTAGAAACTTCAAATTGCATAGGAAGAGATTGCTCATCTTTTTCCTGCGTAACTTCTGGTGATTTAAACTTCCTGTATTTAGCTGGCAGCACAATTCTTTACCCACTAGGCCACCTGAGCTCCCTAATCAAATACATAAGGTACTAAAAGGGGAGAAGAATGAGAAGAAGAAGAAACATTGCAATCTGTTTTAAGCATTTATTATAATGGCTAAAATCCAATTCCTTCCTTGAGTCAGTTGGCTCAAATTAAGAAATCCATGAAGATATCTACCAAATGATTTAGAGGTCCATACACATTGGTGAACTATATTAAAAAATAAGATTAGGTCAAATGAACAAAAGCATCCAAGTCTATGTAGAATATTATGATTATGATTCAGAGCATGTGCACATAATGAAGAAAAATCTTTTCTACCTTTTTCAAATGTTCAAATCTAATCAAGCCTCCAACCCATTATCATTTTAAATTAAAAGTCTCAATCATAGCAACACATTCTGGGCTGAGAAAATCAACAGCCTCTGTCTGTACTCAGAGTTCCTTCTTGTAAATGTTCTGCACATGTGGCTTATTTATTTTCCTAAACAAAATATGCTTGCATTTTTAATTAGATAGTTAAATATTTCAATTTTACTTTACTACTCACTAAACTAGATGTAAATTAATTTGAAGAGAACATGGTGCCAATGGAGTTCTCTCCTTTGAAAACAAATGCTTTATCTCTGCCCTGATGTTCATGTTCTGCAAAATTTCTCAGCTTGTTTTAGAAATGTATATGTCAGTGGGGGGCCATTATGTTTTACGGCACTATATCACAATCAGATCATATTCACATTTTGAGACAGAATCTGGGAAAATGCTTTGATGTTCCATTTTCTAAGTGCATTTTTATTTCACTTTAAATGCATATTTACTGAGACTTACTTTTCAAAATGGTGATATAATATTCATTTCAACATGATTGTTATGTCCTATAGTCATCACACAAACCATTCAAGAACACATAGTTGAGATAACTGATATCCAAAAGAGTGTTCTGATAATGAAAACCAAAAAATAGAACAAAGACTATAAAGAAACTATACCTGTGGTTCACAGTTTATTGGGTAAATAAAGAAGATAAACATGCTATAGAGTTTTATTAGAATGATTATACTTATTTTTAGATATATGTTATTCATATCATGCTAAAACAAACAAATCTTTCATATAAGAAGTAATTTTGGTTCTTTAAAAAATACTTCAAAAAGTCTATGACTTTCCACTTTTAAAATTCAGTTGAATAAACACTTGACGATAATTATAGCAGGCCTTTGCTGATTTTCTGTTTATATATGTATGCTGCCCTCATGTGCACTCAGTCTATATGGTGGACAAATCATTAGGAAGTAAAACTCAATGAGGAAACATCAGAATAGCAGGAGATTGAAGAAGAAGTGGAATGCTCCAAGATGGGTGTTTTGGGGTGGTGAGAGTCAATGAGAATGCATAATTATGGAGGAATTTGAAATGAAAGATCTTATGGAGTCTGAACCATGCTCTGGTTCTTAAGTTTGGCCTGTTTTTAATTGGTTTTGGTCAAGCATTTTTCTAGGTCATATAGCCCTGGTCATGGTTGTTGTGAAGCTGAACACTGTGACACTGATGTGTCAAATGTGATAATGGTTACCCATGGTGGACAGTGTTTTGTGGAGCTCCCTGATTGAAGCAAGCTTGGAAGCAGGGCTGCCATCAACTTTCAAAATAGCTTGCCTCCAGAAACTCTATAAACCTAGAGAAAGGATTAAGTTACATAAGTGTTCAGGTCTTTCTTTCATAGGGTCTCTATGAGTCACCTAAGACTCAATGGCTCTTAACACACAAACCTAGTTTATAGGCAGGAGCTCTGGTGGCCTAGTGGCAAGAAGCTGCACTGCAGTCCCAGAGGCATGCGCTTTGAGGTCACCAATTGCTCTGAGAGAAGGATGAACATCTCCTCACATGCGATTATTGAGGAATACCCAGTATGAGATGGATTGACTCTATAACTAAGCAATGGGATTAGGTATGTCAGAGATGATGTGAGTGGTACAGGATAGGGCAGCTTTCAGAGGTAATGCACATAGGGTCCATATGAGTCACAGGTGACTCGGTAACACATAACAACAATTGTTTAGAAAGGGAACCCCGGTGATCTAGTGGGTAAGGATTTGAACTCTCACATCAAAGACAGAGTTCAAATACATCAGCTACTCCTCAGGAGATAGATGGACAATTTCTTCCGTGTCTCTGAAAATCCACTTGCGTGTCCCCTATGAGTTGTCAATTAGTATGTGAAAGTATTGTATTTAAAGGATCAGCAGAAAATGTCATCAAATTTAGAAATACATTCTGATACGTGGTGACTCAAAGTCAGAATAAAACTGTGCTGAATAAGGTTTTCAGTAAGTATTTTCAGAAGTAGATCTCCAAGACTTTCTCTAAGTTGGGCCTGAGTGTACACAAACCTCAAACTCTGAGTTAATAGTTGAGTACATTAACTGTAACACCACTGTTGTTTTGTACCTCTGAGTCATAACCAACCCATTGATGACCCTACAATGGGTGTTCAGAGGAAGTAAATTGCATGGGAGGAGATTGTCCATCTTTCTTTCACAGAGCAGCTGGTGGTTTTGAACTGCGTACCTTGGCTCTGGTAGTACAGGGCTTAAATTTGCTCTGTTGCCTGGGGCAAGTTTGGTATAATGGGTATATTACTGTGGCTTTCTGTTGCTTAAAAAGAATTGTCTACATTATTGTTTAGCTAGCTGCCTCAAATCTATTTATCCTTCAAGTACGATAATCAGATCCAGATGCCAAGCTCTCTACATAATCAATAGCTGTGTGGGTCATTGGTTTCTCATAAGCCATATTAGGCTATCCACAAAGGAGTTTAGCTAGTCCCCCACTATATTGAGCAGATTCAACAGTAAGTATTGAAAACCTCTCCACCAGCAAAGAAGTAACAGAGAATGCTGTGCATGTCCTTCAAGGCCAGTGACTCTTGCTACCCTACAGAACCAGAGCCAGGAGCTTTTGCCCAAATTTGCTGAAAGACTGTGGGAAGAGAGCAAAAATGATAAGAGCTGACTTGAGACCTCTGTCTTAAGAAACCAACAATAGAAGTCTTCAACTCAAATTTGCTGGACATTTGAGGGAAGAAGCTTTAACTGGCAGGACTAAGGGAATTTTGTAATACTGACCTAAATCATGAGGCTGAAGTTCAAAGGGCCTGAGACTACACTTGAGAAGCTGTCAGGATTGAGAGATTTTATCCTGCTGCTAACCTGAATAAATTGCCTATTAACTTCTCTCCTAATAAAACTCCCAATTGTGAATATGGTTATATAGTCTATGTAGTCATTGCAATGGAAATTCAGACCCAGTAGAGCAGTTAATATTGGTGTTGGTATTAGTATAAATAGGAGGACATATGTGAGGTACAAGTCTGAAAACTCATGAGAATTGACTTTGTATTATCGTCGTCGTGGAATTAGATGAGGTAAGAACTATCCCCATGGTACATTGCTCTTTTTACTGCAAGTTAACTAAATAATATTAACCTAAAATTTTTAATATGTGCAACAGATCATCTGAGAGGCTGGGCTTTATGAGGAGGAATGTGGCCTCCTCTACGAAGACTCATCAACAACCTGCATTATGCAGATAACAAAACTTGCTTGTTGAAACTGAGGAAGACCTGAAGCACTTCCTGAAGAGGCTCAAGGACTGCAGCCTTCAATATGGATTGAAGCTCAACATCAGCAAAAAAGCGCTTCTCACCACTGAGCTGATTGGCAACACCATTATAGATGGTGAAGAGACTGAGATTGTTAACAGCTTCAGTTTACTTGACTCCACAATCAACACTCTTGATACCAGAGCCAGAAAATGAAAAGAAAAATTGTATTGAGAGTCTGCAGTCATGGACCTCTCCAGAGTAGTGAACAGCAATGATGTCACTTTGGAGACTAAGGTGCACCTGATCCAGACTATGGTCTTCATAATTATGTGCAATGCATCAGAAGCTTGACAATGACTAGGAATGATGGAAGGAGGATTGATGACTTTGAGTTGTGGTGCCGGAGAAGAGTATGAGTATTGAATATACCATGGAATGCTAGAAGAATAAACAAGTTCGCCCTAGAGAGGGTGAGACCAGGGTGCTCTTTGAGGTCAAGAATTCTGAGGCTCTGGTTGACATACTCTGGACATGTTGCAAGGAAGGACCAGTACCTGGAGAGAGACATCATGCTTGGGAGGGTGGAGGGACAGTGCAAGATGGGAAGATTCTGGATGAGATGGATTGATTCAGTGACTGGGGCCATGGAGGTAGGTGTGTAAGAGAAAATAAGGTTGGCTCAGGACAGAGCAGGGTTCAGAGCTGTTGTACATAGGGTCATTATGAGTCTCAGGTGGCTTGATGGCACATAACAATAACAAAGTTTTTAACTGAAAAACACCTAAACAATATAAAAGCAAACAAAAAACCTGACAATGTACATCAACCTCACTTGATAGACTACACAAATATTAAATTGATTTCGTTTGCACTCAATCTGTTTGAGATCATGGAGAAACTCAACATTAGCAGTCAAAACAAGGCTAGGGGTTGACTGTGGAACAGACCATCAATAATGCTTATACAAGAGTAAATGAAGCTGAATACATTAAAATAGTATGTTGAGGTTATTAACCATTAAGCACAGTTAATTAACTAAAACTGAATTGAAAAAGCATTTCAAGACTACATTCCTTGCATTGAACACTAATGAGCAAAGACCAGAGGAGTTGTAGTATGACAAGAAGAACATCATCCATAAAGAAAGAAAGGGAAATTTTAAAAAATAAGGCAGTGCCCGGGGGTGGGGGAGGAAGACCAAAGTGGATGTCAGAAGAGACTTTGAAACTTTAATTTGAATGTACAGAAACCAAAAAAGGGGGAAGGAATTATAAATTAAGAGAACTGAACAAAGAACTAATCAAAGAGTTATTCTAGAAGACAAAGCATTCTAATGATATATATAAAAAACTGGAGGTAGAAAGCCAAATGTGAAGAAAATGCTTAGTATTTCTTAGCTTGAAAGAACTTAAGAAAAATGCCAAGCATTAAGTTTCCATAATGAAAGATTCCATGGGCAATATATTAGTTTACATAAGAAGCATCAGAAGAAAATTGAAAGTATAGAGTCACTGTACCAAAAAGAAAGGGTCAACATTGAACCATTTGACAAAGCAGCACATAATCAAGAACCAAATGTAACAAATTGTTCTGAAAAAATTGGGAGGAAAATAAGTCCCCAGGAATTGACTGAATATATTTGAGGTCCTTCAGGAAACAGCTACAACCCTGAATGTATTCAGTAGTCTCTGCCAAAAAATTTGGAAGACAACTACCTGGCCAACAGACTGGAAGAGATTCATTTGTTGCAATCCCCTAAACTGGCGATATAACAAATTTTGATATGATCAAATTCTGTTACTATTATATCATGCTAGTAAAATCTTGTTGAAGATTATTTTAAAATGACTAGAACAGTCAATTCTGGAAATGCCAGAACTTAAATCTGGATTCAGATGAGGCAGTGGAATAAGGGATATATACTACTGCTGATAGCAGATGAAACTTATCTGAAAGTAGAGAAGAGTGGAAAGGTACATAGTTGTATTTAATTGACTCCATAAAGGTGTTTGATTATGTGGACCAGAATAAATTATAGGCAACATTGAGAAGAATAGCAATATCAGAACATTTCATCATGCTCTTCCAAAATCTACGTATAGACCAAGATGCAGTTGTCTGAATGATACAAGGAAACACTGCATGGTTTTAAATCAGGAACGATGTGCGCCAACAGTTATAACATTTATCCATACATATTAAATCTGAACATTCAGATTAAGACAGACTAGGAAGAAGGATTGGCCATCCACTTCTGAAATAGCAGGTTTCTGAAAACTCTATGTACACCAGAACACATGTACATAGCAGAAAGGGCACCTGAGGTTGAGCTTTCAAGTATGGAAATACAAAGGAAGAGGAACAGTTTTAAGCAGACACTAGTGACTGGGACATGGAATGTGAGAACCATGAAATAGGAAAATTAGATATTGTTAAGGAAGAAATGGAATGCATAAATATTGACATACTAGGCATTGGTGAGATGCGATGGACTGGCATGGGGCATTTTGAATCGGATGACCATATGATATATTACTCTGGAGATGAAAAGGTGAGGAAAAATGGAGTTTCTTTCATAGTTAAGAAAGCCATTGCTAGATCTATCTTGAAGTACAATATTGTCAGTTACAGGATAATATCCATATGCATACAAGGAAGGCCAGTGAATACCACTATCATTCAGATATTTGCACCAAGAACCAGAGCCAAAGAAGAGGAAATAGAAGATATTTACCAACTTTTAGAATCAGAGATCTATTGAACATGCAATAAAGATGCATTAATAATAAGGGGTGACTAGAATGCAAAAGTTGGGAACAGAGATGAAGATTCAGTAGTTAGAAAACATGGACTCAGTGACAGAAATGGAGCTGGAGAAAGAATGATTGAATTTTGCACAATCAATGACTTATTCATAGCAAATACGTTTTTTAAGAGACATAAATGCATGTTATGTACATGGATTTCACCTGATGGTAAGTATAGGAATCAGATCGATTACATCTGCAGAAAGAACTGCTGGAGAAGCTCAATATCAGCTGTGAAAACTAGGCCAGGAGTTGATTGTGGAGCAGGCCATCAACTACCCATATGCAAGTTCAAGCTGAAGTTGAGGAAAATTAAACCAAGTCCACAGAAACCAAAATATGACTTTGAGTCTATCCCAACTGAATTTCAGAACCATCTCAGGAACAGATTTGAGGCCTTGAACACTAATGAGTGGAGACCAAAAGAGTTGTGGGAGGATATCAAGGGTATCATCCAGGAAGAGTGCAAAAGGTCATTGCAAAGACAGAAGAGGAAGACCAAAATGGATGTCAGAAGAGACTCTGAAAATTGCACTGGAGTGCCGAGAAGCCAAAGCACAAGAAGAATTCAAGATACTAAAGAGTTGAATAGAAGATTGCAAAAGGCAGCACTGGATGACAAAGTAAAATATTACAATGAAATGTGCAAGGAGTTGGAGTCAGAAAATCAAAAGGGCCGAACTCACTCAGCATTTAAGCTCAAGGAACTGAAGAACAAATTCAAACCTCTTGTTGCTATAATCAAGGATGCTTTAGGCAGAATGTCAAATGACCCAGGAAGTATTAAAAGACGATGGAAAGAATATACAGAGTCATTGTTTTGAAAGGAATTGGTAGACACAGAAGAATTTCATGAAACAACATATGAGCAAGAGCCTATGGAGATGAAAGAATGTCGGGCTGCTTTGAAGGAAATGGCAAAAAATAAGGCCCCAAGAATAGATTGTATACCAATTGACATATTTCAGCTAACAGATGCTGCCCTTGATGTGCTCATCACGTTGTACCAAGAAATCTGGAGAACAACCACTTGGCCGACTGGCTGGAAGAGATCTATATTTGTTCCCATCCCAAAGAAAGGTGAGTCAACAGAGTGTGGAAACTATAGAATAATCTCATTGATTTCCCATGCAAGCAAGATTCTACTGAAATTATCCAAAAATGACTGGAACAGCACATCAGCAGAGAACTGCCAGAAGACCAGGCTGGGTTTAGAAGGGGTCCTGGTACTAGGGATATTGTAGCTGATGTTAGATGATCTTGGCTGAAAGCAGGGAATATGAGAGGAATGTCTATCTGTGTTTCATTGACTATGCAAAGGCATTTGACTGTGTCGACCATGACAAACTGTGGCTGACTCTGAGAAGAATTGGAATCCCAGAACACTTGATCATTCTAATGTGAAACGTATACTTGGACCAGGAGGCAGTCGTCAGAACAGAGCAAGGGAAAAAAATTGCATGGTTCAAAATTGGGAAGGGCATACACCAGGGATGCCCTATTTCCATACCTTTTCAACCTGTATGCAGAACAGATTATCCGGGAGACTGGACTCTATGAGGAGAAATATGGGGTCAAGATGAGTGGAAGATCGATCAACAATCTGTGACATGCACATGACACAACCCTACTTGTGAGGCGGTCCTGAAGCACTTGCTGCAGAGGGTCAAAGACGGCAGCTGCTAATATAGATTGAGGCTCAATGTCAAGAAGACAAAGATTCTCATCACTGGGCCAATTGGCAGCATCAGGATGCATGGTGAAGGGATGGTGATTGTTCACAGCTTTAGTTTGCTTGGCTCCACAGTCAACACTCTTGGCACCAGTATCCAGGAAATGAAAAGGCGCATTGCCATGGGAAAGTCTGCTGTTAGGGACTTCTCTGAAGTGCTGAAGAGCAATGTTTTCTCTCTGGAGACTAAGGTGTGTCTGATACAGGCCATGGTGTTTGCAATCCCTTGTTATGCATCAGAGAGTTGGAACATGGCCAAAGGAGAATTGATGCCTTTGAGCTGTGGTGCTGGAGAAGACTATTTAGAGTAGCATGGACTGCTAGGAAAACAAACAGATTGATTCTGGAAAGGGTTAAAACGGGTGGCTCCTTGGAGGCAAGGATTCTGAGGCTCTGTCTAACATACTTTGGACATGTTGGAAGGAGAGACCAATCCTTGAAGAACAACATCATGCTTGGGAGGGTGGAGGGACAGCACAGGAGCGGATAGCCCTCTGTGAGGCAGGTTGATTCAGTGACTGGCGTAATTGGGATGGGAGTGTCAGAGACAATGCAATTGACACAGGACAGAGAAGAGTTTAGTGCTGTTGTACATAGCGTCACTATGAGTTGTAAGTGACTCGATGGCTCATAACAACAACAACAACAACATTAAATCTATGTGCTGAACAAATAATTTTAGAAGTTGGACTATATGAAGAAGAATAAAAATTTGACTAGAACAAGGCTCATCAACAACATATTTTGTGAAGGTGACACAACCTGTCTTGCAGAACATGAAGAAGACTTGAAGCACTTACTGAAGTTCATAAAAATCTACAGTCTTCAGTATAGTTTAAATCTCAGCATTAAGAAAACAAAAATACTCACCGCTGGACCAAATAGGTAACATTATGATAAATGAAGAAGGAAAAAAATGAGGTTGTAAAAAAAATTGCAGTCAATTGTTTAATTTTGTTTGTATTTATAATCAACACTCACAGTAGTAGCAGTCAATAAATAAAAAAGTTGTGTTCCATTGAGGATATCTAATAACAATTTTCTCTTTAAAATATTAAAGAACAAAGATATCCGTATAAAGGTAAGGTGTATCTGATCTAAACTATGATATTTTCAATAGCTTTGTATGAATGAGAAATTTGGACAATGAATAAAGGAAGACTGAAGGAGAATGTATGTCTTTGAATTGTGCTATTGTCAAAGAATATTGGATATATTATGGATTACAAAATAAAAAGAAAAGAACAAAACCCCCAAAAGAAACCAAAACCTCCAAATCTTTTTTAGAGGAAGTATGACCCAATTGTTCTTTAGAGGCAGGAACGATGAAGCATCTCACCACTTTGGGCATGTTGTCAGCAGGGACCATTCCTCTGGAAAAGATATGTTGGGACAGGTAGAGGGTCAGAGAAAGAGAGAAAAATCCTCACCAATAAAAAACAAAAACAAAACAACACCCAACACCCCCCCCCACCCCATATAGATTGATATAGTGACTACAACACTGGCCTTGAGCATGCTGGAAACCACGAGGGTGGCTAAGGATAGGGCAAGTTTCTGGTTTGTTAAAAACAGGTTTCTAGGAATTTCAATAGATTCAAGAGCCCCTAATAATACCGTTTCCCAGAGGACCCTAGAAGGTAAAAATGCTTTGCGGTATATTAGCTTAACAATGGCGTTTCAAATCCATGCAATGGTGCTTCAGGGGTCAAAAAAGAAAGCTCTTATGATCTATTTTCATGAACATTACAGGTGAGAAAATCTTACAGAGCAGTTTGCAGTGACCATGAGTATCAATTCAATGGCAAGGGATTAAAATTCTCCACTGGATAAAAAGAAAAAAAAATGTAAAAATATCTGTTTCATCCGTCTCATAGCAATTTTAGGAAGGAAAGTAAGTGAAGAAAAAGGAATTATTTTTCTTTTGTCTAATTTTACATGTGCCACCAGAGTGCTACTTAGAGGCGTGGATAGTACAACTTCATCTCACATACTGTGAGAGGGGCCAGTCCCTGGAGAAGGATCTCATGCTTGCAAACATAGAGGGTCAAGAAAGGAAAGGAAGAACCTCAGTGAGATGGATTGACAGGGTGACAGCAACAATGATCCTAAAAACGACAGAGCTGAGAGTGACTTAGGATGGCTTAGGAAAGGGCAGGGCTTCATTCTGTGGTAGAGAACCACCTTACAGCACAAAATACCAAAAACACATGTGAAACCTGAGATTGATAACTCCTAATAAGTTTTCTCTGTTTTGGGTTGTTGGGTTTTTTAAAATTTTTTTAAAAATTGTATCCTATACAGCTATTTCATACAGAAAGAATCCCATTTATAAAATTTTGCTTTAACCCAGAGTCACAAATACCCTCAGTCCTATTCATTAACTTGAAAAGTAGACCAATAATGTAAGTAATCGGCCAGCTGGTTTAATTTCTTCTTTTTCTTTCTATTATTTTTTGTAATAGTTTAAGACAGGGTGGCTTTTACCATGTTTTTGGAAACCACCCTTCTACTTCACAATTATTATTTAGTAAGTTCGGGAAATGATTCTCACACTGCCATTTTAAAGGTTCTGAGAAATCTCGCAGTAAAAATGCTTGTTTAATTTTCTCAGAGTTGCCCAAAGTAATTGCCATTTAAAAAAATGTTCTTAGTACAAAAACTTTGTATAGAAATAGGGCTTCATGCAGGTGAAAAATGGTATTGCTTGAAAAATTGTAGACTCATTTTAAAAAATAGTATTAATTATTTAGTTTAATAAAACTAGTATATTTCTCTAAAGAATCTTGTTTAATATGTTTCTCAGTTTCTTCATTTTATAGACTGAGAGAATCAACAGCTATAAACTCTAGGAAAAATAGGCAAACCTATACATTTGCATGAAGTTTGCTTTATGTTTAAGAGTTTTTACAATGATTATCAACCATATACAGCGATAGGGAAAAAAAGAATAGCATTAGGAAATACATTATAAATGTCATATTATTCACTTATTTTACTCTCAAATCCAACTATAGTCCAACCTCTAGAAAAGAGCTGTCTGTGATAAGGTCATCTTTAATTTACTGTGAAAGATTTTTAACATGTGCCCTTTGAAACTTCACTGCATAAGACATAAAATCTTCATAAAAACCCAACATCCTTTGTAAGGACACAAGCATCACATTTTTCAAGGGTGAAAAGAGTTCCATTAGCAATAAACTAAAATTAAGATGCTTCATTATTTTCTAGGAATAAAGCAAACAATTTTCTACAGTGAAAGACTCTTGGTGGAAAAGGAACCCATTAAAAAAGCACTATATTTTTACCTAGATTATCCAGATTTGTTATTGGCTCTGACCATAAAATTTTATTTAAGGACAAGAATTTGCATTCAGAAACTTTAATATTACTTAATAATTCAGATAGAGATAGGGATAGTCAGATTCACCAAAGTAGGAGGGAAAGGCTTGATCAAGATAAAGTCTAATTTTTATTTTCCCCTGTGAAAAAGCTTCTTTAATGACAAGTCTTTTCTTGTGGGTTGGTGTTTTTATGTTTGTTTGTTTTTTGTTTCCTGACTGTAATCCCTCTCCTTCTTTGCTGCATTTTGTAGGAATATTTTTTAAGTGACAGCTCCTTGTTTCTTATAACCTATATAAAGGAAGATCATCATAGTCATTACTGTAGGATAGAAGGAGATATTCAACAAGATAGACACAGTAGCTGCAATAATGTGTTTCAGCACAGCAGAGATTTGTAGAGGATTCGGCAGGACTTAGTTTTGTTGTACATAGGGTCTCTATTAGTCAGAGATGGTAAAACCAATACTAAAAACAGCACCAACAGGTAAAAGATATTATAGACTGTCCAAACTAGAATTTTTCTTTGGCATCTGAAGATAAAAGCTGTTTCCCTCTCTGTACATCACTACAGCCTTTGAGAGAAGAGACAGCAGTTACATGAAGTATCAGATTCATTAAAGTATAGAAAGATTAATATAGGTTAATTGCGTGATTAAATTAGCCTTTCATATAATCATAGTATTAAAGATTTGGCAGAGATCACCTCCTTTTTGTTCCCTTTATATCTGAAGAAGAGAGGAAATACAAAAACTGCACGAAAATGGCAAATAGTCATGCATCTTCATGTCTTAAATGATATATATTTAGATGTTATAATACTTGTGAAATTTATCATTTTATCAATTTATTAATTTTTAAAAAAATTTTATTTTATTATTATTTTGTGTGTGTGTGTGTGTGTGTGTGTGTGTGTGTGCTGTCGTTACAGGAGGAGATTGTCCCTCCTTCTCCACTAGAGCATCTGGTGGATTCAAATGACTCACCTCTTGGATCAATTTAGGATTTTTAACTTTAGAGTTTATTTCAGTCACATATACACTTTTCCAAAAAAAAGTAAAATCAAACTAAGCATGGTCAGACTTTAGGTTGTGGTGTAGTAAAAGGTTTTCATATTAGGAGATGAGGTGCGAGTGCGTCAGCGGTGGTTTTGGTCAGTTCAAACACTGACGAGGAAGAACTAATTCTATTCGTACCCCCAAGGTACGGTTTAATGTAAGACACTAATTACTGGACTGAAAAGATTATACTATTTTCAGAACCTTAATAACTCTCTTAGGACAAAAATTAATAAAGTTTGAGTCTGTACCTTAAAATGAATTTCAGAGTGAAATGAGACTCTGGTAGGAAAACTATTATGTAAAGAGCCACACAAATGTCACTCGTATCCTACTGTTGAAATTCCTTAGTAGGATATCCAGAGGACTGGTGCTGTGATGTGAGAAGTTAGACGCGATGGTCTTATCCTACATACTGTTGTAAAAAACCCCAGTAAATAACCATCTAACAGTGGAAGAATTCATAAAATATTTTAAGATAGTGATAAATAATCTTTATGACTTGCTTCTTTATGATTTTTTAATCTCTTAAGAAGAGTGAAGTGGCTAGTTATTTAATTGAAATTATCGATCTGAATGGATTACTAGTTCCTCTACAGCTTATCAAAGAACCCATTTTTCTATTATCAAGATCCTTGTGTCACCCAGTGGCTTTCTAAGGGCTACTAACCTAAAAGTAGCTAATATGAATTTACCCAACAACACAAAGTGAAGAAATGTTTCTGTACTATAGCTTAAGCTAACTCATCAACATAAAGTCAGAACCAACTCACAGGTGACCCTTTAGTGGATTTTCAGATGGATTATCACATAGGATGAGACTGCCAGTCTTTCCCCTTCAGGGAAGCTATTGGACTCGAATGGCTTCTTTGGGGAGGCAGTACTGCTCCTTATCTACTAGGTCACCAGAGCTCCTTCTGTATATTATTATTTGTTGTTGTTGTTGTTGTTAGGTGCTATCAAGTCACATGCAACTCATGGTGACACTATGTACAATAGCATTGAACCTTGCTCTATCCTGAGCCAGTCTTACTGACTCCAACATATTTAATTCCATTGCCCCAGTTACCATGTCAATCCATCTCATCCAGGGAATCTATCTCATTCAAGGTCTTCTTCTCCTGCACTGTCCCTTCACCCTTCCTAGCATAAAGTCCTTCTCCAAGGATCGGTCCCTTTTGGTTACATGTCCAACTATCTGAGACAGAGCTTCACAATGTGTCAATGTTTACTTATTTT
Source organism: Elephantulus edwardii (assembly GCF_000299155.1). Lineage (NCBI taxonomy): Eukaryota > Metazoa > Chordata > Mammalia > Macroscelidea > Macroscelididae > Elephantulus > Elephantulus edwardii. The sequence continues at coordinate 11,270,772 of NW_006399784.1, forward strand.
ACATGTAAAGACATTGAGTCGGTAAATGTGAAAAGAAAAAAAAATCCTACCTATATCCTCCATTTCCGTCTTGCAAGCCTAACTCAGATAACTATCAGCTATGCCCCACTCCATACCCTCTCCAATCTATTCTTACCAGAGTATTCAGAGAAATATTTCCAAATTAAACCATAATCACATCTCTTCTAGTGATTCCCTATAAATCTCAGAATTAAAAAAACAACACACAAAACTCCTTAATATATCAACAAACTCACAAGATCTAGCATCTGTTTACTTCCAAGCTATCTCTCAGGATTTCATCAAAACACCTCCATTCCACCACCAGACTGATGGAAATATTTGTCTTTTCCATACTGAAGGTATCAAGAATATCTCTGAGAACTTGACACCCTTAATTTTGACTTTTAGCCTCCTAAACAATCCAGTTTTCTAGCAATTTCCAGGTGTGTCTGAGTCAGGCCATAGTCTTTCTGATCACTTGCTATGCATCTTAGAGCTGGACAGTGAATAAAGATGACAGAAGAAGAATTGAGGCCTTTTTGTGGTGCTGGAGAAGATCACTGATCATTGCATGGACCGCCAAAAGAACAAACAAATACATCTTGGAAACAGTGTAGTCAGAGTGAAGGGAAGAATGACGAGATATCATCTCACATACATTGGGAATGTTGCTAGGAGGGGTTATTCCTTGGAGAAGGACTTGATGCTAGGAAGGGTGGAGGGTCAGCAAAGAACAGAAAGACCTTTAACACAGTGGAGTGATGCAGTGACTGCCTCAATGGGCTCGTCAGGAAATGTAAGGATAGCACAGGTTAAAATAGGATTCAGATCTTTCATTCATAGGGTTGCTGTGAGTTGTACTTGATATGACAGCACCTAACAACAGCAACAATGAGCCTCCCAAACTGTGTGAATAATTTTTTAAAGCTGTCAATATGCCGCATATATGTTCTAGCAGCACTAAACGGCCAACACAAATGTCCAACCTCATTCTAGAAGTTTGTTATATATCAGTGAACAAAACTATTCCTGATCTCATGAAATTTCTTTTCTGGCAGAATATACTTAAACAAGGTAATTAATAAATTAATAATAAGCACATTTTGCTAGAAAACTAAAAGATAAATAAGTTTAAAAAGAAGAAATCGATAAAAGATTATGTACAATACCACAATTGGTAAAAATTGCAATTTTTGTTTTGTTTTGTATTGGTTTGTTTACAAAGTTCATATACTTTGTGTCACCATTCTTTATTCACTTTGTATTTCATAAAATTGTTCTCATGTATTATGCTTTATAATTATTAATCACCATTGGACTTTGCCAGTCACTACCTTGTCTTTTTGTCTGGATACTTCCCATTTCTTTTCCCTCCCCCAACTCCACCCACCAAACAGTGCAACCTTTTAGTTTCACCCCACCCTACTCTCAGCCCTCCCCTACCTTGAGTTCCCATTTGTGTTTTATAAGCTATCCTTCTACTTTTACATTAATAGTCTTATCCACCACTTGTCCTTATGAGATTGCATTATTTCACTCAGCATAATGCTCTTCATCCTCTCCTAGTTTACATAATATTTTTCAAAATCATTGTTCCTGAGTGCTATATAGTATTCCATTGTGTAAATATACCACAATTTCTCAATCCATTCAATTTCGGCTGGACATTTGGATTGTTTCCATGTTCTTAAGATGGTGGGAAATGCTGCTATGAACATTAGTGTATGAATCTCCATTTGTCTCTCAGTTCTAATTTCCTCAGGCTATATTCCTGGGTCATAGGAAGTTTCTAGGTTCAAATTTTGAGTAAATGCCAAACAGTGCCATTTTTAAAAGACTACCTCCCATTACAGGGCCACAAAGAGTCGTACACAACTCAATGTTACCTAATAACAACAGCAACAACTTCCTGTTGACTTCCTTAGAAGATAGCATTTGAATAGACTTAAATGATGAGGAACCCTCACTAAGTATTTTATGGACATAATATTCAATAATGAGGAACAGCCAGTGCAAAGACTCAAGTAGAAGCATTTCTAGTCCTCTAAATAGAAGGGGGCCTCCTTTCTCTTTAGAAGAAGAAAGAAAAGTTAAAGACAATTTCAAATTTTCAACTTAGTTGAAGTTTCTGTCAAATGAATATAACTGTAAAAGGACTCACTTTCTGAGTCTGGACAGGAGATGGTGATGGGAAATAGGAAGTCTAATACTTAATACACTGATTCTTCATATCAGTAGGACAATTTACACCACAAAATAACTTTTAACCTTTAGTTTGAAGACTATAAAAATCTTAAAAATGTATAAAAGAGTAGATCTTTGTCTCACGCTTTGCATTTAGCATACAATTTAAGTGAAGTAAAAACTCAGTGAATATATACTGGATGATGAAATGCTTCTCTGAATTAGCAAATTAGTGAATATGAGCTAAAGTTAGAATGTCAGTTTCATCACTCCAGAGATATCTTGTATCTACATAGAATTTAATGGGACACAGCCAAAAATATTGAAAGTTTCTTTGATTTTACTGTTTTGTTTTATTCACTGAATAAAAATGGTTTTAATTAAGAAGCTATGGAAGCTAGAAGCTGCATTAGCATTTAAAGAACACCAATCTTGGAAACACTAATTTATTTAATACTTTACCAGCTTGATATAGTTTTTATCATTTCTAACAGCCAGCCATGGCAAGAGTTTGATGAAATGGACTGTGCTTTTAAAACCTTTCATTGCTCCATCACTTGCTTTATGTTTGCTTGCTTTTATTATAATGCAGTAAAGTGTAATTTAAAATATTAAATAAAGTATCTGGTACAGTCAATAACTCAGAGACAACATGAGGGGAAATGATCATATTTGAAATTTTGTTCCTTTTCCTAAACAGATAATTTATGAAGAATATGCCATTGTTTATAAGCAGGGAATACCATCTAGTCCTCTACAGAGTTTTCCATTTTTCTGCATGTAAAACCAGAAATAATCAAAGAAGCCAAGTTCTGCAAGTACTGACTCTTAGAACAATTTGAGAATCTTACTTCTTGTCACTCCTATAGTATGCCTCTCCACCTGTCTCAAATATTTATTGTTCTTCCAACAAGCAAAACCACATACCTTCTTGAACACCTCATGCTGTTTAAAAACTCTGAGCTGCTTTAATTGTGACCCATTTTCATCTACCCTTTTCCTCCTGTTCAACCATAGGCAAAACTCTGATCAGGTGTCACTTCTCTGGAAGAATATTCCTGATCTCTTTCCCCTCATTGCCCTTTCCGGCATTCAAGGAGCTGATGTATTTTATGTACACCATTCTCTCCTGTACCTGCTTATTGACCTGTTTGTCTTTTCCATTACACTGTGTCTTTTCAAGGGCAGAATTCATGCATTTTTCATGGTTTTTTTAAAATTTTATTTTCATGACTAGCCCTGTACTACATGAAGAATAGATGTTTGTATTAGGGTGAACTCCTACAGAAATCCACCTTCTCCTCACGGTTCCTCTAGTGACCTTTGTCAGTCATCAAAGGTTTCCCAGTAAGCTTGGACAGGGAGATCACAACATGTTAAAATTGAACTACACTTCTGAAAATGATGGCAACTGTCTGGGAAAACGGGCAGGAGAAAATTATTAACCATTATTAGCACATACTGCTTCCACAGCGTGTTAAATTTGAGTGTTACATAATCTTTACAGAAACAGGAAATATGAGGGTTGACTGCATTGTGTGGGAGCAATTGTGAGTCAGTGTTAGAATTCTTTCCTTCCTTGTAGGAGACTTAATATTCCATTCCAAGAAAATGTACTTAGTGTGGAATCACTACTCATTCTCTGTGGAGGTGTGCTTCTTGTTATGATGCTGAACAGGTTTTAGTAAAGCTTCCAGTCTAAGGAGAAAGGCTCAGGAAATCTTACACTAATCCCATAGAAAACCAGCCATGTAGGTACCCTGTCAAATAGTGCAATTCTGGGCAACATTCTTTTTGTCTGTGCGTACTCACCTTAAACTGAGATAAATTTCATAGTTACTAATAGCCAGCTGTGTTGTGAAAATAAGAACAATGAATCCAAACAGTAATTCTGAACTCAAGGCTTTTCAAAGTACAATCATAATCAGTGCTCTTTGTACAATGAAGGAACATAAAGATCTCTCCAAAAAGGCACCAAAGCTACCAAAAGAGAAGGACCTACAATGTGAAATCAGGCAGTCTTTCAACAGAGTGAAATCCGGCACTAGGTTTTGGCACAAATCTAATAGAATGTATTGCCAAATATCTTTCATTCGCCCTATTTGCTTTTGTATTTTGATTCATGACACATGAACTTTATAATGATATGATTTCCAGGAGAAAAAAACAAAACAAAACAAACCCAAGCCAAAATCATTCTGCTTTTATCCCTCCCACCACAGGCAGAAGAGGAAAGCAACAATATGATTAACCACCTCTTCAAAAGGGGCATGTTTGGTCCATTTGAAAAAAGGCTATGTGTGCTCTTGATCACGGCCCCAGCTCTGTGGCTGGAAGCCTGAAATCCCACAAAATGGACCAGCAGTTGGACCTTTACTAGGCACAAGCAGAAATATAAATTAGTGAAGACTGAAAAATGAGGTGACCATTTGCCTTCCCAGCAGTCCTGTTTCATGATGAGGTCACCATAAAACCACGTTCTAAATAGACTATAAATACTATATCTCAATCTAAGCCAGTAAACACCAAGTTAGCCAAATTTTTTTTTGAGAGAAACACAAAAAATATTGTATACATACAAAAAAAAAAAAGAAAAAACCACCCCCAAACCATAGCAAAAACCATTAATCATTTCATAATAGCCAATTGGAAACTTTTCTGAATGTAATTCTTAAGCAGACTCAATCTCAGAGTTAAACACATATTTAAAGAAAAACAACTATAATTTTCCATTAAAAACAAACAAAATCAACTATACCCATTTTCTATGTTAAAAATAAACCAAATCTCCCTGTGAAGTAAAACAAGCTTGACTGTGATAGCAACTGACAGAACACTGCTCCTGACCAAATCAGATGTAGTCAGTTTATTATCTCAAACACTAAGTGGGATCCAAATCACAGCTAACCCTCCGGTGGGTTTTTGGCAGCTGTAAACCACATGGGAGGAGAGAGACTGCCCATCCTTCTCCCTCGAAGTAGTTGGTAGGTTTGAAACACAGAGAAACACAACTCCCTACAGGTTACACCACCACAAACAAAATTAGTATTTAAAAGAAAAATTGCAATGCCATCTCATTCCACTCATTCCCAACGGCTTTTAATCTAGTTTTGTTTCCACTCTTGCTCTCAATAAGGTCATCAGCAAATGTGAAATAAAACTTACTTTAATTTGTAGAAATATTTAATATAAGGAGTGAAATTCATGCATGTCCATAGACATATGTACAAACAAGACATCCAAACTCTTAAAGGATAAAATTAATCTGAGTATCACTTAAATTGGAGCAGTGCATTACTTACAGTGTTTTAAAATTCTCTTTGTTGAGTGCATGTTATTGGTGTTATCTAACATTTAGCCAGAACTGATTCATATCTAAGCCAACAGGTTTTCAGAAACAGTAAATCCTTCTTCTGTGGAAGAGCAGCTGATGGGTCTAAACTGCATACCTGTATGTGTTAGACCTTTGTTGGCCTAGTAGTGAGAAGCTGCACTGCAATACCAAAGGCACATGGTTTGGATCTACCAGCCACCCTGCAGGAGAAAGATGAGTACTCTCCACCCATGCCATTTACTTCCACTGAAAACCTGCTGGAGGGTTAAACACCTTTTGTGTTGGTAGTGCAACATTTTACTACTAAGACATCAAAGTGACATTTGATTGAAGAAAATGTTAAAATTACTTTTTCATTAGTGAAGCCAATATCAAGTTTATCTTATTTCTGAATTATCAGAGACTATTAATTAATATCGATTTATAAATATTTGTGTGGTTATATGCTTATTGGCTCTAGACCCACATGTAATGTGTTTTTATGTGTTTTTTTAAATTATTAACAACTTGGCAACTATTATGCTTCAATTTGTTGCAAAAACATTTTCTAAAGAGTACTTTGTTTTCCCTTTAAATCCTTCACATCTCAGTCTAAAAGCTACCCACTCAGTAACTCCTTCCCAGGGTATAAGATACTCTCCTCTGCCTCTGTCTCACTGAGCCTGCTGTTTATTCTTCTATGGCTTTCATCCTGCAATTTCTGCCTTCCCTCCATTACACTATGAGCAGAATCCAAAATCAGACTTTTTATTTGCTGCTATAATCCAAGTACCTTGTCCAGAAGCCAATAAATAAAGATTTTTAAAGCAAAGAAAGCTAAATGAATCAATAATTACATTCCGTTTAAAGGGAAGTAGAAAACTATGGAGAAAAATAACAGGACCAATTATTTCTTAATTGTGACATGAAAAATATACTTTGAAATCAATAGGCTTGTCATATGCTGATGTGTGCTCTCCAATCTCTTGCTTATTCTCTACCTTCAAATTTTCCACGACCATTTTTTCATCACAGAGTGTACATAGGAAAGACAGAAGCAGAAACTAATGCAAACCAACCTTAATTGTTGTTGTATGTGCTCCAGGGTACTCTTTTTCTTCCAGAGTTGACCATCTCTCTATAAATTTAGACACGAGAGAATCATCATAGTCTACTATCTGAAATCCAGAGACATTGGCACCTCCAAATTGAATTTTTAGTAAGTCTCCATCTGTAAAACCCTAGCAAAGACAAAATAAAACAAAACCACATTTAAGTTATGCTCTCTATGGTGAATCAAATGAATATTAATCAAACAATTTAATTGTGGTGTCATGTATTTTCTTTTAAAACATAACAGATAAAAAGCTACTAGAACTGTTTTGCATATTTATTAATCAATGCTCTTTCACTAGTGTCTTCTATAATCTTAATGTCATCGGAGGTATTTTAACAATATTTGTTGCTTGATACTCAGTACTTTAGGTCTTCTTTTATAGAGAGAAGTCTTCTATGAGTAAGGATTGGATTTTATCTATTGAGTCTGCAATAGAGTACTATGTGTTTAGAGACAATTACATTTTTTCTCTAAGAGCTACAATATTGTAGTCCTGTATAAATTATTCATTCACTCAATTGAGAGAAATTACCAGATTTTTAAAAAATTTTATCTTAATGAAAATTTACAGAGACTCTCTATTTCCATTCATTCATTGTTGCACTTTTTTTCCCTGCCCACTCCTCCCTCCACTTCGCTTTTCTTTTTGAAAAGTAAAAGAAAAATTCCTTCATTGTTATCCAGTCCCTCCCTGCAAGTCCACTCCACTATGCTACCTTCATTCTGGACTACTGTCATGGCAATAATACCTAATCACATATCCCTTTTAAACAGTTCTCTCCCTCATCTATTTCAGTGCATTATACATTTTTTATCCCACATTTCTCAGTTTCTCCCAACTCCTATGTCAGTCCTTTTTATAACAGTGGGCCTATGTGGTATTTGTCTTTTTTGTGACAGATCTTTCACTCAGCATGATGTCCTCCAGGGTCACCCATTTTGTGAAATAGTTCATGAGTTTTTTTTGTTTTTCAATGCAGCATAATATTCCATCACATGAATATACCAGAGCTTCTCTATTCACTTGTTTGTTGATGTGCACTTTGGTTGTTTCTAACTCTTTGCCGTTGTGAACAAAGCCAAAATAAACATAGGTGCGTATGGCTTTTAAGAGACAATGTTGTTATTGTATACCACTAAGTTAAAACTAACTTTTAGCTGACCCTCCAGCTGGGTTTTTAGAAGTAGTTAATTACACAGGAGAAAATTGTCCATCCTTCTTCCCCAGAGCAGTTGGTGGCTTTTATCCACATGTCTTTGGGATTGCAGCACAGCTTCTTAACACGAGGTTACCAGAAAAGATAGCAAAGGTCCACTACTTATTTAAGAACAATTAAAGCATACCCCATTAATTCCAAAAGTGTTTCATACATTGTATGAACTTATTTTTAAAACTCAATTTTTCTTGCATTATAAAGTGAATTTTGTCTGTATTAAAGCCTTGACATAATGTTACTGTGTTTTAATGAGTACCGTTAAGTTGGAACCAACTCATAGTTGACCCTCCCATGTGTTTTCAGAGGCAGTAAATCACACGGGAAGGAGATTACCCATCATTCTTGCACAGAACAGCTGGTAGATTCAAACTGTATATTTTAGGTATACACTGAGCTCTGTTGTCCTAGTAGTAAGAAGCTACATTGTAATTCCAGAGGTACTTGGTTTGAATCCACCAGCTGCTCCACTGAAAAGGATGGGCAATCTCTTTTGGTGTCATTAACTGCCTCTGAAAATGAAAACCCAAATCCCACTGAAGGGTCCATTGTGGATTAGTTCTGACTTGATGGTAGGTAACCAGAAGAAGCTACCAGAGTGCCCTAATATTTCCATAGATTACAAAAATTGTGCTGTCATAGTTTTTACCTCAAAATAAGCATACAGGCACATAGGTATAGTCAGACTTTTAAAAAGTCAGAATTATGAATATCCTCATAACTGGATAGGACAAGATTCAGATATGTTGCTCATAGAGTCACTATGAGTCATAGTCATTTTAATGACACCTAACAACTACAGTATCTCAGACACTTTTATTCTCCCAAATAATTAAAGGAGGTATCGCAAATTTAATTATAAAACTTGAATCCTAAAAGTCATAGATATTCATCTTTGATGTAAAATAAAAATGACTTTATAATATTTGTCACTTGAAGTAATAAATTTTTGTGTTTATTTGAATATGAAAATAAATATTTTGCAAATAATGCAAAAATAGACAACAAAACTAATACATTCCCACACAGCACTCAGAAGCAACTATTTCAAAGAATACGATGTAGCATGGAAGAGACTAAAGAGCATTATACTGAGTGAACCAACTCAGTCTCACAGAACAAAAACCTGCATAATAAGCCCATTACTGTAAAAATAGAAGGATAAATAGTAAAATGTGTATAAAGGTCCAAAGGGGAAAGAGGAAGGAACAGAGGAGTGAGGATGGGAAGATAGGCAAGCAATCACTGAGTCACACAATTTGGTGAGCAGAGGGAGGGGATGAAGTAAATAGAGAAGATCAAGATGAGACCTGAAAAGGTGAGGGAATGATGGGCATAATTTAGTGATGATAAGTTTTATAAAACAATGTATAAGAATAATTATATGAAATACAATGTGAATGAAGAAAAGTGTGAAACACAAAGTGTATGAATTTTGCATGCAAACCAAAATAAAATTAATTTTATTTTTTTTACAAAATCATAAATTCTCTATTGTATCCCTCTCAGCAGTCAAACTGCTCTGAAGTAATCATTATAGCATTGCTAATTTTTTCAGGCATTAATCTCCATATTTCTGCATGATATACTTTGATTGCTCTTTAATTTTTAGATGTTTTTATTGAGTTTTATATATGTTAGATGAATATGCAAATTATTTACATTATGAAACGTCTCAATTATGTGTCCCACTTTTATACTTATAGCTTTACTGTTATTTATATTATAGTTAAAAACTAGCTATAATTGTATTTCTATTTTTGAACCATTTTTCCACATAGTGTTGATAATCTAATTTTTTTATGATGAAAGCTTATTATATACCTATCTTTTGGTTGCTTGAATTTAGTTGTTCTATCAGGTCTTTGCATGACAATGTGACTAAAGCATTGTGTAAACAAAATACACCAATGTATCAAGCCATTTATTTCCTTTTTACTGAATGTTTTATTTCTCAGAGGACTCTTATATAAAGCTCCAATCTGTACTGTTTTCTCTTTTCAATTACTCCCACAGCTGTCACCCTCAGTAAATTTTCTGAGTTAGGTTCTCTTGTTTCCTTATTTGCTCTTATTTTTCTTTTATGCACCTTTCTTTGTGAGAGATATCCAATATTTGCTTGAGACAGAGAGAGATAATCTTTTTGTATTATATATGATTGACAAAGAGACTGCAGGAATGGACTCAAGTATTAGAGATAGTGAATTTGGCACAGGATAGGACAGGATTCAGATCTATTTTTCACAGTGTTCCTATGAGTTGTATTTGACTTGATGAAACCTAACAACAATAATATTCCTTAAAATATATTTGCCTTGGCATTTTGTCTAACTGGTGTTTTGACTAAGTGTATAATCTTAAACTGAAAATGTCAGAATCCTGAAGGCATTCATGGTATTTTCTTTTTTTATTGGTAGACCAAAACACTAAAACCTATGGCTTCCAATTCAGTTCTGATTTATGAAAATTCTCTGATTTCTGAGGTTAGAAATATTTTTAAGAGACTGCCCATTTTTCTCTCACTGAAGGACTTTTGGAGTCAAATCACTGACCATTCTGCTAGCAGCACAGCAAATTATGCACTAGACCACCAGAGCTCCCTTCTATTTCTTACATTAAGAATTAAACCCCCAAACCAAAATATATTGTAGTGGAGTTGACTTTGACGCGCAGGAAATTGAAGCGTGCAGAATACAACTGTCATTGGAGGTTTGCAAAGTTGTGTATTTTTGCAAAACCAGACTCTTGACACTTCCATAGAGCATAGCTGTTGAATTCTGGGGAAGTTTACTTCTAGTGCCTCTTGCACAATTTTCTCAGTGTTTCCTCTGTCTTCTTCATGTTCTGTAATTCTGATCCTTTTGACGTTATCCCACATGAATCTAATGTTTTCATCATTTTCCTTCTGTCTCCTCTCTGATTTTTCTTCTCTTACAGTCCCATGAAGTTCTTATCTTTCAGCTTGCTTTCTGTTCCATCTCTTCTTTTTTTCCTTTTTGTTTTTTTGTTTGTTTTTGTCACTCCAACATGTTGGAAACTTCTGTAATTTTGGTCTTGATATTCTGGATTGTGTTTTTATGAATTTCTGTTTTCCCCAGTGTGTTCAGCTCACCTTCTATATTTTGTGATGATTTTTTTAAGTTCTTGTACCCCTTTATCTATAGTATCAATTCTTCCATCTTTTGAAATATATTCTGTAGCTTTTCATGTTCCTCTGTATTGATATATTTCCTCAGGCATTCTGTCTCTGGAATATTAACTTTATTTATTATTTCCTTTCTTTCTTCCATCATTTAGACCCTCAAAGAGATAGATTGACTCCGGAATAAATAGGGTGGGGGTGTCAGAAATGAGGTTGGCACAGGATGGAGCAGGATCCAGAGCTGTTGTACATAAGGGTGCTATGAGTTGTTAGTGACTTGATAGCACTTAGCAACAAAACCAATCTTACTGCTTGGCTCGGTCCAAAATCCACAGATCTCACAGATCCGTATTAGGGGAGTTAAAAAGTTATAATTCAAAGTAGCAATCAGGAGTTAGATCCATTTCCAAAATGGCTTGCCTCTGGAAACTCTATGAACATTACTCAGGTCTTTCATTAACAGGGTCGCTATTAGTCGTCTATGACTCAATGGCACTTAACAACAACAACAAAATAAAGTGAAGACAGCTCCAAAATTGTGCACACAAGTACCTCACCCTTGAGCTTCAAGGCCACAATGTTCTCAGTCCTGCCAACACTGGCTTCCACCAACCCAAAATCTCATCTCACATCCAATTCTCCAGTTTAGTTGTTATTGCTGCTGCTGCTGCTGCAACCTCAAATATGTTGGAAGATGTCTCTCTTCTCTGGCTAGGCTAAGAATCTCTTCTGGTGCAGTAAAATTTTTTTTATGTCTGCAGCTAGAGCTTTTCTATTTATTGGTGGGACTAGTTAATCCTCTTGTAGATTGCTGAGTCTAACCAGTCCCTTGTGGAATGGTAGATAGCCAATCTCTTTGTGGATAGGCCACAACACCTCACTCTCAAAGTCATGTCCCTCCACATAGTCAGTCATCTACACTGGAAAAGCCGTATGGAGAGACAAACTCCACAATATAACTCCACAGCAGTATATATTTTCTGCCTTCTTGTCTCTGGGTTAATCTTTGCGTCTGCAATATGCTCTACTTTTTTTTTAGGAGAAATCTTCTTTTGTGTTTTCATAATGTTTGAAGCTGTCTGCTGCTTTCTTGATATTAAATGAAGTTTTTCTTGGTATCTGTTAAGCTGTTTCTATTGTATCTGCATAAGTTGTAGACAATTCTTTGTCCTTATGATGTTGTTGATTAGTTGCAGACTTTAAGTGTTTCATCTTGGGGTTGGGCTACTCACTCCATTGGAAATTCTTTCTGGGCCTGTGGAACAAGACATTTTGCTTTTCATAAAGTCCTTCAGATCCTCTCTGGTCTGCAGTGCAGCTCTGCAGAAACTTTGCCTCACTGTGGCCCCCTTTCCTGAAGTTTAGTGCCCTCTTTGGTCTGCAGAGTGTCACAGCCACGTTTCTGACCTGGAGTAGTTATTGTTCCACCATAGCACTTCAATGTACTGGCTTTAGCAGTGAGTCTCTTGTCTGATTGCAGTCCCTTCTCTGAAATTGTGCTGTCCTTTTTGGTCTGTGGCTTAGCCTCAAGTCAATCAGATATCCTACCTAGAGCAGTATCCCTTTCAAGGAGTTGCAAGCCCTTAATTCCCCAACACGATATTGTACTGGCTCTGAGAGTGAGTCTTCTGCTTGATTGTAGTACCCTCTTCTTAGGTCTATTGTATTCTTAGGTCTGCAAAGTGGGCAACCAAGTAAAGTTCTTTTTTACTCTCTAATTCTTCCCTTTACTTATTGTAACCATTTTTTATTTTTATGGAAAAATGTTTTCTCTCATTTCTCTGAAGATGTTAATTACAATTTTTTACATATTGTTCTTTCTGTCATGTTTCTGTTGGTCTATTATTCATGGCCAAGCCTTCTATAATATGCAGGTTTATGCTTAACTGTTTAAGTGTGAGGTAATACAAGTTTCTTGTAATCTCATTGTTCATGGACAAGACTCACAGATTTGTATGCCTCACCATAAGAAAGACAATGAAGTGAGATGCTGTGGTGCCAGTAATTAGTGTTCTTTTCTTTAGATATTCAGTCTCTTCAGAGAAAAAAAAAATATTTCAATCTCTCAATACAGAGAGAGATACATTGTTGTTACATGCTGTCAAGTCAGAATCAACCCACTGCTGACAAATTTAGTCAATTTTCAGAGACAATAAATTACATAAGAGGAGATTACCCATCTTTCTCCTATAGAGCATCTGGTGAATTTGAATTGCATTCCTTTGGACTGGCAGCACAATTTCTTACTCATTATATTATCAGAATTTCCTATAGGGCATGTTGCATTGTTGTTGTTGTTGTTATGTGCCATCAAGTTGCCTGCAACCTCAGGCTAAATTATTTGTGCATACTGAGAAGACTAATTACTTCCATATCCATACTTTCACATTGTTGCCTTAATATTACCTATTACACAATCTAGATAACTCCCATCCATTGACTACTGTTAGTTGTTATTATGTGCTGCTGAGTTGAGTACAACCCAAAGTGACATAAAAACAGCAGGGCTGAACCCTGTCTTATCTTGTCCATCCTTACACTTGCTGACAGTAGAACCCATTGTGGCAGTCATTGTGTTAGTCCACCTGGTTGAGAGCCTTCCTCTTATTCATGGACCACATTAATATTTCTCAATAATTTGGAGAGGTCTCTGACTGCAGACTTTCCCAATGAAATATGTCTCCTTATTTCCTGACTGCTAGTACAAAGGATGTTAACTGTGAATCCAAGTAAGATGAAGTTGTTGACTGTTTGAATCTTTGCTCCAACAATTATGATGTTGCCTGTAGTTCCAAGGGTAAAAAATCTGTGTTTTTTGACATTGAGATCTAATCTATATTGAAGGCAATATTCTTTGATCTTCTGTAATAAGTGCTTTAAGTCCTCCTTACTTTCAGTAAGTAAGACTGTGTAATCTGCCTAACACAGGTGATGAGTCTCCCTCTGATCCTGATGCCATATTCCTCTTCCTAGAGTTCAGATTCTCAAATAATTTATTCAGCATACAGATTGAATAGATATGGAGAGGGAATACAACCCTGTTACACTCCCTTCTTTGTCATTGTCTGTAGAAATCAGCATAGAGGTGGTAGTAGTTTGGGAACTGGACATGGTAGTCACATTTTGAGTTGTCAGAGTAGAATTTCAGAAAGAGACCTTGGGGTATCAAATAATTTCTTATGACCTTTGAAGCAAATTTCTTGTAGCAGATACTATTAGTAACCCATTAAGATATTCAGAGATACCTTAAGCCGAACTATCCTCAAGTTTCCATCTCTATTTGGCCTGCGACTTATATTTCCCTAAGGACTGTCCTTGGAAAATTGAAACCATATCCGGAGACTAAGTCCCAGAAAACTTGCCTCACCTAAAGTTGGAAATGTCAGTTTTGGAACAGATATCCACAAAAGAAGAGGCTAAAGGCAAATCTTATATAAAATCTATTTTTATCTAGACTCCCTTTCTTCCTTGTTTCCTACAGTCTCTTAGAAGTCACTCCTACAAGCACTTGCTCATTTTACAATGTACACACAAATTCCTATCCCAACTTCTGTTTCTAGAGTGCTAAATTTGTTTTAACTCCACATCTCAGGCTGGTATTCTACTTCCTAAAAGTTTGAATCTCACATAGAAAGTACGAAAAGAGCAGGTTTATATTTTGTCTGTATCTCACTTTGAAAGCACATTTTGTTATTTTCACATACTTTAGCTCACACAGTTCTCTTTTATTTCTTCAATTTATACACAAGTTGCATTCACTAAAAGATGGGGGAAATATTGATATGTTGTGCCTTTTGATGTTTCCTTTCCCATTATCTCCTTCCTGAAGGTTTATATTTATTTTATTCTCTATCACTTTATTGAGCTGGCCATATTAAGATTCTATTAATCTATACTGTTCTTCCTTCCCCCTCTTCTTTGTACTTTAGCTTCCAAGAAGCAGAAGCTAAAAAAGAAAATAATACTTTGAAAGAATTACCATAACTGAGAAGCTAAGGGTTAATACTGCAGATATTGTCAATGAATCAAATTAAAACCTATTCTATTAAATCTTAAGATTTATTTGAGGTAATCTGAAGGAGAAGATAAGCCTTTATTAACAATCTACAAAATGCAAAATTTAAACATGCAGACATGTGAAGTCATCAGCATTGGGAAAGGATGATTTTTAAAAGAATTAAAACCATGTTAAAAGTGAAGCTAATCAAGTACTCGCCAATACCTGAGAAAACTCATCAAAAATAGTATTTTATGAACAATTTAAACAATTAATAGGCACTGAATGGTAATGAAAGGGCATTCTCAAAAAAAGTTTGAAAGATTTGATGTCTGAAATTTTGAATAGTATTTTTTCATTTCAAATGTTAATTAAATTTCTAAATGTCCTCTAAATTCTAAGAAACTGAAGTTCTAGGCAAGACTCTGAACATTCTATTCAATAGAGTTCCCAAGTGAACCTCTATTCACAAAAAGAAAGCCAAAACTTGAATTCTGATAAAATACTAGGCCTTAGAAATAAAACAGTGGCACAAATTTGTTTTGTCATTGTTTTCTTTTTAACTTGGTCATTCAGAAATTTCTTTCAATTTCAATAGTATCAGATATCAACTCTCAAATTGATGAGCAACATTCTGTCATTATTTCACGATGTTTCAATATAATCTTTTCCATCTGGATATTTTTAAATATCACAGCATTCAGTGTTGGTCTGTGTTCATCAAATGGTACACTTCACACTGTCCAGGCTGTTCCTTAACACAGACTGTTGTTCTGAAGAGACTAGCTACAGAGTTTCATCTATATGAACCCTCATTTTTCCATTAGAATTGTCTGAGTTAGAATCCACTCAATTGCAATGACTATGTTTCTTGTAATATAATGGGAAGTCCTAATGCAATTTTATACCAAATTTCATTACCAGACAGAAATTTGATCTTAAACGGCCACTTTCTCGTGATAGAATGTAGGTTTGAAATTTAATATTCTAAGTCCCTAGAGCCACCTTCCAGTGAAAACAGCGTTTATCAATTGTAAAGTTGTAAATAGTTGTTTTATTATCTCTTTCCATAATTCAAAATAATAATGTCTTTGGAAATACAATCTAATATTCCAGAAACACTGAAATAAATCCACATTTGAAATAATTTTACTGAAATAATTTTTTGAAATAATATACTCTCTAGAATATACTCTCACCCTTTCTTTTCTTCCTATTTTCCCTCACATTTTCTGTTCCTTGGAATAGGAGAAATGAGCTATGGTTGTACAGTGGTAAAGTGTTCATTTATTAAACAAAGTACAGTAGTTTGGTTCCAACAGCTACTCCATAGGAGAAAGATGTGATGGTTTGTTCCAGTAAAGATTACACAATATAATAAATTCTACAGGATAAATAATTTCTGTCCTATAGAGTCCCTATAAGTTAGTGGATGACAGAGGATGTGGTTTGGTCTGCAAAGGAGGAAATCTCAGTATAATAGAGTCATACTTATTTAAAGAACATATCCAATTATAATAATAAAGACTTAAGTTTGTATTATTGGTGTTCTAATTTTTTGAGAAAAAAGATTGATAATAATTCTAAGTTAATTTTTATTATATTTAATAGGGGAAAAGGCAATCAATCACTGTGATATTTAATAGATGAAATTGTGACCATCTAGAAGAACATCAATTTCAAAATATAATTTATATAATAGTTATAAAACAATATACCATTTCATTAATAGGTTTTTGTTGTTGTAGTTGTTGTTGTTGTTGTTATGTACCGTCAAGTCGCTTGCCACTCAAAGCGACCCTATGTAAAACAGCCCTAAATTCTACTCTGTCCAGTGACAATCGCACTGTCTCTGACATTCCCATCCTGATTACCCCAGTCACTGCATCAATCCACATCATAGAGGTTCTTCCCCTCCTGTGCAGTCCCTCCACCCTCCCAAGCATGATGTCCCTCTCCAAGGACGAGTCCCTCCTTACAACATGTCCAAAGTATGTTAGATGGAGCCTCAGAATCCTTGCCTCCAAGGAGCCGCCCCAGTTTAACCCTTTCCAGGATGAATCGGTTTCTTTTCCTAGCAGTCCATGGTCCTCTCAATACTCTTGTCCAGCACCACAGCTCAGAAGCATCAATTCTCCTTCTATCCTCCTTGGTTACTGTCCAACTCTCTGATGCATAACAAGTGATTGCAAAGACCATTACCTGTATCAGATGCACCTTAGTCTCCAGAGAGACACCATTGCTCTTCAGTACTTTGGAGAGATGCCTAACAGCAGACTTTTCCATGGCAATATTCCTTTTCATTTCCTGGCTACTGGTGCCAAGAGTGTTGACTGTGGAGCAGTGAACAATCACAATCACATCTGCATATTACAGATTGTTGATAGATCTTCCACCAATCCTGACACCACATTTCTCCTCATAGAGCTCAGCCTCCTGGATAATCTAATCCGCATACAGGTTGAAAAGGTATGGACATAGGAAACATCCCTGGTCTATGCCCTTCCCAATTTTGAACCATGTAGTGTTTCCCTGCTCTGTTCTGATGACTGCCTCTTGGTCCAAGTATAGGTTTCTCATTAGCACAATCAAGTGTTCTGGGATTCCCATTCTTCTCAGAGTCAGCCACAGTTTGTTATGATTCACACATTCAAACGCCTTTGCATAATCAATGAAACACAGATATACATTCCTCTGGTATTCCCAGATTTCAGCTAAGATCCATCTAATATCAGCTACAATATCCCTAGTATCATGACCCCTTCTAAACCCAGCCTGGACTTCCGGCAGTTCTCTGCTGATGTGCTGTTCCATTCATTTTTGGATGATCTTCAGTAGAATCTTGCTTGCATGTGAAATAAATGATATTGTTCTATAGTTTCAACACTTTGTTGGGTCACCCTTCGTTGGTATGGAAACATCCAACTTCCAGTCAAGTGGTTGTTTTCCAGATTTCTTGGCAGAAGTTGGTGAGCAAGTCCAAGGCAGCATCTGTTAACTTAAATATGTCGATTGGTATAACGTCTATTTCTGGGGCCTTTTTTTTGCTATTTCCTTCAAAGCAGCTTGAACTACTTCCTTCATCACTATACGCTCATATATTGTTTCATTAAATTCTTCTGTGTCTGCCAATTCCTTTCGATACAGTGACTCAGTATATTCTTTCTATCTTCTTTTAACACTTCCTGGATCATTTAATATTCTGGCTAAACCATCCTTGATTAGAGAAACTTGAGGTTTGAATTTGTTCTTCAGTTCCTTGAGCTTAAGAAATGTCGAGCGAGTTCAGCCCTTTTGATTTTCTGACACTAACTGCTTGCATATTTCATTGTAATACTTTACTTGGTTATCCTGTGCTGCCTTTTGAAATATTCATAATATTCCGGATGTTTCTGGGTTAAATATTTCACTAATATTGTTGTTGTGGTTGTTATGTGCCGTCGAGTTGTTTCCGACTCATAGCTACCCTATGCACAACAGCCCTAAACCCT
>NW_006399784.1:11292271-11321934 GCF_000299155.1 Elephantulus edwardii
AAGTTTAGTTGTGCTGCCTCCAAGGGAAGCTGACGTGTTCTGTAGAACTCCTGTGTAGATTATGTTTCCCTTTCTGCCCGAGGGCCTTCCTGAAATCCCGGGTACCTCGCTGTTGCTTATCTGAGGTGGCTTCCTTGTGCACCGTTTTCAAGCTTCCCTTCCGCCCAGGAGCACACTTGTCAGAGTTCCCAAGGGCTTCTTCCTACCGGAAAGGAAGCTCGAAAGCGGTGCACAAGGAAGCCACCTCAGATAAGCAACGGAGAGGCGGTTTTCAAAGGTACCCGGGATTTCCGGTGGGAAGAAGCCCTTGGGAAATCTGACAAGCGTGCTCCTGGGCGGAAGGGAAGCTTGAAAGTGGTGCACAAGGAAGCCTCACTAATATAGATTCTTATAATGTATACTGATATTTTTATATATTTAATATAGATTTAAAAATCTTTATTAGTTGCACTAATATAGATTCCCATAATTTATTTGTAAAAGAATATACAACAGATAAAATATTGTTACAGTGAGAAATAAAAAGTAAGTGGACAAAAAATTTAATATTTTTTGAAATTTGTTTGAAAATTTATAAGGCAAACTAAAAATATAGTTAAGTATTTTTATATAATTCCTTATGTCAGTTTTAAAAATTAAAATACTAGAAAATATAATGTAGGAAATAAATCTAAAATAAAACCTACCAAATATAATAAAATGATGTTGCAAAGTACACTATTGACAAACACCAGTCAAAACATAGTGTTTTTTTAAGTCAGTAGGCATCTCTACAAAAGAAATAATAATTCATTCACTTACCAGATTTGCAATGATGTAATGGTACCCTTTAACATGTTTTCCAATGGTAATAACCTAACAAGTATAAGGAAAATATTATTTAATATATAAAAAAAGATTAAGTTGAAATAATTATTATTTAACCTAATTTACAATAAAATGGAATACAACGTCCCAGGAGAGGAAGACCCTTGATGAGATGGATCGATTCTGTGATTGGAATGGTGGGAATGAGTGTGTTTGACGGCAAGGTTGGCACAGCATAGAATGGCATTTAGGGCTCTTGTATATAGGGTAGCTATGAGTCACAAGCGACTCTATGGCACATAACAACAGCAACAACTATCTTTTTTTATTTTTTGATGCTCCACAATGAGTCATGTTTTTAAAATATAATTTCCAAAACTAAAGACTGGATGCTTTAGGGGGAAGGGGAAAGTAACAACGATTTTTGTTGTTTTCAGAAGTTATCTGTTAGGAAGTTAACAATTAAGCAAAACATTACCTCATTTTGTCAATAGTAAACATAAGGCTATTAATGCTTCAAAACATTAAGAAAGATAAATCAGAAATATTTGATTCTTAATATGTCATGATTTTATCTATATAAAATAATGTTATTTTCATAAACTACTAAACCTAGTATGAGGTATTATATTTACACTTCTATATTAAAACACACAGAGTTTGTAATAAATGTGAAAAGAATATTCATGAGCGAATAAAAAAAGTCTTATGCAGATATATAAAAGAATTCTTATTTTAAGGATCTTGAAACTCTCACAATTTTATTCAAGTGAATGTCATTATTTCCAATGCAAGGAAGAACAGATCAGAAAAGCTATCTTTTCTCCACAAATCCCAGTCAAAAATTAAAGACAAAATGGATATACCAAGAAACAAATTCTTGTCTTGTCAATATTTAGACCAATTTTAGACTGAATCAATTTGACTTTTCTGGTACAAAAGTGGTGAGGCTGCCAACTTAAAGGCATGTAGTTGGAATCTACCAGCTGGTCTATGCAAAAAGATGGCTAATCCCCTCCCTCACAATTTATTGCCTCTGAAAACCTGCTGGAGGGTCAGCTATAGGTCTGTTCCAACAGGATGACACCTAATAGCATATCATTTCTAAAGAGTCCTGGTGGCATAGTGAATAACATGGTGCCCTGCTACCCCAATCTGCAGTTGTAATTTATCAACCACTCTTCAGAAGAAGGAGGGACAGTCTCCTCCCAGAAATATCTAGTCTCAGGAAGCTGAAAAGGGGTCCTTATGAATTGGCACCAACTCAACAGCAATGTGACTGTGTTTGGTTTGGCTTTGCCAATTATAAAGAGCGTTAAAATAACTGAAATAGTAGTGATGTAGCCATGATACTTGAAGTCTTCCCATGCTTTCCCTATCTAAAGCTTTTTTCTCTATAATTATTTCATGATCATAGTATCCTGATTTTTCAATTCATTATATATTTTATTGTAATATTTTAACATTAGTAATACTCACTTAAATGTATATTTGTATTGCTTGACATTGGTTTTTCTAGAATCTACTATATGGAATAAAAAATGATGATTAGTTGTATTTTACTGACTATGCACATGCATTTGATTGTGTGAATCATAAATTAGGGACAACGTTATGAAGATTGAAAATTTCAAAACAATTATGCTCATGTAGAACTTGCATGTAAATGAAAAGAAGACTTTTGAACAAAACAAGGGGATATTGCATGATTTAAAGTGTGAAAAGGTGTATGTCAGGGTTGTCCTTTCTTTATATCAAATCAATTTGTATGTGGAACAAATTAAAAGAGAAACTGAACTATATGGAGAAGAATGTGGCCTCCTGAACTCATAAACAACCTACATTTTGCAGATGACACAACCTTGCTTGAAGAAAGTGAAGAAGACTTGTAGCATTTACAGAAGAAAATTCAAAAAAATATAAAAATTGTATGCCAACAGAGAAAACAAAAGTTCTCGCAACTGGTCCATGAAGAAAAATAATTGAAGTTGTCAAAGATTTCATTTCACTTGGATGAACAATCAGACAGCAGACAAAAAAAAGATATATTGCATTTGGGCAAACCCACTAAAATTTATCTCTTTAAAGCACTAATAAGCAAGGATGGAATTTAAAGACTACAAGAGACTAAAGTTATATGATATTTTCATTTACTTCATATGTCTTTGAGTGGTGTGAACAAACAGAAATATCTTTAAGAAGGCACAGTCAGAGTGCTCCTTA
The DNA here is from genome assembly GCF_000299155.1 of Elephantulus edwardii. Classification (NCBI taxonomy): domain Eukaryota; kingdom Metazoa; phylum Chordata; class Mammalia; order Macroscelidea; family Macroscelididae; genus Elephantulus; species Elephantulus edwardii. The sequence continues at coordinate 11,295,302 of NW_006399784.1, forward strand.
AAGGCAAAAATGGCAAAACTTCATCCCGTATACTTTAGGCATATTGTTATGAGGGGCTGTTCCTTGGAAAGGGACATCATGCTTGGAAAATTGGAGAGTCACCAAAGGCAAGGAAGATCCTAAATCAGATGGACTGACACCTTGACTGCAGTAATGAGCTCAAGTTTGTCAGAGTTGAAGAGGGTAGCACAGGATAGCACATAAAGTAAATTTATGAGTCATAGTAGACTCGAGAGCACCTAACAACAATAGCCTATGCATGTGGAAATTGGATAATGATTAACAAAGAGTGAAAAAATAATGCCTTTGGATGGTGATGTTAGCTAAGAATAATGATTGTATTATGCACTTCAAAAAAAAAAAAAAAAAACCCCAAGCATATCTGTCTTGGATAAAACCCAGCCATGGTGCTGCTCTTTTAAAGCAAGGATAATGAGACTTTTTTCTCACATTTATTAGGCATGTATCAATAGGTGCCAGTTCCAGTAGAAGACCATTATACTTAGAGGTGGAAGGTCAATAAAAGATATAAAACTGTCAATGAGAAGACTAAACACAGCAACTGCAGCAATAAGCTTAATCACAGCAGAAAGGATGTTTAAGTTAAGGTTGGCACACCACAGGGCATGGTTTCATGTTGCTGTATGAGGAGTCACTACGATTTGAAGCCAACTCAGTGGCACCTAGTTATAACAGCAGCAACAAACAGTACAGTGCTTTTCTGACAAATATTAGACATTAAGACAAAATTTCTTGAACAAACAAGTGAATGAATCTAAGCCAGATTACATGTTACCTCTACTGTGAAGCTTTCAGAGATCATCCTTCCTTTATACTCCTGTAAATCCTATTGCATTATAACTGGTGATAGTGTCCTATTTTTTTTTTTATATTGTACTATCAAGACAAGATGGGAGGAATACACAGAGTCACTGTACCAGAAGGAATTGGCTGACACAGAAGAATTTCATGAAATGACATATGAGCAAGAGCTTATGGTGATGAAGGAGGAAGTTCAAATTGCTCTGAAGGAATTGGCAAGAAACAAGGCTCCAGGAGTTGATGGCATAGCAATTGACACATTTCAACAGACAGACACTGTCCTGGATGTGCTCACTAAGTTGTGCCAAGAAATCTGGAGAACAGCCAGCTGGCCCACTAACTGGAAAAGATCGATATTTGTTTCCATTCCAAAGAAAGGTGATCCAAAAGAGTGTGGAAATTCTTGAACAATATCAGTAATATCACACGCAAGCAAGATTCTGTTGAAAATTATCCAAAAACGTTTGGAACAATATCTCAACAGAGAACTGCCAGATGTGCAGGCTGGATTTAGAAGAGGTCGTGGTACTAGGGATATTATAGCTAATTCCAGATGGATCTTGGCAGAAAGCAAAGAATACCAGAAGAATGTCTATCTGTGCTTCATTTACTATGCAAAGGCTTTTGACTGTGTGGATCACAACAAGCTGTGGCTGACTCTGAGAAGAATGGGAATCACAGAACATTTGATTGTGCTAATGCGAAACCTATTCTTGGACCAAGAGACATTTGTCAGAACAGAGCAAGGAGAAACTACATGGTTCAAAATCAAGAAGGGGGTTCGTTCATCAGGGATGTATTCTGTCTCCATAACTTTTCAATCTGTATGCAGTACAGATGATCCAAGACACTCGGCTATACAAAGAGGAATGTGGGTGGCATCACGATTGGTGGAAGAATCATCAATAACCTGTGTTACACAGATGATACAATCCTGCTTGCTGAAACTGAGGAGGACCTGAAGCGCTTGCTGCAGAAGATCAAGGACTACAGCCTCCTATATGGACTGAAGCTCAACATCAAGGAAACAAAGATTCTCACCACTGGGCCAGTTGGCAGCATCAGTATGGATGGTGAAGAGATTGAGATAGTTAACAGTTTTAGTTTACTTGGCTCCACAATCAACACTCTTGGTAACAGCAGCCAGGAAATCAAGAGACAAATTGCATTGGGAAAGTCGGCTGTGAGGGACCTCTCAAGAGTACTGAAGAGCAACGACGTCAGACTGGAGACTAAGGTACACCTGATCCAGGCCATAGTCTTCGCAATTACATGTTATGCATCAGAGAGTTGGACAGTGAATAGGTTTGATATAAAGATAATTGATGCCTTTGAGCTGTGGTGCTGGAGAAGAGTGTTGAATATACCATGGACTGCTAGGAGAACAAACAGGTTTGTCCTGGAGAGGGGAATCCGGAAGGCTCCTTGAGTCAAGGATTCTGAAGCTTCGTCTGACATATTTTGGGCATGTTGCAAGGAGGGACTGGTCCTTGGAGAGGGACATCATGTTTGGTAGAGTGGAGGGGAGGTGAAGGAGAGGAATACCTTCAATGGTATGGATCGATTCTGTGGCTGGAGTCTTTCGAATAAGTAGGTTTGAGATGGCTAGGTTGGTACAGGATAGAAGAGTGTTTAGGGCTCTTGTACATAGGGTCGCTATGAATCGCAAGCGACTCGATGGCACATAACAACAACAACTATTATACACATATTTCTTTTGCCTTCTCGAACCACTAAGTTCAGCAGGTGTAAACACCAAACTTTCCTTGCATTTCTTATGTCAGATAAAGAGGACATTCTCAGAATTTGTTAAATGATACAATCATCCATTGTATAATACACTAATAAACTCTATATCTTATTAAAATATCTGTGCAAAATAATCTTCATATTTTAAATTGAGGTGCCTCCAAATACTTTTTTAATAAATCGTGCATTTGATTAAAAATTTATTTCTATATATTCAGAGTACCTTTTACAGTTTTTGTCCCCTTGATTTGGAAATACAGTTATTTTCATAAGGATTTTCCCCAACATTTATTGTGACGTGCTATGAATACCTAAATGTATTTCCTCCAAAGTCTAATGAATATTTTTTATATTCAGTCTTAATGAGACTCTCCTATGAAATTCAAATGAGCTTTGAGGTTCACATTTGAACAAGAGGCCTCCAGGTTATAAACAATCCTGACTTCATCTCTTGAGAGTGGAATAAAGATTGTTCTATCAAAATGTTCACCCTTCTCTCACACAACATTTATTTATTATATTTATTTCAGTTTTTTATTTATTTATTGAGTGATCTATCTTTTATATCTTAAGGCTGTATCATTATATGTCAATTAAGCTTTCATTTATATTTATGTTTGCAAAATGTTTTGTCTTGTATAAATTAATGAATTTCATTTTTTTCTGACATTAAATGAAACAAGGAATATATACACAATTATGTATTTTCTTAATAATCTCATATTTGCATTATTCCTAGAAATTAATAAGGTTATTTGTACCATCTAGTGGGACTGATTTCTAGCTGATATCAGTGAGTTTTCAGAGGTATAAGTCACATGGCAGGAGACTGTTCATCTTTTTCCTGTGGAGCAGTTGGTGGATTCAGGCTATGGGCCTTTGGGTTGAGAGAGGAATTCGAGTTGGAACCAATTTGTCGCTGACCCTACAGTGGGTTTTCAGAGGCAGTAAATCAGACAAAAGGAGATTGCCCATCCTTCTCCTGCATACTATAGATAAATTATATCGAATAAATAAATCTGATTCTAGTTGGAAACTTTTAAAAAGAAACAGAAATTCAGTAGACAAGAGTTTATTCAGTACATTTCAAAACCATCCTTTGACACAATATGTTTTATTTTTGTCATATTACTACTGCATGGTTATGACATTCTAAAATATTTCAATATAGCAGAGTGACATGGTTAGCACAGGTGAAAATATTTTTATCTATGATACCATGTTCTTCTTTCATTCAGACAGGCCTGAAATAGATGTGAATAAACCCTAGCTGTATCTTTCCTGTATATTCTAAATTTCAGGTCTATGTTATAGTGACAAAATTTTATGTAAGAGAAAAATAAGAAAAATTTTTTTTTAAAAATAAAGTCACAATTTTTCTGGAAATGTAGGTTTATTATTTAGATAATCAAATGTCTTAACAACAACAGTGCATCACGTAGTGATGTTACTTTTGAAATTAACCATGTGTTTCCCCAAAACTAATGAATTGCTCATCTATCCAATTACTCAGACTTTCTAACTTAATGCTTGCCCCCTTAGTGATCCCCCAAAAAAAAGGTGAATATTTTTTTTAAGGTTCCAATTAAAGACATCAACGTTTTGGGTAATATTCATCATGTAAGACATAAAGTCAGTCATTCCTTATTGAATTTATATAGTGATTAGTGTGATTTGTCAGCTTTATTGAAGCCCATCTGCCATTGCTAACTGAAGAGATAATTTAATTGATGATCTTTGCTGCACCCTACATAAACCCTACAGTGAAAACTGCTGTTCAAGCACTACTACAGAAATACTCATTGCTAATGCTGACGATGCACACACATTCTATATTTGGTGCTATTAGACAACAGAGCACGGCAAACCTGGTCCACAATGTCGTTTACTTTATCCTGTTCACAATCGAGGATTACACGCCGTTCTTTTTTTAACTCCAGATCCTGAAAAAGCGATCGGTAGGTCTCATCTTTCTTGTCATTGTTAATGTTTCCCACGTTAATAGCAGTCACCTGCCATTTCTTTTCAGCAGCAGAGTCTAGCACAGCCTGCAGGGTCGACAAGCCTAAAAAGGCAAAGGAGAGTGATGACTGATAAATATACTTGAACCACTTCAAATTGTGTTATCACAGATTTTTGTGGAAGTTAGGGGAAATGAGCAACTAAAGCATAATTATTCTCTTCATCAGCATCTCCTTATTCTTGTTTCGCATAAAAAATAAATTACTTAAATACTGCTGCTCTGACAAAAAAAAAAAACAAAAAAAAAAACACAAGACATTGTTAGTGGAGGATAGAGTGTCCCCTTCCTTCAGTTCTTATAATTGTCTTTTTGGATATTACTAAAATTTTAGTTTTAAGTAGTATGCTATGCTTTATTAGGAAGTAGAAGGTGATTACTATAAGAAGTATTTCTCTTATAGAATAGAAATATTATTTAAATGATATTCTATTTTTTATATTAATATATTAGAGACATTTTCAGCAGATGAATCTATAGGCATAGAAGAACCGAAAATCTCTGTGACATCATTTTATCTTCTGTTGTTTCTTATTCTTTAGTTCTCTTTTTTAGTCTTCTGTTATATTTTATTTGATATAATATCCTAGGGATTAAAATGTTCAAGTGTTAAACAGATGTTGATAGTTCCCAGAATAAACTTCTTTTTCACTTACGTTTCAAATATACGGCTTTTTTACCATATGTTATTGTTAGGTGCCATTGATTCATCTGACTCATAGTGACCATTTGAATAACAGATGTGAACTCTGTCCTATCCTGACAATCTCTGATACACTTTTCCTAGATGTTGTTTTTGTGTACTATAGGGTCAGAATTGACCCACAGCTGACACTCTGGTGGGTTTTCACAGGCAGTTAATCACACAGGAAGAGAGTTCCCAGCCTTCTCCTGGTGAGCAGCTGGTGGCCTCGAACCAGTGTCTTTGGGATTGCAGCTCAGCTCCTTGCCATTAGGCTACCAGAACTCCCTACTATACTATTACTAATAATTTTAAGTCCATTATTTAAGTTTTGTATTTATTGCATGACCAAGAAAACATATTCTTAATTTAATTGTTCATATACTACATCATATCTAGAATTAAGAGAGAAAAGAGAAAGGATACATAATTCTTGAAAGCTAAAGATGCAAATGTATATATACTTATCTTCCACAAATCTTCAGCTCTTTGCAAACAAGGCAAAGTCAAGTCATTATTTCCATTAATAGTTTAATAGAAGAAAAAAAAGCACAACACAAAATCAAGGCTCTAAAGGATTTAAAAAATCATTACATCATGCTTCTGATTTCAAAGTTCCTTTTTTTCTTAAAATATGAGTCTTCCTATAAATATAGACATTTCCTACCATAATAACACACCTATAACCTTGACTAATGTGTTGAATTTTATTTAAATTCATTTAGGTCTTAGAAATTTTGCTGCTAACCATTTCAACCTGAAACACATCATCATATTTCATATTGATTCAAGCTTTGGCCAAAAAAATATGTAAGACAAATTGATAACATATAACAAAGCAATTATCTAAAGCTATCAGTGTTACAAAATAAGATTTCTCACCAATTTGAAGAGAGATTTAAATATAGGATATTCTGAATATCAGTAAGAACAAGAATGACAAATGACACGGAATTAAAATATTTTAAACCTATAAATCTATAGTGATTTTTTTTAAATATTGTTTATTTCTCTGGGGAATATAATGGAATCAATTCATTCTGAAAATTGGAAATTAAAAGTTAAAAAATAATAATTTCCCTGCCTTTCTAATATTAATTGTTGTTATTGTTGCATATCCACAAGTAGGAACTGACCCATAGCTGAGCCCCTCTAAGTGAGGAGACTGTCCATCTTTTTTCAGTGGAGTAGCCAGTGGATTTGAACCACGTATCTTTGGGACAGCACTACAGCTTCTTACTATTAGGACAGCAGAGTTCCCAGTATTATTTGTATTAAGAGTAATAATGAGTTAAAGAAAATTTCCTTGGAAATACTTCAAGTAAAATATAATATAGAATTATTTATTTAAACTTGTCACTATTTTGTAACATCTAGTGAATTAAACAAAACAAAATCCAAGCAATAATTCAGCAAAAATTATTAATAGCTGCTAATACCAGAAGCCTCTGGAAAGTCTATGAAGTTGAAGAAATGATTTTATATATATATAAATAGAGAGAGAATTATGTGCCATTGAGTCACTTGTGACCCATAGCGACCCTGTGTACAAGAGTCCTAAACACCGCCCTATCCTGTGCCAAGCTTGCTGTCTCAAACACACTTATTCCCACCACTAAACTCACAGAATCGACCCATCTCATCGAGGGTCTTCCTCTCCTGCGCCCTTTCTCCACTCTCCCAAACATGATGTTCCTCTCCAAGGACCATGTGAAGAGGGAGAGGGAGAGTTAGAACATGGATGCAAGAGCACTTGCACAAGAGAGCCAGCCACTGTATTTAAATATCGACTGGGCCTGAGGGCCTAGTGTTACTATTTTAGAGGAACATTCTTCTAACTTGTACAGCACTCTTCTTTCAATTTGATATACTGAAGTAATCTGGGTTTTCTGTGAAGCTGAACCTTGTGTCATTGAGGATCAAATGCCATAATGGCTGCCCATGGTGGGCAGTGTTTGATGGAGCTCCCAGTTTAAGACATGTTTGGAAGCAGGAGTAGCATCCACTTCTAAACCACATGCCTCTGAAAACTCTGTGAACCTGGAGAAACTACGATAGTTATAGAAAGGCTTCAGGCCATTGGTTCATGGGGTCACTACGAGTCTTGCTCAACTCAAAGGCAATCAACAAAAACAACAATAACACCAGAAGAGAGGCAGCCAGAGATTATATAATTGATATTCTTGAGGTTTAGCCACTGCTGACGCAAAGGCTACATTTCTCTGATTCTTTGAATTGACCAGAGAATACTCAGGATTTACTCCTTCGGTAAACACACTGGAGGGTCAGCTATATGAGCAATCAATTCTGACTTGATAACAACAAGATTTTTAGTTTTACCAAATAATTAAGGAGCCCTGGTAGTATAGTGTAAAAGGTGTCAGGTTGCTAACTAAAAACTGTTAATCACTCTGCAGAATAAAGATGGACAGTTTCATCCTGTAAAGATTTACAGACTGGGAAACTCAGTGGAAGTCACCATGAATCAGAATCAACGCAATGACACTGGATTTTGCGTTTGTTTTCTTTTTCCACATCATCATCATCATCATCATCGTCATCATCATCATCATTTTTAATAAAGCTGGATTATAGGTGTTAAATATCATGTTTTATTTCCTCATTTGGTTTATTTTCTAAGGACATTTAAAAATACTTATGTAATTTTGTTTCTTGATGGAAAATTGGACCATGAGCTCAAAGTAAATTGGAAAGGGGGGTAAAAGACAATTTCTCTTACTCTTGTAACAAAAATAAGCAAGTAAATAAACTGAATCTCTCAGGGAATAATTCAACATGGCAATAGCATATTACTGTATTGAGAAAAACATTCAGTGATAAAACTTCTTTAAAGCACATCATGGGTTGCCTGTGATTTTGGTTGACAGTGAGTAAATTGAATCTTTCCATGATACAATTCAAGTTTCTTTCCTGTTTTTCACTACTGGTGGAGACAGAATACTCACAGCTGGTCATCACGATCAATTCAATAGCTATAAATGTACGTGAAAACTGCTATTAAGTCTATCTGGTTTCTTCTCCAAGTAGGAAAAAGCCAAATTTCTTAACCTCTTTTACTCTCTTGGCTCTACTTCCTCTTAATTCAGTCATTGCAGAATTATCCTTCGACAACTCCCTAAAACATTACATCAATATGTTGCTTTATATGCCATCCAGTTATTGCTATGGGCTGATTACCAGCTGTCTAATTTGATTTTATTATTTAGTTTACTAGATACAATATCAACTCTCCTTCTGTCCTCCTTGGTCATTGTCCAACTCTCTGATGCATAACAAGTGATTGCGGAGACCATGGCCAGTATCAGACACACCTTAGTCTCCAGAGAGACACCATTGCTCTTTAGTACTTTGGAGAGGTCCCTAACAGCAGAATTTCCCATGGCAATGCGCCTTTTAATTTCCTGGCTACTGGTGCCAAGAGTGTTGCCTGTGGAGCCAAGCAAACTGAAGCTGTGAACAATCTCAGTCTCGTGACCATCCATCCTGATGCTACCAATTGGCCCAGTGGTGAGAATCTTTGTGTTCTTGACATTGAACCTCAAGCCATATTGGAGGCTATAGTCCTTGACCCTCTGCAGGGTGAAACCGGGTGGCTCTTTGGAGGCAAGGATTCTGAGACTCCGTCTAACATACTTTGGACATTTAAGAAGAGACCAGTCCTCGGAGAAGGACATCATGCTGGGGAGGGTGGAGGGACAGCGCACGAGGGGAAGGCCCTCTATGAGGTGGATTGATTCAGTGACTGGGATAATCGGGTTGGGAGTGTCAGAGATAGTGCGATTGGCAGAAGACAAAGCAGAGTTTCGGGCTCTTGTACATAGGGTTGCTATGAGTCACAAGAGACTCGACGGCACATAACAACAACAGTATACAATATCAAAGCTCAGAATGGTGAAGCTCTTGATATTACATGATAATAAGCTCTTAATACTCTTTTCAAATTATGCTGTAAGAAATTTTAAGCAGAAATGATAACTTGCAAGAACTGTTTGATATTCTTTTTTAGAATTTGGAGGATTTATTGGCAGTTCACTCTGCAGTGGAATGGAATGATGTAAAGTATATTCAAAGAATGATAGATTTTCAAATTTATTCTGTCAGTACATCAAAGTACCTCACAGTGTAGATTGTCTATCAAAACTCTCAAGATTAATGGTTGCAAATATTTATTAAGGAGCTAGTCTGCTCAAATTGTGCTATATGAAACTTGATAAAACTGATTTTTTTTCAGCCAGAAGCAATTTTTAAACCATTTACTTCTTTGCAATTTGAAGAGACTCTTTTGCTCATAGGGTGTTCAAAGGGCTTAGTGGTAAGAAGTTGCACTGCCAACACAAAGGCATTCGGTTTGATTCCATCAATTGCTCCATGGGAGGGAGACTGGATCAGCTATGAGGTGGTTCCAAATTAACCATGTATAACAGGAACATAATCTTTCCTCATGTTAAAAACGAACAGCACCACTATTATTGAGTGAATTCTGGCTCAATAAAGGAGTTTTGATGGAATAATATAATACAGGTGGGGTGCTAGCTGTAAAGTTTATGGTTTGAATCCACCAGCCCCACCAAGGAAAAAGATGAGGCAATTTCCTCTTATAAATATTTACAGCCTTAAAAATTCAAGGAAGGATCACTCACTATGAGTTGGAATACAAACAATTGATGGCAATAGTTTTCATATTGGGGACCCAAAAGTGTAAAGTAGAACTGTCTCACAAGGTTTCCAACTCTTTGGGGCAATCTCCTGTCATGCAATTGTTGTTATGTGCCATCAATTTGCTTGCAATGCATAGTGATTCATTGTACAACAGTTCTGAACCCTGACCTATCCTGAGCCAGTTTCATTGTCTGCAACACATTTTCCCCTGTTACTCCAGTTACAGTGTCAATCCTTCTCATCCAGAGTCTTCCTCTCTTGTGCTGTCCCTCCACCCTTCCTATGTCGTCCTTCTCCAAGAAATGGTCCCTTCTGGCAGCATGTTCAAAGTTTGTGAGACAGAGTTTCAAGACCTTTGCCTCCAGAAAGCAAGTTGGTTTCACCCTCTCCAGAATAGATGTTTGTTCTCTTGGTGGTCCATGGTATGTTCAAGATTCTTCTCCAGTACCACAACTCAAAGGCATCTATTCTTTTTCTGTCAACCTTAGTTATTGTCCAACTCTCTGATGTATAGCACATAATTGTGAAGACTGTAGCCTGGATTAAACACACCTTAGTCTCTGGACTGACTTTGTTGCTTTTCAGCACTTTGGAGAAGTCCCAACAACAGACTTAGTCAATGCAATTCTTTTTTTATTTCCTGACAGCTTGTGCCATAGGTGCTGAGTTTGAAACGGAACAAGCTGAAATTGTTAACAATCTCAATATCTTCCCCATCTATCATTCTGCTCCCAATTGGCCCAGTGGTGAGAATATTGGTTTTCTTGAGGTTGAGCTTCAATCCACATAAAGACTGCAGTCCTTGACCTTCTGTAGCAAACACTTCAGGTCCTGCTTGGTTTCAGCAAGCAATGTTATGTAATTTGCATAGTGCAGGTTGTTGATGAGTCTTCCCCCAATACTAATGCCAAAATCATATAGTCCAGCCTCCTGAATGATGTGTCAGCATATACACTGAAAAGGTATGGAGACAAGACACATTACTGAAGCCTTCCTTTGCTGACTTTGAACCAGGCAGTGTTACCTTGCTTTGATTTGACAACTGCTTCCTAGTCCAAGAATAGGTTTCACACGAGCACAATTTTTGTTCTGGAATTCCTCTTGTCCAGGTTCAATTAACTGCCTCTAAAAACCTGCTTCAGGGTCAGGTATGAAACAGTTCTGATTTGATGGCACAGGACAATGACAGTCTTCATTAAGCAGCTGAGCATTTAACTACCAGGTTCTATCAAGCAATTTTTAATTTTTTTAAAATCATAGTAATTGACCTCTTAGTTGATTTCTCAACTGGACTGCAAGTTCCACACTAAAGGAGTTTTGTGTTAGGTCTAGTTGCTTTAAAATAAATTTTTGTTGTGGTTGTCTTCTTTGAGTTTACTCTGACTCCTTGTGATCATGTGTTTCAAAGTAGGCATTGTCAATAGTTTATCTTGGCTGTGATGTTAATGACACAGACTGTCTTTTGTAGTAGACCTGACTGTGTTTGACCTTTTAGGTTACTAAAGAGAAAATTGTTTCTTCACTAATTAACATATCATTTAAATTTAGTGAAAATTTATACTACAATTTTCTCTATCATTGCCATAAAGTCAGAACTTACACACCGCTTACCTTTCAGCTTATATCTGAGACTACAGATCACCTCCCACATTGCTCATCTTTCTCTGTCAAAGCCCATTAAAAATTCAATGCAGGATCACTCACTATGAGTTGGAATACAAACAATCGATGGATTTGAGCAACCAGAGATATTTGACCTTAAGTAAGCAGTGCAACTCCCTACAGACTAGGTCACCAGAGCTCCCAATATTACAATTGTTATTGGTTTTGTGTACCATCTAATTGGAATTATCTCATAGCTGACCCCTGGTCAAGTTTTTAGAGGCAGTTAATCTTATGCGAGAAGATTACTCATCCTTCTCTCATGGAGCAGCTGGTGGACTTGAACCACACGCCTTCAAGATTGCAGTGCAATTTATTGCCACTAGGCCATCAGAGCTCCAACATAATAAAATGTAGGCTCTTGATCTTAAAATAAATTTGTTGCCGTTCTGTACATTCAAGTTGGAATTAACCCATAGCTGACACTCCAGCATGCTTTCAGAGGCAGTAAATAAAGTGGGAGAAGATTGCCTATCTTTCTATAATGGATCAGCTAGTGACTTTGAACCATGCGATTTTTGCCTTGGCAGTGCAATTACTTTCCACTAAGTCACCAGAACTCCCTTATCGGTAAATTGTTGTTATAAACTCTGTCAAGTTGATTACAACTTATAGAAACCCTATGAACAACAGATAGGAATCCTACTCTATCCTGTGCCATTATCTTCATCTCTGACACACTTGCCCCCATTGATACAGTAACTGTCGCTAAAGGTCTTCCTCTCCTTCTCCAACTCTCATTTATTCAAAGCATGTTGTCCCAAGGAATAGCTTCACCTACTTAAATATCCAGAGTATGAGAGTATGAGAGAGATGACGCTTTGCCATCTTTGCCTTCAGGAAACACTTTGGACACACACACACGTTTGTTCTTTTGTAAGGCCATTGAATACTCAGTACACTTCAACAGTGCCACAGTTCAGAGGCATTAATTCTTCTTTTGTCATCCTTGTTCATTGTCCTGTTCTCTGTTGTGTAGCAGGTGATTGAGTATGGCCTTAATAAGGGGCATCTTAATCTTCAAACCTTGTTCTTCAGTATTTTGAAGAAATCCTTGACAGCACACTTGCACACTTGCCCAGTGCAATATGTCTCCTGATTTTCTGTCTCCTAGATTGTTGATGTTAATCCAAGCAAGATGAAGTCATTGACAGCTTCAATCCTTTACCATATATGATGATGTTGATGGTTTACCCCATGGTAAGAACCTTATTTTTTACATTGAGATGAAATCCATACTTAAGGCTGTAGTTCTTAATCTTCTACAGTAAGAGCTTCATATCTCTCTCAATTTCAGCAAGCAAGGTTGTGTCATCTGCATAAGGCAGGTTGTTGATAAGTCTTTCTCCGATTCTGATACCACCTTTCTCTTCATAGAGTGCAGCTTCATGAATTATTTACTCAGCATACTGATTTGATATGGGAAAAGATACATCTTTTCCTGATTTCATAACATGCAGTGTTTTTTTCCTCTTTTCAGACAACAGCTTCTTGATCTAGGTGTAGATTGCCCATGAACAAAATTATGTTTTCTTGTCTTTTGTGTAGTCAATAAAACATACATAGACTTTATTTTTTGTATTATCTGCTTTCAGCCAGGATCCATCAGATATCAGAAATTATATCCCTGGGGCCATGGGGCAATGTCAGCCTAAATTTGGCTTTTACTAACCATTTTATTAATGGCCTCCAGCTACCTTACCTTCGGACACATGGTCTTTCAAATCATCAACATTTGTGGGAAAGATTTGAGAAAGACTGGAGCAAGACCATGGTGACACTGAGAGCCTGGTGATGGTAGCAGAGAGACTGTGGCATTGCTGTGGAGAAACTGTGGTAAAGTGCAACCAGAGGAACACTGAGATAAAGGCTACAGTTAAAGGTTTTTGCTATTCTTGCGGGATACTTGAAAGAGAAGCTGACTTATAACTGCTCTAAGGCAAACCTCGCTAGACAATTGAGGAAACTAGAGGCTTCTTGAATTTGTGTTGTTGAATAGAAAATGGAATCCGAACTAATTGAGGAATTGTGCCTTCAGACTGCTGGGCCAAAATCTGGATTTGTATTGGGTTATACTCTTTGCCTTCCCCTCTCTCCAACGTTTTTCCCTAATAAACTCCATTCTCAGTACCACAACTTTTAGTGAAGTGTGTGAGTCAACAGCGAATAATTGAACCTCTAGCGGCTGTGGCTATAGAGGCAAGATGGGACTGGGCTATTGGCTCTTTATCCGCTTTCTGTTCTGGGGGGATGTGCTGTTCTCAATGTCTCTGACCCTTTCAGAGAGACACTCACTGTCCTGTGCCCCATGTCCTGTTTTCTGCTCTCTAGAAATACAGTCTCTTCTAATCCCAACTTGAACTTCTGACAGTTTTGTCAAGGTGCTATTCTTGCTGATTTTGTATGGTCTTCAGCAATATTTTGCTTTTAAATGACAGTAATAATATTGTTTTATAATTCTGGAAAGAGAATGATAGAATTTTGCACAATGATTTATTCACTGCAAATACATTTTATAAGAAACAGACACAGGTTATACACATGGATTTCACCTGATAGTATGCATAGGAATCAGGCTGATTACACCTGTGGAAAGAACCACTGGAAAAGCTTACTATCAGCTGTGAGAACTAGGCCAGGTGATGATTGTTGAACAGACCACCAACTACTCATATGCAAGCTCAAGCTGAAGCTGAGAAAAATGAAATCAAATCCATGAGAATGAAAATGTGACCTTGAGTATATACCAGCTAAATTTCAAAACCATCTCAGAAACAGGTTTGAAGCTCCGAATACTAATGAGCGAAGACCAGATTAGCTATGGGAGAATATAGAGACTATCATCCAGGAACAGTGCAAAAGGTGCAAAGAGAGAGAAAGAAGAAAAGACAAAAATGGATGTCAGAAAAGACTCTGAATATTACACTAGAGCACAGAAAAGCCAAAGCAGAGAGAAGAAGAGAGCTGAACAGAAGATTTCAAAGGGCAGCGTGGAAAGACAAAGTAAAGTATTATAATAAAATGTGCAAAGAGCTGGAGTCAGAAAATCAAAGGGACCAAACTCACTCAGCATTTCTTAAGCTCAAGGAACTGATGAACAAATTCAAGCTTTCAATCCTTAAGTTGCAATACAGGAGAATGCTTTGGGCAGAATATTAAATGATCAAGGAAGAATTAGAATAACATGGAAACAGTATACAGAGTCATTGTACCAAAAAGAATTGGCAGAATCCGAAGAATTTCATAAAACAATATATCAACAATACTCTATGGTGATGAAGGAGGAGGTTCAAGCTGCTTTGAAAGAATAGGCAAAAAATAAGGCCCCAAGAACTGATGGTATAACAGTTGACATATTTCAACTAATAGATGCTGCCCTTGATGTGCTCACCATGTTGTGCCAAGAAATCTGGAGAACAACCACTTGGCCAACTGATTGGAAGAGATCTATATTTGTCCCTATTCCAAAGAAGAGTGGAAATTATTGAACTAACATCACTAATTGAAATAATATCACTAATATTGCATTAAAGCAAGATTCTGCTGAAGATTATCCAAAAATGACTGGAACAACACGTCAACAGAGAACTGCCAGAAGTGCAGGCTGGCTTTAGAAGGAGCCATGGTACTAGGGATAGTGTAGCTCAAGTTAGATGGATCTTTGCTGAAAGTAAAGCATACCAGATGATAATCTATCTGTGTTTCATTGATTATGAAAAGGCATTTGACTGTGTGGAACACAACAAACTGTGGCTGACTCAGAGAAAAATGGGAATCCCAGAACACTAGTGCTAATATGAAACCTATACTTGAACCGGGAGGTAGTGGTCAGGACAGAGCAAGGGAACACCACTGCAAGGTTCAAAATTGGGAAAGGTGTACCATTAAAATCCATATGCAGAACAGATTATGCAGAAGGCTGGGCTCTATGAGGAGAATTGTATCATTATGATTGGAGGAACATTCATTAACAATATGCACTATGCATATGGCACAACCCTGCTTGCTAAAACTGAAGAGGACCTGAAGCACTTGCTGCAGAAGGTCAAGGACTGCAGCCTTCAATATGGATTGAAGCTCAATATCAAGAAAACAAATATTCTTACCACTGGGACAATTGGCAATATCATGATAGATGGTGAAGAGATTGAGATTGTTAACAGTTTTAGTTTGCTTGGCTCCACAATCAACACATTTGGCCAGGAAATGAAAAGATGTATTGTGCTGGGAAAGTGTGCTGCTAGAGACCCCTCCAAAGTATGAAGAATGATGATGTCTGTCTGGAGACTAAGGCATGCCTGATCCAGGCCATGGTTTTTGTAATCACTTGCTTTGTGTCGGAGAGCTGGACAATGACTAGGGATGATCGAAGGAGAATTGATGCCTTTGAGCTGTGATGTTGCAGAAGAGCACTGAATTATACCATGGACTGCTAAGAGTACAAACAGGTTCATCCTGGAGAGGGTGAAACCAGGCTGCTTCTTGGAGACAAGGATTCTGAAGCTTCATCTGACATAATTTGGACATATTGGAAGGAGAGACCAGTCCTTGAAGAGTGACGTCATTCTTGGGAAGGTAGAGGGACAGCGCAGGAGAGGAAGAACATCCATGAAATGGATTGATTCAATGACTGGAGTAATGAGGGTAGGTGTGTCAGAGACAGTGAAATTGGCACAAAATACATCAGGGGTTAGGGCTGTTGTACATAGGGTTGTTATGGGTCTCAGGGAATTCGATGGCGCATAACAACAACAACAATTCCCACATATGGATCTCTTCCCATCAGTTGTGCAGCTCTTCTTCAAATATCCTGGCATAGACTGCTGAGCACATCCAGGGCTACCTTTATTAGTTGAAATATATCAATTGGTAAACCAGCTGGTGTCAAAGCAACTAAATTCATGTCAACAGGATGTGGGTAAGCGGAGAACAAGGTTACATAAGAGTTGGAATGG
This sequence comes from Elephantulus edwardii, assembly GCF_000299155.1. NCBI lineage: Eukaryota > Metazoa > Chordata > Mammalia > Macroscelidea > Macroscelididae > Elephantulus > Elephantulus edwardii. The sequence goes on from NW_006399784.1 coordinate 11,311,872, forward strand.
CTGATTTCTTAAAAAAAGTAGATTATAACACCTTTCTCCCAAGGTGTCTCTAAGTGGATTTGAACCTTGAATTTTTTGTTATTAAATGAGAAGATTTACTCTTTGTAACACCTACTACTCTTACTAGTATGTCCTAATCTGAGGCAAAATTATTTTTTGAGATATACCTCTACCCATTCCGAAAAGTTGGCACAAAATTATCCTATAAATATATTAATCATTTAATTGAAACTGTAAATTATTTTGGGCAGTGAAAAATAAATCCTAAGTGCTCCTTGGAAAAGAAGGTTAGTGAAACTTCCTCACATCCTTTGTTGTTTGGAGGGGCTAGTCCTTGAAGAAGGACATCATGCTGGGAAAGGTGATGGTCAGCATAAAAGAGGAAAACATTCAACTAGATGGATTGACACAGTGAGAGTAGCAAAGGGCTCAAGTAAGTAAAGAAGAAAATTGATGTAATGCACAATTAGCATCTAAAAATATGGGAAAAAATCCAGAACTTCCTTTTAGTATTTACATATCTGGAAATTTCTTCTAATAACTATACATAAAAATATAGTATGTTCTAAAAATCTCAAATATACCACTTTATTTATAAATTCTATTGAATTTCCAGCCTATAGATTTAAATAAAGAATGTTCGACAAAGTACTGTTCAGTTGTATCACTCTTACTTTTTTCTAATATCTAGTGGTTTACAATACTTATAGGTTGGTTCTGACTTAGTGGTACTCAATAATAATATAGCACTATAACATTTTTTCATACAGTAGTAGGTCATGTTCCCATCTTAAGTTATTATTAGTAATTCTGTAAGATAATTATAGAAAAATAACAAGCCTAACCACAGATGAAATCTAAATGTATTAGTTTACACAACAAAAGGTGAAATTAAGAATGATTACTGCCAATAGGTATATTTTACTCCAACAATGTCTTTATTCTTAAAAATATTTTCTTTGCTGCATTTAAAATTCAGTGCCCTTACTGATTCTTTCAAGCATGGAAGTTAATATTTATGATCACTGAATCATGGCCAAATGCCTAGGCCAGATTAGATTAACATACATTTCTCTCATTGGCTTTCTCACGGACATCAGAGGAGAAATTTATAATTTGGCCGTATTTTTATTCTAGGCATAGACCCAGAGGGGAAAAAAATTGCTTCCTCTTGGAAGACATACAATATTGAATGAATTTAAGTGAAGATATAAAAATGCAAAATATTAGGTCTGGTTTTACCTACGCTGAAGAGTAGTTTTATCTTGTTGGTTATGAACCAATCAACAAACACCATCTTTTTAAAATTCAAATCTTGATTCAGATTTTCTATACTTATATTAAAAGTTAAAACTAGAATGTTTAATACATTAACATAGGTAATCCTACTACACTATCATAACAAAAAGTATTGCCTATAAACTTAACTCTCAAAAGAGTCAATATATGTAGCTTTTAGCAACTAGACCACTAGAGTCCCAAGTTATGGTCACATGTCACGGTAAAGAGAAGGCATTAATAGTGCCAAAAGTCACAAGTACAAAATTAAATTAGTTCCAAACACTAGGCCTACCAGTGGATTTATATTAGACAACAATTCTTATATTTAAAAATCAGAATGCAGCTATATCTTTCCTTAGGTGCAAGTGGGATGTAGTGTCCTGACCTGCATTTGGATAGTATCCTGTTGTACTGCATTTGGATAGGTAGTTAGCGAGAAGGAATAGCCTGATTAAAGTCATAGCTAAGGGCATTGCAATGAAAATACAAAGGATCATTTTACATCTTGTTTTTAATAAATTTTTATCTTACACTGGTTTAATTACAAACTTCATATGCATTTTCCACACAATATTCATTCACTTTGTGTTTTATACAATTATTCCAATTCATTATGCTGTTTTATGTCTGCCGAGTCACTCTGCGACTCATAGTGACCCTATGTACAACAGCCCTAAACTCCGCTCTGTCCTGTGCCAATCGCACTGTCTCTGACACACCCATCCCGATTACCCCAGTCACTGAATCAATCTACCTATTAGAGGGCCATCTTCTCCTGCACTGTCCATCCACCCTACCAAGCATGATGTCCCTCTCCAAAGACCAGTCCTTCCTTACAACATGTCCAAAGTATGTTAGACGGAGCCTCAGAATCCTTGCCTCCAAGGAGTCGCCCAGTTTAACCCTCTCCAAGATGAATCTGTTTGCTTTCCTTGCAGTCCACGGTACCCTCAATACTCTTCTCCAGGACCACAGCTCAAAGGCATAAATTCTCCTTCTAACTTTCCTTAGTCATTGTCCAACTCTGATTCGTAGCAAGTGATTGCAAAGACCATGGCATGTATCAGATGCACCTTGGTCTCCAGAGAGACACCATTGCTCTTCAGTACTTTGGAGAGGTCCCTAACAAAATATTTCCCCATGGCAATACGTCTTTTAATTTCCTGGCTACTTGTGCCAATAGTGTTGACTGTGGAGCCAAGCAAAATAAAGCTGTGAACAATCTCAATCTCTTCACCATCCATCCTGATGTTGCCAATGGCCCAGTGGTGAAAATCTTTGTCTTCTTGATATTGAGCCTCAATCCATATTGTAGGCTGCAGTCCTTGACCCTCAGCAGCAGGTGCTTCAGGTCCTCCTCAATTTCAGCAAGCAGGGTTGCGTCATCTGCATAACACAGATTGTTGATAGATCTTCCACAAATCTTGACCCCACATTTCTCCTCATAGAGCCCAGCCTCCTGTATGATCTGTTCTGCATACAGATTGAAAATGTATTGAGACAGGACATATCCCTGGTGTATGTCCTTCCCAATTTTGAATCATGCAGTGTTTCCTTGCTGTGTTCTGGTGACTGCCTCTTGGTCCAAGTATAGGTTTCTCATTAGCACGATCAAGTGTTCTGGGATTCCCATTCTTCTCAGAGTCAGCCACAGTTTGTTATGATCCACACAGTCAAATGCCTTTGCATAGTCAATGAAACACAGATATACCTCCCTCTGGTATTCCCTTCTTTTAGCTAAGATCCATCTAACATGAGCTACCTTTTGTAAAATTAATAATCATTGAAATATGCCCACTCTTGCCCTGTCTTTCCAGATCCTATTTCCTTTACTCATCCCTTTCTCCACCCATCAAATTGTACTACTTTATGTTATCCTCCCAGCTTATTTTCACTCATCTATTCCTACCCTCTTGTCCCTCTTGGATCCTTATTGAGATTTTACTAGTTATCTTTCTATTCTTACAGTAATGGTTTTGTGCAGTATTTGTCCTTATGGGACTGAGTTCATGCAACATAATGCTTTCCACTTCCTCCCAGGTTATGTAGGGATTTTCAAAATCATTGATCCTATGTGCTGTGTAGTATTCCATCATGTGAATATACCACAGTTTCTCAATGTGTTCGACTGGGTTTGGACATTTGGGCTCCTTCCACATTTTTGCAATGGTGAATAACCCTGCTATGAACACTTGTGTACAAATTTCCATTTGTGTACAATTCTAATTTTCTTGGTCTATATTCCAAGCAGTAAAACAACTGGATCATATGGAATTTCTGCCACACTGCCTTCCAGAGTGGTTGTACCATTTTACAATCCACTTTCTCTTTTCATCCCCTCCAACACTTATTACTTGTTACACATTGTCCTGTTAAACTTTGCCACTAATACTGGGGTGAGATGGTATCTCATTGCTTTGATTTGTGCGTCTCTTCATGCCAATGATTTTGAGCATTTCTTCTTGTGTCTGTTGGCTATCTGAATGTCTTCCTCTGTGCAAAGTCTTTCCATGTTTTTTTGCCTGTTTTGTAATTGTGTTATCAGTCTTTTTCTTGTGAAAGCCATGCAATATTATGTAAACTTTCATTGTGAGACCCTTGGCTGTGATGGTATTAACAAATACTTTTTTTTCCAGTCAATAGACTTTTTGGTTGTTGTTGTTGTTGTTTATCTAACTCTTAATCACAGAAGAATTTAGGGGTAGAGGGTTGGGAGCATTTTCACTTTCAGTTCCTATACTGTTCAAAGAAGTATCAATTGTTGTTATCTAGAAATTAAAACTACACAGTGTGTTTACCTGGTCTATTCTCTGAAACAGCAAAACTAGAAACTGAATAATCCTTATAATCAAAAAAGTAGAGAAAGTTCACAATAAATGATAATGCATCTTTGGAATTAAGGAAGATAGAGATATAAGTTTAAAACGGAGTCTGTTTTAAAAATAACACGGGTAAAAAAAGAATAGGTATATTTTCCACATGACGTAAAACTGAAAGTGAGGAAGTCTCACTTCGATGAGTAAAGATAAATTTATTAAAGAAGCTAGTATATAAAACTAATATATGAATAAAAATTTTTAAAGTAATATAAAGTAATAAAATTTAAGCCACAAATAGGCAAATGAATCAGAAAGCCTTATTTCTACGTCTCAAGTAAAATATTTTTTTGAAAGGTCTAGTCTAGGAGATTATTAAATATTTGCCTGCAAAAATAGTTCTAAATGAAATATCACTACACTGTCCTTCATATTAAAACATCAGCACTACTTGGTGACACCTTGAAAATGTGTCCGTCAGGTCATTTTCAGCTTTAACATACAATTACTTAGTATTACCACTTTTAATGCTCTTCTCTCAGAAGGTGCACTTTAACTCAAATCAATGTGTATAATTTAATGACTGGATATTATCTCAGCACTTCAATTTCCTTAAATATCTATCTAAAGAATTAATAAACCTGTTTTTAAATTACCCAAATTCTCTTCACCAGTGCATAAATTTATTCATATTCACCTGATCACTCCCTAGAGCCTGTCTCTCTTTAAACACTATATACTTATTTTTCCTATTTGTGTCAGCCATTGTCTCTTTGAATTTTCTTAAAAGTCCCCTTTTAACCAGAAGGGAGATAAGTAGAAGTGAAGGTGAGGTTGAAATGAGTTCTTAAGTAAAAATGTCATCTTCAACCTTGCCAGACATTGAAGAGCAAATGAAAAGATACAAGATACCTATAGAAATTTATCTTCTGGTATTACAAATTAACAAGAAATATCAACTTCAAATATCATCTCAAGCTCAAAAAATGCTTATAATTTGACCCATTGAATTATAAAGAATTATTTATTAAAACTTGAACTCTGTTCCAGAATTATCTTAAGCACCAGGTGTAAAATAGAAAACAAAACAAACCTGAACATTACCTTCTGCTTCTGGTTCACAGCCAGAATTTAAATAATAAAGAAAATATAGCTTTTGACCTACATGATTAGAAGAGTCCCTAGAACATAGTAAGAGTTCAATAAAAGCTATATAATGAGACTGAACATAAATATTACGTGTATATTGTAAAAAGAATGTCAGGTGAAGAAGGAGAAGAGAAAGTTTTCAGAGAAGTATATAAAAGGCATCTCTGAGAACATGATAAATAAACTTAAAGATGAAGGAGGAGTGAGAATGAAAGAGATATAAGTGAACATTTAGGATAAGTGTGGAGCTCCCAAAAAGGAAGTCAGATGAGTTTAGTCTAGTGAGTGACTAAAGACAACAGCACAAAGGGGAGGTTTGGACAGGAACCAGAAACTAGAAAACCTCAAACTAATATATAGATTTTTGTTTGTTTCTATATTAAATTATCCTCATTATCATGGAAAGGCATTGACTTTAAGAAGTATAATTAAGTGGCAATAAAAAAAATTTTTAAATTTTATCTATAAATATATATCTGAAAAATAGATTAATGAAGTATACATAATTTATCGCATCTTTCTCAGTCTCCCCTCGCAACCCCTTATGTCAGATCCATTTTACAACAGTAGCACTATGCAGTATTTGTCCTTTTGTGTCTGACATATTTCATTCAGCATAATGTCCTCCAGGGTCACCTATTTTGAATAATATTTCATGAGTTCCTTGTTTTTCAATGCAGCGAAGTCTTCCATTGTGTGTGGGGAGACCGAAAAAGATAGGATAAATTATGCATTCTGCATTGAAACAGATAAGAGAGTGAACTGTTTAAAAGGGATATATGATTAGGTATTATTGTCATGACAGGAGTCCAGAAAGAAGGCTGTGGAGTGGAGTGGACATGGGGGGGGGGGGGGGATTTTATAACAATGAAAGAATTTTTCTTTTACTTTTCAAAGAGAAGGACGAACTGGAAGGGAGGGGTGGGCAGGGAGAAAAGTGCAACAATGAATGAATGGAAATCCAAAATCTATAAATTTTCATTAATAATAATAATCATAAAGAAAGAAAAAAGGTTCACAAAAATAGATTAAACACAGTCAATTGTGAAAGAGAAACAAGGTAGAGAAAGCACAGGGGTGGTTTGGACTGAGATAATGGGTATGTAAAAAAAGAAGGAAGCATAGATAATAATTATTTGCCAGCCCACCCAATGCTGTGGAGTCAGCAGGAAGGAACTGTGCTGCCAATTTAAAGGCTGTTCAAATCTACCAGCTGCTCAATAGGAGAAACATGTTTCTGTGAAATTTAAGCTTCTGAAAATGTTGAAAGGTCAGGTCCGAGTGGGTTCTCACCTGATGGCATATACCAGCAAGAGATCGCCACATGTGACAGAGTAAAACTATTTCTTGGGGTTTCCAAGTCTTCAAATCTTTCTCCTGGGATACAATTAGTGGGGTTTAAGTGCTTAATACACTGGACCACTTAGGACATGTAAAATTAAGTTCTAGAAATCACATTAGTATGATATAAGGGTGAATAAAGTGATAAGAATATGCCTAAATATCTAGGCAGTTTTAGCAACATAGCTGAGTCCTGAGGATAGTTAATTGAGATAGAAAAGAGAGTCGAATGTAATAAGCCGAGCTGCCTCCAGGGCACCTAATAACACTTACTAACTTCTTACTGAGTAAGAAGTATACTTTCAGTATACAAGTAACAACACACTGCTGTTGTTGTGTACCATCCATCAAGTTGGAGCTGGCCCTCCAGTGGGTTTTCAGAAGCAGTTAATCACCTGGGAGGAGATTGCCCATCCTTCTGCCGGGAGCAGCTGATGGACCTCATGCCTGTGGGACTGCAGTGCAGCTTGCCACTAGGCCACCAGAGCTCCCATAACTATGCTTCAGAATCATTAACCACACTGAAGTCATATTTACTTGAAATGTTTTAGTGTTCCATTTTGAAAGAGAACAGCAGAGCTCTCCCTTCTCAAAGTGAGCAGAAAAAAGTTGTTGACCTAACTGTATTTCTTCCATTTTGTGTAGTGCTGACTCACATTTCCATTAAGCAATCTTGTTCCCAGGACTAGGATGACAGGACAGAGAATCACACACCTAGCTGGAGCAATCCTGACTCAGACTCACTGAAGCAAATGACTACAAACTGATCAATGGAGAATTAACAGACAGCTGATTTCCTTCTCATCTGCTCTTGTATGCTAACAAGGTGCCCTTTCTTGGTTGAAACAGGTTTCTTATTTTCATTCGAGCCTTTAAAAATTCCAGTAAGTAAACTGCTGAAGGAGCATGCTTTGATACTTAGATAAGCTTTCAATAGAGGTCCTTACCCCATTGGATGTAGTTATGCATAATATTTAAGACAATTTTAATTTCTCAGGCATTTTTGGATCCATGATTGGATTTCAGTGGGTAATCTAATATTTAGATTTTGGTTTCTTTCCAGTGTATCTTTATTATAATGATAATGCCATGAACCTTTAGCATTATACCCTCAAAATGATATGAAATATTCTAGGTGACTGTCCGTATACATACTTTTTTAAAAAAAAAAAAAGATTTTGGACATATTGCAAGGAGAGACCAGTTCTTGGAGAGGGACAGTGCAGGAGAAGAAGAACCTGGATGAGATGGATTAAGTGACTGGGGTAACGGAGGTAGGTGTGTCAGAGACAATAAGATTGGCACAGGATAGAACAGGGCTCAGAGCTGTTCTACACAGGGGTCACTATGAGGCGCAAGTGACTCGATGGCACATAACAACAACATCCATAACCAAATCCAAGAAGGTTAAGTGTCTCTTCTGCGAGAGATACCGAAGTGTCCAGCCCTGATCCTTTAGCAGTACATGAGAGAAATATGCAGTCTCCTGCCGTACACAGCCTTGGAAACCCAATGGAGTGTCAGTTACGAGTTGATGACAATGTATTTTGGGTTTTGAAAATAATATATAATTCATTCAATCTTCCAATACTAAACTTTGCAACATAAGCTAAGGGAATTTTAAAAAGAAAAGGTAAACCTCACCTTATTCTACTCCAAATAAATTTAGTATAGTGAGTGAAAACTCTTATCAAGCTAGCATACTAATAAAAATTATCTAGTTATGAAAAATAGTGTATAATTTGTATAAGAAAAATCATTGGCTTGATGTCAGCCAATCTAGTTTCAGGCTACCAGACATATATCTTGATCTTGAGGAAGACATTTAATTTCTTTAATACTTTGGAAATTTGTTTTAAAACAAAGGTAATAATACTACTATCTGTTTAATAAGTTTTATATGTGAATTACCTAATAGCGATAAGTAAACATGAAACTTCATTTCATGTCTATGTGAATTATATATAAATTACTTTTAAGGCAGCCGCTTAACCCACTTAGACTAGTGTTACATTCACTTATGGGATCTTAAGAGAGGAGAACTCACATGGCAATAGTATTGAATATCCCATGAACTACCAAAAGAATAAATAAATCTGTGTTGGAAGAATGGAACTAGGATCTTTCTTGGAGGCAAGAATGATAAAACTTCACCTCATATACTTTGTATGTGTTACCCAGAAGGAACAGTCCTTGGGAAAAGACATTAAGGTGATGAGCCAAAGAAAGAGAGGAAGGTCCTCAGTGAAATGGAGTTACGCAGGGACTGAAACAATGAGCATGAGCAGGGCAATCAATGTTCACATCTGTTCATAGGATCACTATGAATCGTAGTCAACATGACGGCACCTGACAACAACAAAGCCACCATGTTCCAGAACTGTTTTAATGTTAAAACTGCACATTCGGACACAGTCTATGTTAATTGTATTTTCACTCTTTGGGGTGATTAAACGTTCCCCAAGATGTCAAATTGTATTACTAATTGTCACAGTAAAATTAAACCAAGTGTTCCTTGTACATTCATATCCCTTTAGAGCTCTATAACATTATGTACAAGCTCCATAACTGACAGGTACAGGCACTCAATTTGCCCCATTACAAAAAGATAGAGTGATTGTCACTTACCTCTATCACTGTCATAGAGATATGCAAACTTATCCCATTGATAGTATTCAATCAAGCTAAGAAGTGCGCCTTTGAGGTCAGGTCTCATCTGAATGACAAATGGGTGTGTGCCATCTGTCGGGAAGCTGGGAGTGATGAAGGAGACATGAAGCGTTCCACAAAATGATGTGATGGTATTTACAGACTTCTTGTCATAAAAGCCAAAAATGGCATATACTCCTCTTGAAAACTGGGAGCAGACTAGGAGGAAAAAGGAAAAGAGAAATGCTTGATTATTTAAATTTGGTTATAACCACATGAATTTTTTTAAAATATGATTTCCATTTTTTTAGAAAATACAAAATAAGAGATTGAAAAATATAAGTTTTATACTAATGAACCATCAAATTTTATGAGTAAGTATTTCCTTAGAATTCTATTGGAAAATCGCAAAAATTATAAAGCTGTATGCTTATTCTTAAGAAGATGAAAACCTTTATCATGAAAAAGAGCAATTTAACAACAACAACAAAAAAATTAAAAAAACACCTTTTTTGTAACCTGCTAGGAAACATTACAATTCACCTGAAATTTGAAGGAAAAAAAAAAAAGACAAAAGTGGAAGGAGAGACACTGGCTTCAAGAAGCTCAGCATTTAGCTGAAATTACAATTTTGATAGTTGGAGGAGCAATAGTATTCTAGAGAATGAAAAAATATGATCAATTAAAAATAAAAATTTGATAACAACTTCATATACACTAGGAAAAGAGGATTAACAATCTAATGTCTAAATGCCCTTGTCATACCTGGGGCAATTAAAAAAAACACCAGACACACACACACACACACACACACACACACACACACA
>NW_006399784.1:11322516-11331197 GCF_000299155.1 Elephantulus edwardii
AACAAAGAATGAATGGAATTCCAAAATCTCTGTAGATGTTCATTGAAATGAAAAATGAATAAATTAAAATATTTTTTAAAAGGTTGTAATTTGAACCCACATAAAGGCACCTGAGAAGACAGACCTGTTTCAGAAAGACCACAAACAAAACCTAGGGAGCAGTTCTACTCAGCACACTCAGGGTCAGTCACTATGAGTTGGAACTGATTTCATAGCAATGTGACAACCACAAAAAAGAATGTAAGTTTAAAAAAAGCAAAACTTATAAATTACAACCTATCTCTCTCACCTCATAACAAAAACCAAAGAATACTATTAAAAATATTTTATCTCATGTAATTATCACATGATGTAATTTTACTTTAAAATCTCCATCACTCTCATAATTCTGTATTTTTAAAATCTATTTCAGTGACCACCCTGTGATACATCATTGATCAGCATCTTCAACAATGTCAACAATTGCAAGACCAACATAAAAAAGAGGTGACTGCCTGTAGAAAGATTGTGGTGGGGAATTGCTTAATAGATCCCTGCAAATGAAGTGAGAATTAAAGGTTAAACTTGCTGGACTTTTAAAGGAAGAGCTGACTTGTGACTGCTCTAAGGCAAATCTACTAGACGATTGAGGAAACCAGAGACTTGTATTTTTCATGTTGGCCTAAACCTGGACTTCCACTGTGTGCTCTCCTCTGCATCTCCCAAACCCTAACCTATTTCCCTAATCTACCCCACAACTGTGAGTAAAGTCTGTGAGTCAATTTGTAATGAACATTGGAATCAGTGATTAGTAGAAGTAGGTGTGAGGGGCAATGTCTAAGGAGGACAGAAGGAGAAATGATGCCTTTGAGCTGTGGTGCTGGAGAAGAGTATTGAGGGTACCATGGACTGCTAGGAAAACAGATTCATCCTGGAAAGGGTCAAACCCGGCTGCTCCTTGGAGGCAAGGATTCTAAGGCTCCGTCTAACATACTTTGGACATGTTGCAAGGAGGGACAGGTCCTTGGAGAGGGACATCATGCTTGGTAGAGTGGAGGGACAGCACAGAAGGGGGGGAAAAGCCCCCTATGAGATGGACTGATTCAGTGACTGGGGTAATCAGGATGTGTGTATCAGAGACGGTGCGATTGGCACAGGACAGAGCAGAGTTTAGGGATGTTGTACATAGGGTCGCTATGAGTCACAAGTTACTCGACGGCACATAACAACAACAGGTGTGAGGGAGCTGTCTGATCTTACAATTTTATTCTATGTTTGCTGCTGATGGGGACTGCTCTCCTTTGTGGATTTTTAGTAGAGATTGGACTCAGGATTCCCACACTGCTTTTACCCAGAAATATATTGTCTTAGGGAAAAAAGATATTTGATTCATGAATAAAAGCATTGTCAAAATACTTAACAATTTCAATAGCCAATTATACACAAGCAGTAAACAGTAGCAACAAATTTGTTCAGAAATAGTATTGCATAATATTAACTAAAAGGAACCCAAGATTGACTACTTATTTGAGTAAGGGTTAGTTCTCAAGTATGTTCATTTTTGTTTTCAAGTTTATCCCTGTGTGATGGATAAATCCATTAACATTGTTTCCCCTTATTGCAAATCATCTGTGTAGCAAACAGATACAACTTAGAAAACAAGTGAATATTTATCTTAACATTTATTTCATACTTTAAACTAATGTGAAGACAAAATATCAGCTTTATATAGATTTCCATAATTTTTACCCTTTTTTAGGCACAGAAATTGAAAACACTACTTAACAAGTTTGATAATTATGGTCATTCTCCATACACTTACAGACCGTTCATTCTTAGAACTCATCCAAGCCAACTTCAGCAGTGATTTCTTATTTTATAAGTGGTTGTAGATCTACTTACATATACATCTTAAATCTTAAAATGTGTTCAGAAATTGGTGATTCCACATGGCATATAAAAACAGAGAATAGCTATAAAACTCCATAAATCTCTTTTATTTCATTTCATGCAATATATTTCACCTCATCTAGATAGGGCAAAATCAGGCAATATTTTTTTTAAAAAGATCCTTTCTTCTGTTCCTAAGTGAAATAGATTATCTGACTAGAATAGCAGACACAGCATCAGCATAATGCTTGACAAAGGATGCCACTGTTTGAATACATAGACAGACTTAATAAGGAGCTGCCTTTCATTTCCATTTGTTTTAGGCTCTGAAGTGAGTTGTCAAGGGACCTCCTGGTTATCAGGGCCATCTGGAAACATTTGACTTAGATCCAGCAGCAGGCACAAGCTGTACAAGACTTCATAAACTCACAATTTGGCAACCTTAAAAGGCACTTTTTTCCCCGGAAATCTATTTAGTTCTCCAAAACAAATACAATTTTACAACAGTGGCTTTCTCTACTGATTATTCATTGTGTCTCCCAACCCTCGTCATATTTCCTTTTCTTTCAGGGCCAATATTCAGTTATCCATTAGTTCCTATGCTTTATATTTCTAGACATCTCACTCTTACAATCCTTGTATTACATGTATACAATTAATAGCTGTTTGTCCAACATTGTCTATTTTCCTTTATATCAGGTCAGTCACTGTCCTCAATCCAATTGGTGCCCAATAACGACGTCACTGAGATTTATAACCAGGAGTTGAGCAGAATGTCCCCCTGAGTGGATGTATATTGTATACCTAGCTTGAGTGACCATATCAATACTAAGAAATACGTTGCTATATTTCTTACATCCTAACCCTCCAAATAACCAAGATTGTTGTCTTCTAGTATTAATACTCCTCCAATACAGCATGGATTCATGAAGTTATTGAAACACATATGGGGAAATTATTTGTAATAGTTTTGAATTGTTGTTGTTAAGTGCCATTAAGTTGCCTGCAACTATACATAATAGCTCTGAGCTCTATCCTATCCTGAGCCAATCTCAGTGTCTAAAATACACCTGCCCCTATCACCCGAGTCACTGTGTCAATCCATCTGCGTTGTTCCTCCACCCTTCCAAGCATGGTGTTCTTCTCCAAGGACTGGTCCTCTCCTGGCAATATGCCCAAAATATGAGGGTCAGAGCTTCAAAATCCTTGTCTCCAGAGAGCAAGTTGGTTTCATGCTCTCCAGAACAGACCTGTTTGTTCTCTTGGCAGTCCATGGTATGTTCAATATTCTTCTCTAGCACCACAACTCAAGGGCAGCAATTCTTCTTCTATCATCCTTATTCATTGTCCAGCTCTCTGATAGACAAGTAATTACAAAGACCTGGATCAGGTGAACCTTAGTCTCTAGACTGAGCACTCTAGACTGCAGCATTCTGGACAGGTCACTGACAGCAGACTTTCCTAATCCAACTCATATTTTGATTTCCTGACTGCTGGTTTCAAGAGTCTTTATCATTGAACCAAGCAAGCTGAAATTGTTGACAATCTCAATCTTTTCTCCATCTACCATCATGCTGTCAACTGGCGCTGTGGTGAAAATCTTTGTTTTCTTGATTTTGACTTTTGATCCATATTGAAGACTGCAGTCTTTGACTTTCTGCAGAAGATGCTTCAGGTCCTCCTCATTTTCACTGAAGAAGGTTGTATCGTCTGAACATTTATTTTATTAAAAATTAGATCACTCATTTTGATCTCTATCAGAGATATCTCTAAATTATCCTCTGAAGGGGAAGTTTATTGCCACCTGTTGTTAGTTTCTGTGTAGTGGAGTATGACTTATAGAAATCCTGAGCAGAGTAGAATGCTTCATAGCTTTTTTTCCAGGCTGTGTGAATGTTGAGAAGTAGATCATCAAGCCTCGCTTATGAGGTGCATGTCAGTGGATTTGAATCATCAATCTTTTGGCACATTGACAAGTTCTTAACTCTTTACTTCCATGGGGACCTAAACCTTGAGAAAGAATTTCAAAGACAGCTTTCAAGAACTATGCAGATAATATCAGCATCATACATAGAATCAAATATTGCCTATGGTATCTACGAGACCAGAATAGGGAATAGAAAATCTCAGAGTTTCATTTCTATCTTCAATTATCTTATATGTTTCTGAATAATTAAATGATTAACATCAGAATTACATGTATGTCTTCAGACTTAAGCCTAGTTCCAAAGGAGTAGGTAAAGATGTTCTCATTAAGTTCTGCTACTTTGATTGAATATTTAATATCAGCTTTGACAAACTCAGCAAAGTTAAATCCTTTTAAGAGACACTTTAGGTCAAACAGTAGAAATGATAATCTCCTGGGTGTAAGAAACTTGCTGATTACTTCACTTTTATTATAGGCCCAGATGATATAAGCCAATAACAATGCTGATAGTGCATCCAGCACACATCCTTTCCTCTTGGGTCATTATATTCATTGGTGCTGCTAATGTGGCGTCCTCTGTACAGTCTAGAGAATGTCACATGGTTATTGAGTAGAAAAAAGGAGAGGGAAAGGATGTGAATTACTTTCATTTTATATTTTTTTATACATATAAATTGCCATTCACTTCAATAAAGCAGCATTTGTTGCTTCATAAGCAAGAATGGCAATGGTCCTTTTTTAGCATTTGAGAAAGCTGATGAAAGCGACATCACCAGGGAATTCTGGCTGCAGAAGCAGGAGACTACAGAAAATCTTCCTCCCGCCTTTATCATAAATTTTTCACACTAACCCTTTGGAACCTTTGGTCCTCATATGATTTTTTAAATCACTCTATCATTTGACAGTAGTGATCTCAAAACAAAATTTTCCCTTTTTCAGATTGAGTTTCTTATCCTTTTGAATATATTAATCAGGATCATGCTACTTATAAGGGGGACTGGGAGGACAAATGTCTTGAAATATTTTTCTACTATTATCTTATTCATTTCCCATATTGCCTCTAAGTAAATTCCTTTCAACATAATACTTTTGTTTTTCACTGGTTTATCTTTGTCTTTAAGTAAGAGACATTTGTGTTTTAATTGGGGTTCCCCCCCCCACTTCTTTTTGTTCAGTTTAGCCTTTTAAAAATAAAATCCAACTTTTTTCAAAAATGCTTCCAAAACTTTTGTCATCATCTCAGTTATCTCACATAATATATTTATTTACTGATTAAATATCCAATGTAAAATAGAGTAGTTGCATTTATTTAATTTTCTATATGTGAAGTATCATAAATATTTAATATGAAAAGCATTATGTTGGTCTTAAAAAATGTCAGAATGAATGAACCCCATATCAGCCATTTCTTCTTAGAGTTTGTACCTAATTTATAATATCTTACCCTCCAAAGTCCCCTAGTAAAATTTTCCAATTTATATGATTTTCAAAAGAAGCAAGAAAGAATAAAAAAAAATTGAAATCTTATTTATTTTATCTGGGCAGATCACACTCTTGTGTTGATTCTCATTCTTTTCTCTTTGTGGTATTTTGAATATTGTAATCATTTATGTCCAATATCCCATGTTGTTGTTGTTAGGTGTCATCAAATCGAGTATGACTTACACTGATCCTATGAGCAGCCAATGTAAAGCTTGCCCTTTCCTGCGCCTTTCTCATCATCCTGAAAACACTAGAGCCCATTGCTAAAGTCACAGTGTCAGTCCCCTTTTTTTGGAGGTCTTTCTGTTCTTCAGTGATGCTCCATCTTCCCAAGCATGATGTCCCTTTCTAAGCAATAGCCTTGCCTTGCCATATGTCCAAAGTACAAAAGACATAGTTTTATCATCCTTACCTCTGACTGCACTTTTTCCAAGACATATGACTTTGTTCTTTTGGCTGTCTATGGGATATTCTGCACTTTTCTCCAACACCACAACTCAAAGGAATCAAGTCTTCTGCCACCCTTGTTCATTCTCCATCTCTCAGATGTACAGCATCTGACTGAGGAGACCATGGCCTGCATCACATGCATCATAGACTTCAAACTGACCTCATTGTTCTTCCGTGTTTTGGAGAGGTCCCTGACAACATACTAGTCCAATGCAATATGTCTACTGATATCCTGACTGCAGATATAACAAGATTGTTGATTATTGATCCAAGCAAGATGCAATCACTAACAGCTTCAATCTTTTCTCCATCTTTTGTAATGTTAACTATTGGGCCTGTGGTGAGGATCTTTGTCATCTTGATGTTAAGATATAATCCATATCAAGAGCTTTAGTCCTTGATCTTCTGCAATAAGTATTTCATATCCTCACTTTCGGCACCAAAGAAAGTTCTCAACATAACACAGGTTGTTGAAGAGTTTTCCTCCAATCCTGATGCCATACTCCTCTTCATAGAATCTGGCTTCATGAATTATCTACTCAGCATATGGAGTGAATAGATATGGAGAAATGATACAGCTCTGTCTCACACCTTTCCTGATTTTAAGCCATGCAATTTCCCTGTTCACACAACAGCTTCTTAGTTTAGGTATAGGCTTCACAGAAGCACAATTAAATATTCTGGGATTCCTATTCTAAAATTATCATTAATTGATCATTATTAAGCACTTAGTAGTAGTACTTATTGTAAAAATAGAATTTTAAAATAAAGATGAATGATACTTTACAGTCAGTGTTTTCACAAAAGGAAATTAATGGTAATCTTTAAATAAAGAAATATGAAATCTTTTAGCATCTTAATTTTATTCTATCACTCTCTAAATGGGAGAAAACTAGACATAGGGTCATAGACACATGAGCTGAAAGGATCAGAGAGAGTTAGAATAGTACATCTATTACTAACCCTGAGCAGATAGAAGATAAAGGGCACAGTAGCCCAGCCCCATGGCGCCTCTAGTGCCACACCAGCAGTAAGTGGCTTGTTTGTTTATTTATTGCTGACTCACAGTTGTGGTACTGAGAATGGGGTTTAGAAGGCAAGTGAATTGGAGAGTAGTGGAGGCAAAAATAATACCCCAAAGTCCAAAGTTTAGCCAAGTCCCAAGGCACAATCTTCACTCCAGACCCTAGTTTCAAGTCAGCAAACAAATCCAAAATATCCAGCAAGGTTTGCCTCAGAACAGTTATCAGAGATATCAGTTATCAGAGCTTCTTCAAGGATCCAGCAAGAATAGAAAAAAATCTTTAACTGCAATCTTTAAAATAGAGATCCTCTGTTTACACTGTGCCACAGTTTTTCCATAGCAATGCTATAGTCTCTCCATCATCATAACCAGGGTCTTGCTCTACCAGGGTCTTGCTCCAGTCACTCCAAAGTTTTGCTACTTCAAGTTTTGCTGCTAAGTGTGGGAAGCACTCTTTCTCTTATCCTAGTCCCACAGCTGCTGATGATTTGCAGGATCATGCTGACTTGCAAGACCACGATGGGGATCAGAGGGAGCTAACTGTAATGGCTTAAAAAATGGCTATAAGTTAACATCACAATTATATTAATTTCATATTAGTCACGTATTTGGGAAAACCTACACTGCATGTCATCTGCATAATGCAAATTGATGATTAGTCTTCCTCCAATCCTGATGTCACAATTCTCAAAAAGTCCAGCCTCCCAAATGATCTGTTCTGCATATAGTTTGAAAATGTATGGAGCCAGGATCACCCTGACATAATCCTTTCCTGATTTTTTAACCATGCAGTGTTTCCTTGCTCTGTTGTGATGACTGTTTTCTGGCCAAGTATAGGTTACACATGAGCATAATCAAGTGCTCTGGGATTCCTCTTCTCCTCCAAAGTTAGCCACAATTTGTTGAAATCCACACAACCAAATGCCTTTGATTGCTGAAACACTTGCTGCAGAAGGTCAAGGCCTTTAGTCTTCATATCAATTAAAGCTTAACATCAAGAAGACATATATTCTCACCACTGGACAAATTAGCAGCACCATATTACATGGAGAAGAGATTTAGGTTGTTAATAATTACAGCTTGCTAGGATCCACAATAAACACTCTTGTCTCCAGGAGCTAGGAAATCAAAAGATGCATTGCACTAGGAAAATCTGCTGTCAGGGACCTAGCCAGAGTACTCAGAAGCAACGATGTCAGTCTAGAGACTAAAGTGCACCTGATCCAGGCCTGATGGTCTTTGCAATTACTTGCTATGCATCAGAGAGTTGGACAGTGACTTAGGATGACAAAAAAAAAGAATTGATGCTGTTGAGTTGCGGTGCTGGCAAAGAGTCTTGAACATACCATGGATCACTAAGAAAACAAACTCTATCTTCGTGAGGATGAAACCAAATTTCTCTTTGGAGTCTAGGATTTTGAAGCTCCATCTAACATACTTTAGGCATGTTGCCAGGAGGGACTGGTCATTGCAGAAGAACTTCATGCTTGAAAGGGTGGAAGGACAGTACAGTAGAGGAAGATGGATTGATACAGTAACTTGGGCAATGGGGTTAGGTATGTTGGAGTCAGGGAGCCTGGCTCAGGACAGGACAGGCTTCAGATCTGTTGTACATAGGATCACTGTGAGTCACAGATGACTTCACAGAACATAAAAACAAGAAAATGTATAATTTGGGAAGTTGAAAAAGGGGGAGACAAAATCTAGAAAAGTCTTGACTTGTATTGAATTTACAAAGTAATATTTCTTATTCTTTTCTTAAGATTGTTCTCTTAGTTTTCTTTGGTTGTATTGAGTTAAATTGTGTCCAACATCCTCTTATTCCTTCTCTAATCTCATGTTTTTGTTGTTATGTGCCATCAAGTCATTTCCGACTCATAGCGACCCTATGCACAACAGCTCTAAACCCTGCTCTATCCTGCGCCAACC
>NW_006399784.1:11333616-11339253 GCF_000299155.1 Elephantulus edwardii
TATGGATATGATCCTGTCACTCACGATGTTGTACTTCAAGATGGATCTAGAAATAACTTTTTTTACTATAAAGGCAACCCCGTTTTTCCTTGTTTTTTCATCTCCAGAGTAATATATCATATGGTCATCAGACTCAAGTTTTTGTTATTTTGTTGTTACATGCTTTTGAGTCAGACCTGACTCATAGCTGAACTTCCAGTGGGTTTTCAGAGACAGTAAAGCACATGACAGGAAATTGCTTATGTTTTTCCCATGACCAGCTAGTGGATTAAAACCACATGCCTTTGGATTACCAGCACAACTTCTTGCCACTACTAGTCATTCTAAATCACAACACATAATAATATACTCTGCTAGGATTTGGTTTTTTTTCTTCTTTCTTTATACTTTAATTCTTATAGCTCTCAATTCTTTTAATAAAATCAAATTTAAAGATTATGTGCAGATACTTCTTAAAACTAGCTTGTTCCCTCTGTCTTCCTTTCATCTATTTACTTATAGTGAAAATATTGACTGAAAATACCATGTCGCCCTTCTCTGTTAAAAGGGCTATTTTTACAAGAATACAATTTTTTTAAATTTTTATTTATTTATTTATTTTATGTGTGTACCATCAAATTCGATCTGATTGGTACAGGAGGCGACTGTTCCTCCTTCTTCAGCAGAGCATCTGGTGGATTTGAACCGCACACCTCTGGGATTGCAGTGCAATTTCCTGCCACTAGGCCACCAGAACTCACCACAAGAATACAATTTAATTATTTATTTCCATTATTCTTTTAAATATAAAAATAGTAAATATTGTATCCAGACTTTGAGTATGAGCTTTATAGAAAAAAAAGAGATATACATAACTTACTTCAATGTTAAGTTGTTAAAAATACACTTTTTAAAATATAAAAAAAGAAAGAAATATAGTGGAGGATTCATTTTTCTGTATCCAGTATCTCTGACATCAAAAATGGCATGTTGTTATGGCTAAGGGTGGCATTAATACAGGTTTAAACCAGAGCTTTGATATTAACAGCTGATTTGATTGGACAAATACTTTGATTCAGTGCAGTAGTCTATGAAAGAGGATCATCTATTACCTACCTATCCCATTAAAGCGCACTAATAAAAAAAATGAGCTTAGAACAATTCTGGGAGTAGTAAGTCCCATAAAAATGCCTCATCACATCTATCTTTAATACACTATGTTCTAATCAATGGTTAACGTGGCCTAGTGGTAAGAAACTGTACTGCAATCCTGAAGGCAAGCAATTCAAATCCACCAGCTGCTACGCTGGAGAAGAATGGGTAATCCTCTCCTGTGATTAACTGCCTCTGAAAACTGGCTGGAAGGTCAGCTATGGGTCAGTTCCAACTCTATGGTAAACAACAACAACAACAACATTTCTTACTTATGAATCATCCAGATTTCAATTGTTTGGCATGAAGCTTATCAATTTTATAATATATATGCCCATGATAAATGAACTCATCCTATCAGGTCCAGAAATATAAGACATGCTTTTTTTTCCTTAAAAAAAAGGCAGAAAGTAAAGATAGATCTATTAGAAAGTCACATCCTAAAGATGGAACAGACCTTCCTTGGAAAGGAAATATGGAGAAGACAAGACTTACTCTTGATTTTTTAGCTTCCTCTTGTTTCCATCTTGCAAACTGTCAGCAGAGAATTCCCACATGACTTCCTGAATCTGTGTTCTCTAGAACTATTGATGGTGCCCCAAGATTAAGACAGTACCTTAAGTATTTCTGACGACATTGCTGAAATAACCTCCTCACAGCCTCTTTCATGATAAATCTATTTTCTGTCATGATAGATACAGCTTTCCTACTTAAAAAAGTCAATGTCTTCCTGTTTCTCATAGAATAAATGATATAAACGCTGATTAGGCTATTTGCTTTTTTCTGATTTGCACACAAGTCTAGGGGAAAAAATCTTTTCTCTATATATTAACCTACATTATAATTGTGCTGCTTCACCATTAAACTCTGAAAGTTCAATTGAAAACAGGAGATTATATGCTTTATGTAATTGCATAGCTTCACCCTCAAACCCTGAAACTCTAATTGGAAGCAGGAGATGATATACTACTTACTCTAAATGTATAATCTATCACAAAGTTGGCACATAGCAAGCATTTGATAAATGTCATTTATACACTGCCAATTCTTCCATGAAATATACCTTGTCTAACAGAATAATAATACAGGAGGTAGAAACTTAACTCTACCTTTCCTTCATCATCTTAGAAGAATCACATTTTCCTAATTTGTTGTTCTTAGGTGCCACTGAGTCAAGTAGCAACCCTATGAACAACATATCTGAACTTTGTCCTATTCTGTACCATCCTCATACTTTCGGACACACTAGAGCCCACTGCAGCAGTCACCATGTCAATCCCCCTGGTTGAGGGTCTTCCTATTCTTTGCCAACTCTCCACCTACCCAGGCATTATGTCCTTCTCCAACGAATAACCCCTCCTAGCAACATGTCTGAAGTAGGTGAGGTGAAGCCTCATCATCTTTGCCTACAAAGACCACTCTAAATGCACTCTTCCTAAGATTTATTTCCTAATCTAATTTGGAAGAAGGAGTGGTATCCACTTCCCAAGTAACATGCCTCCAGAAACTTTATGAACTTTGATAAGTGTCAATAGTTGTAGAGGGGCTTCAGGTCTTTTATTCATAGGGTCACTATGAGTCATGCTCGACCCAAAGGTAATCAACAACAACAATAACAATAACAACGAATCCTATCTTTTTTACCTTAGAGAAATATTTTCATGTTTACATTAACTAATATGTAAAGAATTTCTGGAGGAAACACAAATCAATAACTAAATGTATAATATTGATAGAGGAGCAAAGACTATGCAATAAAGACTTAAATTTAAATGAAACAAGCTTAGATAATAATTCTGAAACTCAAATCATCACATGAAAGGATAAAGAATAAGATCAGACATTGATTGGAAAAAGAAACTGAATGAAAACAGTAAAGAAGGAAAGATAAGGCACAGAGGTATCCCTGAAGCTATCTTGGCACAGAACTGCCATTCTGAGACAATGTAAAAGGTGTACTCAGGTGAGAACCACAAGAAGGCAACATAACATAAACTAGATTTAAGGAAAGAAAGCACAGGAAGACAAACAAAAATCTAGGTACTAGGGTGACCATGGAAGCAGAATGAAGTCAGTATATAGGGATAAATCACTCACTAGCCTCTGTCTCTGGTTATTTGTTTTAGAGACCTACATAAATAGGGACAGAATCACTCACTAGCCTCTGTCTCTGGGTATTTGTTTTAGAGACCTACATAAAGACAGAAATCCACAGGGTGGTGAATGGAGATTCTAGGCTCCAGTAGATTTCTCCTTCATGGACTGCTAAGAAAACGAACAGCTTCATCCTGGAGATTATTAAACCAGGCTGCTCCTTGGAGGCAAGGATTCTGAGGCTTCATCTGACATACTTTGGACCGGTTGCAAGAAGGGACCGGTACTTGGAAAAGGACGTCTGCTTGGGATGGTGGAGGGACAGCACAGGAGGGGAAGACCCTCTATGAGGTGGACTGTTTCAGTTACTGGGGTAATCAGGGTGGGAGTGTCAGAGACAGTGAGATTGGCACAGGACAGAGCAGGGTTTAGGGCTGTTATACATAGGGTCACTATGAATTGCAGGTGACTTACCAGTGCATAACAACACCACCACCACCACCACTAAGTTGCAGAAGAGATTAGAAAATTGACTGCATTCATCCTGTAGGACAGCAATTTCTTTGCTGGTGATCAATGACCAGAGGAATGTGATTTTTTTCACATATTCCTTTTTGCCTGCTGGATGAGAAAATGTGTAGTCTTCCCATCACTTCCTTCATGATAGCCAGGGATATCTCTTAGCTTCCCTTCCCCAATTCACTATGCTAAACCTAGCATGCTCTTCCACAGACTGTCACTGCTCCCACCTCACCTCCCAAGCGTAACTGCCACACTCCTGAAGATGTGTGCTACACACTCACAGTCTCTCTGAATAGCAGTGTGAGCTACCATGGGGCATATGCCCCATGTCCACTACCTCTAAAGTCAGTGAGAACAAAGAAAGCTCTTGCAAACATAAGGCTCTAGGAATTAATAGAATTTTGGTTGAAATATTTGACTAAATTAATGTAGCCTTAGATGTTCTCACTGTCTATGCCAAGAAGTTTGGAAGAGAACTATGTGGCCAAATGACTAGAGGAGATCCATATTTATTCCCATTCTATGAAATGTTACTTAATACAATGGAAAAAATAATAATACAATATTATTATTATCACATACAAGTAAAACTGTACTGAAGAGTATTTCAAAACATGTAGATGGAATCCATCAACATGGAACTGCAAAAACGTTAAAATGGGATTGTGATGAGGCTGTAGAATGAAGAATATCATTGCTAATTTCAAATGGATCTTCACTGGTACTAGGGAATATTAGAAAGATGTTTACTTGAGCTTTAATTGCTTATATAGAGTTATTCAATTGTTTTGATTCTAATAAGGTAATATTGCAAAGAGTGCAATTTTAGAACACTTAATTGCATTTACTTGAAACCTGCACATAGAGCAAGAAGAATTCTATTGGAACAGAACAAGGGAATATTGTCATTGTTATGTGCCATTGGGAAGTCTGTAACTCCTAGTGACCCTTTGTACAACAGCGCTGAACCCTGCTCTATCCTGTGCCAATCTTATTGTCTCTGACACACTTACTTCCATTACTCTAGTTACTGAATCAATCCATCTTATTAAGGGTCTTCCCCTCTTGCACTATCCCTGCACCCTCCCAAGAATTATGTTCCTCTCCAAGGACTGGTCGTGCCTTGCAGCATATTCAAAGTATGTCAGATGAAACATCCAAATCTGAAGTAGTGAAGGATTTAATTTCACTTGAGTCTGCAATCAACACATGTGGAAATAACAGTCAAGAAATCCAATGAGCTTTGCAATGGACAAATTTCCTGCCAAAGACCTCTGTAAAGTGCTAAAAAGAAAGGAGTCCACTTGTGAAACTGAACCAACCCATGATACATTCGATTGCTTCAAATTTATGTTAAATTTAGACAATGAATAAAAAAGATTTATGCTTTTGGAGTGCTGTTAAAGAATATTTAAAATATTATGGTCTGCCAAAAGAAAAAAGAAATCTGTCTGTACGAATTGTAGTGTGCTTCTTAGAAGTAAGCAAGGTGTGACGTTATCTCACATACTTTGGGCCTGCTATCCGAAGGGACTAGTCCCTAGAGAAGAGTATAAAAGTACAGGATCAGCAAGAGAGGAAGATGTTACACAAAACGGATTGAGCCAGCGATGACAAGAGTTCGTTTAAGACATAATAGAGAAGGTTAGTACAATGATGTGGGATCAGGTAGGGTTTTATTATATCATTCAAAGCATTAGCATGAGTCAGAGTTAACACAATAGCACCTAACAACAACAACAACAAAAATAAGTTTTTGCTTTCTACATCTTTTTTGTTCGTTTTTCTTTTTTAATTTTTATTAAATTTTATTAATTTTAATGAACATTCACAGATATTTTGGATTTCCAGTCATTCATTGTGGCACTATTTCCTCTACCACCCCCCCCC
>NW_006399784.1:11340191-11340706 GCF_000299155.1 Elephantulus edwardii
TTTGACTGTGTGGATCATAACAAACTGTGGCTGACTCTGAGAAGAATGGGAATTCCAGAACATTTAACCATGCTAATGTGAAACCTATACTTGGACCAACAGGCAGTCATCAGAACACAGCAGGGCATAGTTCAAAATTGGAAAGGGTGTACAAGGGATGCATCCTATCTCCATACCTTTTCAACCTGTATGCAGAGCAGATTATCCGAGAGGCTGGGCTCTATGAGGAGAAGTGTGGCGTTAGGATTGGTGTAAGATCTATCAACAATCTGCGTTATGCAGATGACACAACCCTGCTCCCTGAAACTGAGGAGGACCTCATGCACTTATTGCAGAGGGACAAGGACTGCAGCCTTCAGTATGGACTGAGGCTCAATGTCAAGACAAAGATTCTCACCACTGGACCAATCAGTAGCATCAGAATGGATGGCGAAGAGATTGACGTTGTTCACAGCTTCCGTTTGCTCGGCTTCACGGTCAACACTCTTGGCACCAGCAGCCAAGAAATCAAAAAA
>NW_006399784.1:11341712-11345752 GCF_000299155.1 Elephantulus edwardii
TTATCTTTAACTGCTCCACAAATTGCTGTCTGTCAGATACTCCTCTAAATCTGAACATTCAGATTAAGACAGACTAGGAAGAAGGATTGGCCACCCACTTGTGAAATAGCAGGCCTCTGAAAACCCTATGCAGAAAATATGAGTATAAAGTAATTGTTTTTGTTGATAAGTGCAATCATATCAGTTAGTGATGACACTATGAATTATGCATCTGAACCCTGCCCTATCCTGTGCCATCCTCATTTTCTCTGATACCCTCCAGCCTACCCTGGTAGTTGTGGTGTAAATTCATCTTGTGGAGTATCTTACCCTCCTTCACTGACCCTCCACCTTTTCAACCATGATGCCCCTTCCAAAGACTGATCCCTTCTGACAATACTACCAAAGTATTTGAGACGAAGTTTCACTATTTTTGCCTCCAAGGATTATCCAGGCTGCATATTTTCCAAGTTACATTTATTTGCCCTTTTGGTCATTCATGGGATATTCAGCACTTTTCACCAACACCACAACTCAAAAATATTGATTATCTTCTGTTATCTTTATTGACTGTCCAACTCCCAGATGCAGAACAATTAACTGAAAATATCATGATGTGCACTTTAATCTTCAAACTGACATTTTTGCTCTTTCATTACTCTTGAAAGGTCTCTGACAGCACACTTTCCCAATCCAATATGTCTTGATTTTGCAGCTGCTAGTGCCAAGGGTGTTAACTGTAGATCCAAATAAGACAAAGTAATTGACATTTTCTGTCTGTTCTCAATATAACATGATACCTGTTGGTCCAATGGTGAGACTATTTGCTTTCTTAATTCTGAGATGTTGCTCATATTGTAGGCTATTGTCTTTGATCTTCTACAGCAACAGATTCAAGTCCCTCTCATTTTCACCAAGCAACGTCATCTGTATAACATATGTTGTTCATGAGTCTTCCCCTGATCCTGATGCCACTTTCTGCTTCATAAAATCCAGCTTTTCTAATTATTTACCCCGTATATATATATTGAATACGCCTGGAGAAAGGATGTAGCCTTGATGTACAATCTCCCTGATTTCAAACCATGCAGTAGTTCTCTTGCTCTATTCATACAACAGCTTCTTTCTTGGTCTAGATACAGGTTTCTCATCAGAACAATTAAGTGTTCTGGAATTCCCATTCTTCTCAGTGTCAGCCAGCCATCACTTGTTGTTATCTACACAGTCAAATACTTTTGCATAGTCAATGCAACACAAATAAGACATCCCTATAATATTATTTGCTTTCAGTCAAGATTCATTTGACAACAGCAATTATATCCCTTGTGCTACAGCTTCTTCTAAACCTATCTTAAATTTTTGGAAGTTCTCTGTCAATGAACCGTTCTAGACATTTTTAAATAATGATTAGCATGATTGATTTTACTTGCCTGTGATAACCATGATTTGTTTAGAAACTTCCACATTCCATTGGATCATCTTTTGAGGGAACGGAAATAAATATGGATCTCCTTAAATCTGTTTGACAGCTATCCTTCAAACCTCTGACATAGCACGATGAATACATCTAGGACTACATCTGTTTGTTAAATCACGTCAATTGGGATTCCATTAATTCCTGAGACCTTATTTTTTGCTAATGCCTTCAATGCAGCATTAACTTCTTCTTTCATCATTAATACATTACTTCCAGAAATGGTTCCATGTCCACTAATTCTTTCTGGTACAATGATTCAGTGTATTCCTTCCATCTTCTTGTGATGGTTCCTGGGTCACTCAGGGTTTTGTCTATGGTATCCTTCAGTATTCCAACTTGAGGCTTGAATTTGTTTTTTCAACTTTAGAAATACTGAGTGAGTTTTTCACTTCTTGTTTTTCAACTCCAGCTCTTTGCACAGTCCTCCGTAATACTTGCTCTGTCTTTTTGTGTTACATTTTGAAATTGTCTGTTCATCGCTTTTACTTCAGTAATTCTTGTAATTTTGGCATCTCAACATTTAACTGCAGTTATGAGAGTCTCTTTGATATCTATTTTGGTCTTATCACTTTCTTCTGTCTTTATAATTACTTTTGCTTCCTTCATGTATAATATTCTTAATTCCGCAGCCCATTATCTGGTAGTGTCCAATGCCTAAACCTATGCCCAAAATAACACAACAGTGCTTGCTGAAAGTGAGGAAAACTTGAAGTATTTGTTGCTAAAGATGAAAGAATACAGCCTTCAATGTATATTGCATCGTAACATCAAGAAATAAAAATTGTAACCACCAGACCAATAGGCAACATCACAATAGATGATGGAAAAAATAATTGAAGCTGTCAACCATTTCCTCTCACTTGGATCCGCAATCAACGTCAGCAGTCTAGAAATCGGGGGACATACTGCACTGGGAAAGTCTGCAGTCAGGGACTTCTCCATATTATTGAGGAGCAATGATGTCAGTTTGAGGATTAAGGCATTTGATTCAGGCCAGGGCCTTTCTGATCACTTTCTATGCACCTGAGAGCTGGACAATGAATAAGGATGAAAGAAGAAGAAATTATGCCTTCGAGCTTTAATGTTGACGAAGAGCACTGAACATCCCAAAAGAACAAACAAGTTTGTTTGAGAGAATGTGCATCCAGAGTGCTCCTTGGAAGCAAAGATGGTAAAGCTTCATCTCAAATACTTCAGACATGTTGCTAGGAGAGACTATTTCTCAAAGAACGACACCCTGCTTGAAAAGAGGAAGGTTTGGAGAAAGAGAGGATGACTCTCAACCAAGTGAATTTTCAAAGTGACTACTGCAGTGTGTTAGGAAATGTGAAGATAGCACAGAATAGGACAGGATTCAGATCTGCTGTTCATAGAATCATACTTGACCCAATAGCACACAATAATAACAACAACAACAATACACCGTTGTTCTACAAGGCTGTTTAAAAAATTGTCTTTTACTATGAATACAGGATTATTCTACCTCAATTTTTATCAATGCCATTATATGATTATATAAATTATATGACTGTCTGATTTCAAGTTGTCAAGGCTAGTCCATCTCAACTCACTAATGCCTAAAATGTCAATCTTCACGCATTCCTTTTCATTTTTCACAAATTCCAATTTTCCTAGTATCATTCCTCACACATTCTAATTATTAATGGGTATTTGCAGCCATTTCCCTGAGAACAAAATCTTGACCTGTAGCCATAACTTTAGTGGCTGTTCAGGAACAGTGCCTTTGTGGAGAGCAATGATTTGCACACAATCCTCAGGAAAACAGTACTATATTTTCAGTTGGATTGTAGCATTCCTTTGTCTATTATCTATCCTTTTTCCTTTTACTCATAACTCTTCTTTCAAGATAGGTTTATAAATACTATATATATATATTGTATGTACAATAGCACACACAAGAGCAAAACCATAGAAGGCCCTAATTTGGGAAAGTGGTGACACCATATGGGGAGTGTAATCAAGGTCATATATACAATATATATGAACAGTTGAGTTGAACAGCAATTTTCTCTGTAAATTTTCTCTTAAATTATGACAAAGAGTTTTTCACATTTTTACTTTTGACGTTTTCTACTCACTTTATTCATGTTTATTTCTACATCTGCCAGACTCTGGAATGTATTCTAAATTTCACAGTAACTCTCATGGACTAAAAATATATACAATTTCTTGATGATTGTTATAAGAATTGATAAAACTCCATTTCATGAAGTAGTGATCACATTTCAGTTCACATACATATTTTATTCTAAAAGAAAATTTTTAAAATATAATTTATTGATATTAAGATATGTTGTTGTTGTTGTTGTTATGTGCTGTTGAGTCGTTTGTAACTCATAGCGACCCTCTGTACAACAGCCCTAAATCCTCCTCTATCCTGTGCCAATCTCATTGCCCCTGACAAACCCATCACGATTACCTCAGTTACTGAATCAATCCACCTCATAGAGGGTCTTCCCCTCCTGCGGTGTCCCTCTACTCTACCCAGCATGATGTCCCTCTCTAAAGACCTGTCTCTCCTTACAACATGTCCAAAGTATGTCAGACGAAGCCCCAGAATCCT
>NW_006399784.1:11345852-11351859 GCF_000299155.1 Elephantulus edwardii
GACATGTTGTAAGGAGAGACAGGTCCTTAGAGAGGGACATCATGCTTGGTAGGGTAGAGGGACAGTGCCCGAGGGGAAGACCTTCTATGAGGTGGATTGATTCAGTGACTAGGGTAATCGGCATGGGTGTGTCAGAGGCAATGTGATTGGCACAGGATAGAGCAGGGTTTAGGGCTGTTGTACATGGGGTTGCTATGAGTCGCAAAAGACTCGACAGCAAATAACAACAACAACAACAGATATCAATTCTGTTTAGCCATACATGTTCATATCCTCGAAGACATACCATGGAACTGTTGCAGCCTAGAAGACACAAATTTAACTAACAGGTTAAAAGTAAATGAGTCAAAAATTAAAGGCAATCATATTCCATGTAGAGGTTCTAACAGTGGCACAAATCAAATTACAGAGGGAAGGTAGTTCTTAAAATAAATGGCTTATTGACTAGCACTTTGTCTATTGTAGTATAAAGGTTAGGAACCACAAGACGTAGAGGCTTAGCTATGTAATTTATTATTCTCAAGTCCTGGACCAAATACCATCTACCACTGGGTTGTTTTACATCTCAGAAGTCCGCATGCAAGGCAGAGATCAAGTAAATAACTGTTTATAAGGTTTCTGTCAATTCCAGCAACTAAGAAATAGTGAGAATAGTTGGGACCTCAGAAGGCTTTGAGGACCAAATAGCAGGCTCTTGTGTCCAGGAGAAAACGAATATTTGCCCTAAAATTCTTTCCTGCTGGCTTCACCTCCTTTTGTTTGACTTGCTCGATTCTAAACCTAACTTAGCCCTACACCTAAACACCTAAAATGAATCCATAAGAAAGAATAAGAATAGAACAAGAAAGAACACCAGAAGAATATTAAAAAAAAAAAACCCTTTTATTCATCTTTAACAGTGTTGTCTTCTGTCCCAGTGGTGAGGAAAGCATTCTTGATATCGAAGTGTAATACATACTGGAGGGTATAGTTTTTGATCTTCTGTAAGCAAGCATTTCAAATCCTTTTCACTTTCAGTAAGTTGTGTCATCTGTATAATGCAGGTTGTTGATGAGTCTTCCTCCAACCCAGATACCACATTCCTCTTCAGAGTCTGGATTCATGAATGATTTGTTTGGTATACATACTGAATAGATATAAAGGAATCATACAACCCTGATGCACATACTTCCTGATGTTGAACCTCTTGCTCCTTTCTGACAGCTGCATCTTGCCCTAGGTATAGATTTCTCATGAGCACATTCAGTAATTAAGTGTGTTGGGATTCTCATTCTTCTCAATGTTAGCCATAGTTTGTTATGATCCACATCGTAAAATGTCTTTGCATAGCTAATAAAACACAGCTAGACATTCTTCTAGTATTCCCTTCTTTTAGTCAAGATGCATTTGACATCAGTAATGATATCCCTGGTGTCACAGCATCTTCTAAATCCAGACTGAATGTCTGATTGTTTCCTAGCTATGTCTTGTTCTAGTAATTTTTGGATGATCTTTGGCAATATTTTGCTTGCATGTGATATTAATGATATTGTTTATTTCCACATTTTTCTGGATTACTTTTCTTGGGAATGGGAACAAATATGGATATAGGTTTCATATGAGCAGAATTAAGTGTTCTGAGATTCCCATTGTTCTTAATGTTAGCCATAATTTACTATAATCCACACAGTCAAATGCATTTGTATAGTCAATTAAATACACGTAGATAATTGTTCTAGTGTTCTATGATTTCAGCCAGGATCCAGCTAACATTAGCAATAAGTTCCCTTGTTGTATGGTGTCTTCTAAAGAAATTTTTAACTTCTGGAGGTTCTCTACTAATGGACTATTCTAGTAGGTTTTCTTTGTTGTTGCTGGTTTTGTTTGTTTGTTTTGAGGGCTTCACAGCTTTTTTAAAGGTCCCAACAACTGTCTACTTTTTCTTCTCCACATCCTACTCTGCGACCTCCTTGGTCCTCTTGGCTTGGATCTCGAACAGCCGGGAACGGGCATGGGCCACTTGGAGACCAGCAAAGGCCTTGAAGTCCATCTCTTCCTGCGTAATGATCCAGGCTTTCTCCTTCTTGTAGACATTCTGGATGGGCATTTTAGGTCTTGTTAGTTGAGTGGCCATTTTGATTTCCATTTGAGAACTGTCTCCCTTCTTGGGGGCAGAAGGCTTTGGTGGGAAGAGGATGAGCTTAGAGTGATACTTGTTTGCATATTGCACTTTGTACGTTGGCCTGCAAGGACTCAATGGACTTGTTCCTCCTCCGGGGTGCCACAGAGATTATTATGGTCTGAGCCACCTTTTTTTAAAAAACAAAAAAAATTATTCTTAATTTCAATGAAAATTTACAGAGACTTTGGATTTCCATTCATTCATTGTAGCAATTTTCTCCCCTCCCAAGCCTCCCCTCTAGTACATTACCCTCTTGGAAAAGTAAAAGGAAAAGTCTTTAATTGTTTTACAATCCCTCCCCTGAGGTCCACTCCACTATACAACCTTCTCTCTGGACTCCTATCATAACAAAATCCCTAATAATTTTCCCTACTAAATAGTTTTCTCCCTCATCTGTTTCAGTGCAGTATACATTGTTAAACCCATACTTCTCAGTTTCCTTCCAGCCCCGAGGTCAGTCCTGCTTACAACAGTGGTACCATGCAGTATTTACCCTTTTGTAACAGAGATACTTCTCTCAGCATACTGTCCTCCAGGGACACCCATTTTGAATAATATTGCATGAGTTCCTTGTTTTTCAATGCAACATAGTATTCCATTGTGTGACTATACCACAGCTTCTCTATACATTCGTTTGTTGATGGACACATGTTGTTTCCAACACCTTGCTATTGTGAACAAAGCCGCGACGAACATGGGTGCGCATGATCCACCTTCTTGTGGATGCCGACACCCTGAGTTCTTCCAAGCCCTGGTGGCTTACACTTTGTTGTGATACCGCACAGAGGGGCAACACGATGGAGTGGAAGTGGGTCGCAGGGCAATGGGGGAAGTTTTCGCCTGGCGGGCCTTGAGTCTGTGGATCTCCGAGTCGGCTGGTTAAGCCATGTGGCCAACGCACCACTTCTGCCCGTCTTTGTGAAAGTGTGGCTTCAAGATTGTGCCGTTCCGGCTGGGCGCCATGGCTGCCTACAGCTTCTGCAAGCTGAACAGTCAAGAGCAAAGAAAGTGATGGTGCAAAGTCTCCAGTTGGTTTTGGATGATCTATAACAATATTGTTTTGCATGCGATATGAATGACATTGTTTGATAATTTCCACCTTCTGTTGGATCACCATTCTCAGAAGTAGAATTAAATATGGATATCTGCTAGTCAATCAACAAAGTAGCTGTTCTCCAAATATCCTGGCATGTAGAGGTGAGCAAATTCAGTTCTTCTGTTGATTGAAACATGTCAATTGGTATATCATCAATTCTTGGGGCCTTCTTTTTTGCCAATGTCTTCACTGCACCTTAACTTCTCTCGTTATCATTGACTCTTGTTCCTATGGTACTTTCTGAAATTTTTCAGTGTCAACCAATTGTTTTTTTATAATATTACTGTACATATTTCTTCCATCTTCTTTTGATTCTTCCTGGATCATTCAAAAATTTACCCAAAGCATCTCTCAACATTACAACTCAAGATTACAATTTGGTTTTTCAACTTTAGAAATGATGAGCAATCCTAGCATAACCACTGAATGTATAGATATTGAATGAAGCACTAAGTGACCCAAGAATATATGATAAATAATAAACATAAACCACCATGACATTTTCTAAACACCACTTCAATGATTATTTTCCCTATGGCCTTGCCACAAATCTTTACTGTGAAAAAAATTAGTTCTCACTTGCATACATTTTGATCCTATTTTTACACAAATATTAAACATGATGCATAAATATTAAATAGGATGCAACATCATCATTCAGGGGGGAATTAACCATGGGGTTGTACAATTTGATGGGTGGGGTGGAGGGAAATGGAAAGGATTTGTTCTTTAAAACAATGGATTCAAATTTTGAAAATAAACTAGTAGAAAATTTTTTAAAAGTAGTATGTTATAATACAGTTTTTTTCTTTCCCTTTAATGAATATTTATTCTTACTGACCTTCATGTTATGTTTACTGAGTGAAGTGAAATGTCTTAAGTTTATTGCTGTTGCTCGTATTATATGCAACTTTAAAAAAATCTATAACATTTATTCTCGCTTCATTCATCATCTGAAATAGCAGGCAATAGCCGAACTGGCAGTAATGGGCAATAACTCTCATGTGAATATTAATGATGAGTTTTGGATGCATAAATGAAAGAGAATTACCTCCATTTATACAAGACACTATTTTACAAAAGATAGTCCCATTCTTCATTACTTGGTTGTGCATTCCCTCATTACAAACATACATAATTCTATCATCTATAATTTCTTTCTCGTTTTATATGGTGGGCACTCCATGTCCTGATGCCATTGTATGTTGTAGATAAACTGCCAAGCTGAATATCTGTTGACTGAAGTCTAGAAGTCTGATTTCTAATGCTAGTTGTCACGTCAGCTAGCAGTGTGAATCTGGCATGCCACAGTTTGCAAATGTGTCAGTTCTTTCATTGGTCCCACTGAGTTCAAAATCAGGCCTGAACTCTGAGATACTGGAATGAGATTTGTACGAAATGTCAAGTAGTCATTGCTTAGTGTATTCAAGCCAACTAATACTCACAGCAACTCTATGAACCACAGATCTGAGCCCCATCCTCACTATCTCCGATAAATTCAAGTCAGAGTGTCATTGTTATGCACTGTAGGAGTGGCATCCACTTTCTAAACATGCCTCTGAAAACTCTATGAACCTTTAGAAATTATGATAGTTATAGAAAGACTTCAGGTCTTTTGTTCATAGAGTCGCTATGAGTCATCTTCGACTTGACAGCAATTGCAACAACAGCAGCAATTTTTCAGAAAGAGATTGCCCATTCTCTTACTACAAAGAATCTGGCAGATTCCAACAACGCGCCTTTGGAATTGCAGTACAGATTCTTACCACTAGGCCACAATAGCTTCCGGAGGGGGCAGCAGTTAACATATTCTAAGCAGTAGTGGTCACATTGTGGTTGAGTGTTTGACTGCAAAGTGAAGGATTAGTAGTTCAAACCCATCAGTTGTTTATTGGAGGAAAGAGGTAGCAACTCCTTAAAGATTACAGGACAGGAAGAGTGAATTAATGTTAAAAGGGAAGGAATAATTGGGAAAAGGAGATGAAGAAAAGTTACTACACATCTCAAAGAATGTAATCAGTATCGTGAAATGATACATGTAGAAACTGTTGGAAAGAAGCATGTTTTGCTATACACATTATTAAAAATAACAAGATCAATAAAATTGTATTGTAAAGAGATGACAGCTTTGGGGTTTTGTTTTTAATATTCTACTGATAACCTAGTGCTGATGATTGTGCTGCTAAACCAAAGGCAGGTTCCAATCCACCAGTTCCTCTATAAGAGAAAGATAGGCAATCTTCTCCAACTCAATCTACAGCGTCTGAAAATCCACTGGAGAGTCAGCTATGAGTCATATGCACCTCAACAGCACAAAACAATGACAACTGGACTCTACAACTCTTAACACTTATTTCCTTTTCCTCTATTTTTAAATTTTTTCTTTATTTTTTATATCTCTTTTCCTTTCTTCTTGTCTTGCTTCCTCTTTCAATATTTGTAAAATAGACACAATAAAATACAACTGAAATATCAAAAAAATTTAACTTACACTTCAAAGATAGTGTAATCGACAACTTAACCTACCCATTTTTTCCCTTGAGTAAAAAAGAAAATGAAAATAAATAAATATAAACTTTAACTTTGATTTTTTTTCTCAGAAAATATGGTGTTGTTGTTATGTGCCGTCGAGTCGTTTCCGACTCATAGTGACCCTATGCACAACAGCCCTAAACCCTGCTCTATCCTGCGCCAACCGCACCGCCTCTGACACACCCATCCTGATTACACCAGTCACCGAATCAATCCAT
>NW_006399784.1:11363673-11388227 GCF_000299155.1 Elephantulus edwardii
AGGGAGGAAGAATCAGTAGTTGGAAAACATGGGCTTGGTGAGAGGAATGAAGCTGGAGATAGAATGATTGAATTTTGCACAATCAATGACTTATTCATTGCAAATACGTTTTTAAGAGACATAAACGCAGATTAAAACATAGATAAGATATTAACTAAAAGAATTTTCTTTAGCTGTGATGCAGAAAGTAAAAACTTCATTGCCTTGCTGCCAGTTCTCATTGGGTTTTGTTCGTTCTGAGTCATAATAACAAAATATGACAATAAAATAGCCTCATAGGACTTTGTAGGGTATAATTTTTATAGGAAAACATCACCAGCTGTTTCTCCTTCAGAGCCTCTGGGCAAATTTCAGTTGCCAGCCTTTAAGGTGTTATGTGGACTCCTTTATTACTTTCCTTTATCAAGTGCTGTTGAGTTAAATGCAAATCATAGAGATGAAGACTTTCTTACTTGTGAATCACTCAAAGAGTTTTTGATATTTTCACAGAAACTTCTTGTTCATCCTGTGTGTTGGTAAGTTAGAAGAATTTTATCTTGACGATCAGGGACAAGGACCTTTCCTCAGCACTGCTTCAGACTGAAATCCTTTCCTAAAGCTGCTATACGGGATTTGGATTTAGAGCCTCCTAAACTCAAAAGAGACTGGCAACAGTAAAAGACCAGCAGTAGGACAAGGCATGAGGAATGATGGAAGTGACTTGAGACCTAAGTCATCATATCAAGGGTTGTCTTGGTGTAACGAGGTGCAGGATGGAGTCGGTGGGAGTGGAAGCAGATGTAGGAAGATCCGGGAAAGGGACAAAATCAAAGAGGAGAGCAGGATTATCACTGAATCCATTGGTTATTTCTTGTAATGTGAAAGTGCCTTCCATCTGCTCCTTTTGTTAAAATACTTGTCTGTCAGATACTAGATAGTTCTTGTTAAGTGCCGTCAAGTCGTAGGCGACTCATAGCGACCCTATGAATGAAAGACCTGGACACCTGTATAACTTTCGTCCTTTCTCCAGGTTCATAATGTTTGTGGAGACAGAAATCTATTACAGAAGTGGATGCAAAGCTTCTAAATTAAGTCAGAAAAGGAAGAAGGATTTGCCGTCCACTTCTAAAGTAGCAGGCCTTCAAAAACCCTACATGGACTAGAGAATAGAGCCAACAAACCTAAATTTAAGTCTATTGTCATTATGTCATTAAAAGACGATCCAAATAGCTTATCCCAGTTTTCAAATAGATCACATACACTTACTCACCAGAATAAAACTTCGCCAAGCTAAAGTCTTTCTCACAGGCAGGACTAGACTGAAATTTAAATACGAAGGCCCACCTACCAGAAAATTTTGTAATATCAGAAAAGGAATAATTATGGAAAAGCAATAAATTACTGAAAAGGCTCTGAATCATTACGAATACATTCCTAAATTCCAAATACCCTCATGAAATTCAGCTCAGTAAGCTGGGCACCAATACACTTAATACAGACAGTCCTTATAAAATTATTATATAAAGTCACTAATGGATCATAACACTCTAACAGCTCCAACTGTATTCCTGTGACACCTCTTCAATAAAAAGAAGTAAATAATTAAAGGTGGCAAAAGAGTTAACTCTTTGAGTTCGATGGAATAATTTAATAATTTGTTTATTTCCCCCTTATTTTAATAACATATATGCATTATTTTATAACTAAAAATAGCAGGAATAAATGTTATTCCAAATTCAAACAAGTTTATTAATTTTAAAGCTATTGTCTTCTTTTTACTCATTACTCTTCTCTATAGGCAACTAACTTCTATTAGGAACTATATGGGTTTTTATACTTCCTTCCAAATGATTTTAGCTCGGGTTGATTTTCTTTGTACTTCTTTTTGCTTTTAAAAAAAAATTAATGGGATCATAGGAAAATAATCTTTTGACTTACTTTTGATTTGACAGAGAAATTGCCATTTTGGTACAAATTCAGTCTATTCTATTGAACCACATGGATGACAAAAAGAGTAAACATATCAACCTTTGAAGAAGTGCAGTCAAGGTTCTCTGTAGCGGTGAGGTTGGTGAGACTTGGTCTCACATACTTTGCGTATGTTTTCAGGATGGGCCAGTTTCTTGGAAATGGATAGTTTGCTTGGATAAGAAGAACGTCAAAGAATGAGAAGAAACCCTTTTGCTGTTAGGTGCCATCAACTTAGCTCCAACGCATGACAAACCTAAGTATAACAGAATGAAAACTGGACTGATTTTACACCACCGTCACAATCACCACCACCTTGTCCATTGTTGCAGTCAATGTGGCAGTTTGTCTCACTGGGTCTTTCTATTCTCTGCAGATCCTTTACCTTCCCAAGACCAATATTCTTCTCTAAGGAATGGCATCACTTGATAACATATCCAAAATATGTGAGGTGAAGTCTCAATAATATCAACCACAAAAATAAAAACACTTTCCCATTTTCTGGTGGTTTTTACCACTTGTAGTTATTTTTTGTTAATTTTAACAATAGCAATAACAACAACAACATGAAAAATTGTATTTCATGCTCTCTTAAGAGTCATATTTGCGAGGTTACGGAGAAACTGGAACCCTTATTCACTGTTGGTGGGAGTGTAAAACGGTGCAACCACTATGGAAGGCTGTATGGAACTTTCTCAAAAATTTGCAAATAGAAATATCATTTGACCCAGCAATTCCACTACTGTAAATATACCCTAAAGAAACCATAACTGCTCCCCAAACATATATATATAGGCACACCATGTTTATTGTGGTTTTGTTCACAATAGCAAAGAGTTGGAAACAATCCAAGTGTCCATCAACAAAGGAATGGATAGAGCCTTTGGTATATTCAAACGATGAAATACAATGCTGCATTTTAAAAAAGAGAACTCTTAAAATACTATACAAAATGGGTGACCCTGGAGGACATTATGCTGAAAGAAATATCTCAGTCACAAAAGGACAAATATTGCATAGTGCTACTGTTGTAAAGCAGCACTAACATTGGGTTTTGGGGGAGACTGAAAAAGAGGAGATAAATAATGTTTACTGTATTGAAACAGATGAGAAAGAGAACTGTTTAAAAGGTATATATGATTAAATATTACTGTTATGACAGGAGTCCAGAAT
This sequence comes from Elephantulus edwardii, assembly GCF_000299155.1. Taxonomy (NCBI): domain Eukaryota; kingdom Metazoa; phylum Chordata; class Mammalia; order Macroscelidea; family Macroscelididae; genus Elephantulus; species Elephantulus edwardii. The sequence continues at coordinate 11,366,794 of NW_006399784.1, forward strand.
GATGGCTGCATAGTGGAGTGGACCTGGGGGAAGCGATTTTATAACAATGAAATAATTTTACTTTTCAAAGAGAATAGTGAACTGGAGTGGGGAGGGGTGGATGGGGAGAAAAGTGCAACAATGAATGAATGGAAATCCAAATTCTCTGTAAATTTTTATTAAATTAATAACAAAATTAATAACAAAATAAAAAAGAAAGAATATCTGCAAAATAAATAGAAGAAAAAAAGAAAGGCAATTTCTTCTTCTACAAATTATCTCCTCAGAATCCAATGGAGAGTGATCGAAGAGTTGACTCCACTGCAATGAGTGAGAGTGAGGGTTTATAAGCAGTAATCTAATATCTCCTTCTTATTACAGTTTGGTTTTTACATTGTGTAAGAAGCTCTAGTGGCAGAACGAATTAGCCTTGAGATGATAATCAAAATGTGGGTGGCACAAATCCACCAGCCACTCTAAGAAAAAAATGGACAAGCTGCTTTCATAAATCTTTACAATGTCAAGAAACCCTATAGATAAGTTCTCCTCTGTCCTATAGAACTACAGCTATCTGTCAGAATTGAGTCAATGGGAGTGGGTTTTTATTTTTTTCATAGTGACCACAGTAATAAAAAAATTACCCTTTCCTTGTTACCTCCTAGATTTTGTATCTATATGTTAAGATTCAGTTTGTTCAGCTCCACAATCAACACGCTTAGTACCTGCAATCAGGAAACCAAAAGACAAATTGCACTGGGAAAATCTGTGGTCACGGCCCTCTGCAGAGTACTGAGAAGCAATGATGTCATTCTAGAGACTAAGCTGCACCTGATCCAGGCCATGGTCTTCTCAATTATTTGCTATGCATCAGAGATCTGGACAATGACTAAGGATGACAAAAAAAGATTAGATGCCTTTGAGTTGTGGTGCTGGAGAAGAGTATTGAGCTCCAAGAGAACAAACAATTCTGTCTTGGAGAGAGTGAAACCACATTTCTCCTCAGAGACAAAGATTTTTAAGCTCTATCTCACTTTCTTTGGGCACAGGACCAGGAGGTACCAGTCCTCAGAAAAGGACATCATGGTTGGAAAGGTGGAGGGACAGCACAGGAGAAGACCCCAGAGGAGATAGAGTGACTTAATATGGTAACTGGGGCAATGAGGATAGGTGTCTAAGAGTCAGTGAGACTCAAGCTTCAGAGCTGTTGTATTTAGGGTCACTGTGAGTTACAGATGACTCGACTGATAGCACATAATAACAATACCAGCGTAAGGTTTTTAAAACTTCTGCTATCTTTGGTTTTTTTAAAATAATTATCCTTTTGCAATTTTATTCTCTTAGTATTTTTATAAAATTATATTGTTACTTTCCATATAGATATTTTCTCAATCCTTTTCATTTCATTTTACTGATTTTTCTTTAATTTAAAAGCTACATTTAACTAACTCAATTCACTGTCTTTAGTCAGAACCAAACATAGCTGACGCTCCAGTGAGGTTTTTTGTTGTTGTAAATCATATGGAAAATGGGTGTCTTTCATTCGTCTAGGACCCACTGGGAGATTTTAATTACTGAAGGATCTGAACTACCAGATAAGCCTCTCCTTTGGGTTAGCAATAAAACTGCCTATGGCCGATACCACCAGAGTACCATTCTCTTCATAATTTTTCTCTTAAAAAGAAAACAAATATGACTCAGTCTAATAAGGACAGGTACTGCATAACAACATTATTGTGAAAATAGGAAGAAAACTACAAGATGTATAGAAATATTCAAAAGGGGAAGAGAAATGAAGAAAGCAGTAGGTAAAGGTGAAGGAAGGGGAAATCATTAAGACAGCAAAGGTTAGTGAGGAGATGGCAGGATGACTGAGTCAATGAGGACTTAAACAGACAGAGTGATAATTCCCAGTTATCCCAGATTGACTATATCTGTGGGAGGAATTGTTGGAGAAGCTCAATATCAGCACTCAAAATTATACCAGGGATGAACTGTGGATCAGACCATCAATTAGTCATATGAAAGTTCAAATTTAGGTTGAAGAAAATTAAGATAAGTCCACGAGAACCAAAATACGATCTTGATTAACCCTAGGATTTTTGTTGTACATGCCATGGTGTTTGCTATCACTTGTTATGCATCAGAGAGTTGGACAATGACCAAGGAGGATAGAAGAATTGATGCCTTTGAGCTGTGGTGCTGGAGAAGAGTATTGAGAGTACCATGGACTGCTAGGAAAACAAACAGATTCATCCTGGAAAGGGTTAAACCAGGTGGCTCCTTGGAGGCAAGGATTCTGAGGCTCCATCTAACATACTTTGGACATGTTGTGAGGAGAGACCGGTCCTTGGAGAAAAACATCATGCTTGGGAGTGTGGAGGGACAGCTCAGGAGGGGAAAACCGTCTATGAGGTGGATTGATTCAGTGACTGGGGCAACTGGGATGGGTGATTGGAGATGGTGCAATTGGCACAGGACAGAGCAGAGTTTAGGACTGTTGTACATAGGGTTGCCATGAGTCGCAAACGACTCGACGGACATAACAACAACAACAACCATCAAGTATGAACCAACCCATAGCTGACCCTCCAGCTTGACCTTGGATCCTTGCAGGTGGAAAGTTCATTATTTTTATAATAATTTTACTCAGCCTACCTTTGGATCTTTCTTATTAAAAATATTTTTCTAGATTTATATTCCTGCTTTGTTTTTAACGAAATATTAAATTGAGAAGTATACCAGTAGTCTCTTATACTTACAATGAAAATTGAGCAAGAAATGAATAATTATCTGATACATTTGATCAATGTATATAATTAAATCCTTTTGCATAATGCATAATTTTTTCCTTTGCCAAAATATACTGGCTTTCAAAAAGCCCATATATTATATGAATGACTGTTTCAACTTTCCACTCCATTTTACTTTGTGGTCCTTAGAAAATGAAAGAGAGGTGAGAAAACAGAATGTAAGTTACATAACATCAATAATTTTAGACATTCCCAATATGGTGCTGTAATAACTCACACCCAATTGCCAGTATACCATAGGTGACACAGGGAAAGGAAAAGTTAATTAAACAGACAATAGTTTTCTATTAGTAAAGCCAGAAAATAAAGTAAACTATTTGGAAAAAGGAAAAGAAGTGAAAAGGATTGCTGAAAAGGAGACAACAGGAAACGAGAGCAAAAAACTTGGTAATATTGCATTCACTATTTGTCTCTATGAAGACAAAGTTCTAGAAGCATAAGGTAATATTTTAGATATCGTTTGCTTAGCCCATTACTTATTTCAGCTGCATGTGATGACTGCAAACAGTCATGTGTGTATTCAGTTAAGGATATTATTACAAGATAGCTCAATGAATACATGGCTTGTTCTACAGAATACATGTAATTTTGTACATAATGAGTAAATTGTATATTTGGCAACAATGAGCTGCCTAAATGAAATAGGAATGGTGAAATTACAAAGCAGGAACAAGTCAAGAGTCTGAAGCACTCAGCTTGACTTTCTATTGTTTTAACAATCACTAGATATTTTCAAAGGGGATCAGGTAGCACAGTGTTGAATGTTCTCAGTTACTAACCAAAGGATAGATCTTAAGAACTCATCAGAGTTTCCAAAGGAGCAAGATGTGGACGTTAGCTTTGGCAAAGATTTATAACATTGGGAGATACTTTCTCCAATATCATAATTCATTGGAGATCTCTGTTCTACCCATTAAAAAAGACCGAGAGCAACAGATGTATTTTGGAGGTTTGGGTTTTGGAAATAGTTCCCAAGCCCTAAAATATCATGTTGTGACAACAATCGAGAGAAAAGCATATATCTCAATTGGAGTTTCTCAAAAAATATCGTAGGAGCAAGGGAGCTCTGGTTGGATAGGTCATAGCGAGTTACACCACTAACCCCAGAGCCATGCCTCTCTGAAGGTTCAAATTCACTAGCCATTTCTTAGAAAAGGAGATTGTCAATAAATTCTTAAGTTAGCTGCTGAACTCCCTGTGTGCTACGCTCCCTAATGTTTAGTATGGGAAATATTTAAAAAATCTGTCTATATCTATCTATCTATCTATCTATCTAGCTATCTATCTATCTATCATCTATCTATCTTCTCATTTGTTTATGTATATCTGTTCCAGAAAAAAATTTGATGACTGTATTTAAATCATATTTTTTATAAAAGAGCATTCCTATTCAGTTAGACATTTTCCTTCATAACAGTATGTAGAACATTCCTAACAAAGTCAATTTGATTTTAAGTCAAATCTTTGCTGCCTACTCAGCACTGATCACAGCAGAGTTCTATTACTTTTCTGCCACTTCACACTTGGGTGAGCAACGAAACTACAGAGAAAGGTAAATGGCAAAAGTAAAACTAGGGTCAGATGACACTTCAATCTTTCACCACAGAATTAATATAACGCAATCTTACTTTTGTTTCTTATCAATGTCCCAGTTATCACTGTCAGCCTAAAGATGTAACAAATTTAAAATAAATAGTATTTCTTAAAAATATCAAGTCACATGCACACTCACACAGACATATACATAGAGCTCTAGTGGCCTTGTGCTTAGAAGTTCCACTATTATCCCAAAGACAAAAAATTCAAATCCATCAGCTGCTTTGTAGGAAATCTTGAATCTGAAATCTTGCTGGAGAATCAGCTATAATTTAGTTCCATTCAACATTATTTAACCACAATACCAAAAATGACAACACACACAGAGAAATGCATGTGCATGTGTAAAAAATTATATGCATGTATGTATGTACATAAATGCAAGATTTCACAAAGAAAACTACTGAGTATACTTTTTACTTTAGAAGAGTGTCCCTATGCTCTTTAATTTTGCTACTAGTAGAAACAATATACATGATGTGTAAATATAAACCATGTAGAAAAGATTTGCCTTGTATTCCTTAGTGAGTTTAATAATTTATTATATTAGACAAAAATTAGTCTATTCTTCTTGACTTTTGAAAGAAATCATGTAAAATATATGTTGTTGTTGTTGTTGTTGTTGTTATGTGCTATCGACCTGTGACTCATAGTGACCCTCTGTGCAATAGTGCTGAACTCTGCTCTATCCTGAGCCAGTCTCACTGTCTCCAACACACTTATCCCCATTATCTAAGTTATTATGTCAATCCATCTCATCCAAGATCTTCCTCTCCTGAGCTGTCCCAGCACCTTGCCAAGCATGAAATCTTTCTCCAAGGACTGGTCTCTCCTGGCCACACATCAAAAGTATGTGAGACAGAGCTTCAAAATCCTTGCCTCCAAGTAGCAGACAAGTTCTACCCTCTCCAAGATGAACTTGTTTGTTCTCGTATGATCAGTTGTCATTTTTGTTAAATGCCGTCAAGTTGCCTGCACCTCATAGCAAAACTATGTACAACAGCTCTGAAGCCTATCCTATCTTGAGGCAGTCTCACTAACTCTGACACACCAATCCTTTTTGTCTCAGTTATTGCATCAATCTATCTTATCAGGTTTCTTCCTTTCCTATGCTCTTTCTCTCCACCCTTCTGAGCATGATGTCCTTTTCCAAGGATTGGCCCTTCCTGGCCACTTGCCCAAAGTGTATGTGACAGAGCTTTAAAATCCTAGCTTTCAAGGAGAAACATGGTGTCATATTCTCCAAGAAAGACCTGTTTATTTCTTTGGAAGTCCATGATATGTTCAAGACTCTTCTCCACCACCAAAACTCAAAGGCCTAAATTCTTCTTTAATCCTTAGTCACTATCCAGCTCTCTAATGCACAGCAAATAATTGTGAAGACCATGGGCTGGATCAAGCGCATCTATCTACCAAAAAAATAAGTCAATTAGTCCACTGTGAGAACCTCTCTGAATTATTAAGGAGTAATGATGTCAGTTTGAAGATTAAGGTGCAACTGAGTGAGTCCACGATCCGTATGATCACTTGTGCTTTTGACAGATGGACAACAAATAAGGATGACATAAGAATCGATGCTTCTGAGCCATGGTGTTGGAGAAGAGTGCTGAACATCCCAGGGACAGTCAAAGAATAAATAAACTTGTCTTGGAGAAGATGCAAGCCAGAGTACTCATTGGAGACAAAGATGATGAAGCTTCATCTCATATACTTTGGGCATGTTGTTACGAGGGGCTATTCCTTGGAGAGGGAAATAAAGCTTGGAAAGATGGAGGATTGATGAAAGAGACTACTGATACGGAGCCTAGTTTGTCAGGAAGTGTGAGTAGGACAGGGTTCAGATCTATTATTTATAGGGTGGCTGGGGATTGTACTCGATTCAACGACACCTAACAACAACAACCCAAAATCTCAAATATATTCTAATCAAATCAATTACAAATAAGATAAACTATAAAGACAGAATAGAATTTTCCCTAAATATTTCCAGGGCTATAATTTGTGTGGCTCATAACAAACTGTGGCTGAATCTCAGAAGAAAGGGAATCCCAGAACACTTGATCATGCTAATAAGAAACCTATGCTTGGACCAAGAGGCAGTCATCAAAACAGAGCAAGGAAACAGTGCATGGTTCAAAATTGGGAAGGACGTGCACCAGGGATGTGTCCTGTCTCCATACCTTTTCAATCTGTATGCAGATCAGATTATCTGGGAAGCTGGGCTCTATGAGGAGGAATGTGGGGTCAAGATTGCTGGAAGATCTATCAACAATCTGCAATATGCAGATGACATAACCCTGTTTGCGGAAAGTGAGGAGGACCTGAAGCGCTTGCTGCAGAGGTCAAGGACTGCAGCCTCCAATATGGATTGAGGCTTAATATCAAGAAGACAAAGATTCTCGCCACTGAGCCAATTGGCAGCATCGGGATGGATGGTGAAGAGATTGAGATTGTACACAGCTTTAGTTTGCTTGTCTACACAGTCAACACTCTTGGCACCAGTAGCCAGGAAATTAAAAGACGTATTGCCATGGGAAAGTCTGCTGTTAGGGACCTCTCCAAAGTACTGAAGAGCAATGGTATCTCTCTAGAGACTAATGTATGTCTAATACAGGCCATGGATAGAAGGAGAATTGATGCCTTTTAGCTGTGGTGCTGGAGAAGAGTATTGAGGGTACCATGGACTGCTAGGAAAACAAACAGATCCAGCCTGGAAAGGGTCAAACTGGGCGGCTCCTTGGAGGCAAGGATTCTGAGGCTCTGTCTAACATACTTTGGACATGTTGTAAGAAGGGACCGGTCCTTGGAGAGGAGCATCATGCTTGGGAGAGTGGAGAGACAGCAGGAGAGGAAGGCCCTCTATGAGGTGGATTGACTCAGTGACTGGGACAATTGGCATAGGTGTATCGGAGACGGTGCATTTGGCACAGGACAGAGCAGAGTTTAGGGCTGTTGTACAAAGGGTCACTATGAGTCGCAAGTGACTTGACGGCACATAACAACAACAACAACAACAACAACAACATTTTCATGGAAAAAGACCACCAACCACCACCTCTTCCTCAAACAGGAAAGATGGACAGTTCAACTTTGAACCAGCGTGGTTTCTTACGCAATATATATTACACCAGGTACTTATTATACTGCTTTGAAAAGTAATGAAATGTAAAGACTTCTGGGTTGTGACTCAACCATGTACTGTAGCTTTAGTTCATTCATTTAACAACTCTAGGATGAGGAAACCTTCATTTGAAAATATTTGGACATTCAGCTACAGAGACATTCCAGAAGAAGCTGGGCAGGCACATGTCAATTCTTAAAGAAAATACATACACAAGTAATTCCTGACCTTTTAAAAAACCCACATTTAATGGCCTTTGAATAAATGTGGAACATTGCATCTTTACTGTAGCAAAAGCATACAGGAGATATGGACGGAGGGGGGTAGTGTTAAGCATTGTTTGTGTTCTGTTCTGTCAAGACCCTATAGCTCATAGTGATCCTACGTACAACAGCTCTGACCCCTATCCTATCCTGAGCCGATCTCATTGCCCTCAACACACGTATCTCCATTACCCCAGTCACTGAGTCAATCCTTCTCTTCCAGGATTTTCTTCTCCTGAGCTATCCCTCCACCTTTCCAAGCATAAAAGGAATGACATGCCCAAATATTTGAGATGGAACTTCAAATTCTTTGTCGACAAGGAGTATATTAGTTTCACTCTCTCCAGACCAGGCCTGTTTTGTTTTTTTTTTCTTGGCAGTCCATGATATGTCCAATACTCTTTTCTAGAGCCACAATTCAAAGTCATCAATTCTTCCATCATCCTTAGTCATTGTCAAACTCTCTGATACATAGCAAATAAGTGGGAAGACCATGGCTTAGACCAGGCACACCTTAGTCTCCAGACTAGCATCACTGTTCTTAAATACTCTGAAGAAGTACTTGACATAAAGGTTCCCAATACAATTCATCTTTTGATTTCTTGACTGCTGGTGCCAAGAAGAGTTTTGATTGTGAAAATAAGCAAGCTGAAATTGTTAACAATCTCAATCTCTTCCTCCTCTATCATGATGCTGCCAGTTGGTCCAGTGGTGAGAATCTTTTTTCTCTTGATGTTGAGCTTCTATCCATATTGAAAGCTTCAGTCCTTGACATTCTGCAGCAAAAGCCTCATGCCCATCTCAGTTTCAGCAACCAAAGTTGTATGATCTGCGTCATGTAGATTGTTGATGAAACTTCTCCCAGTCCTGATGCCACAGTGCTCCTCATAAAGTCCAGCCTCCCAAATGATCTGTTCCACATATAGATTAAAAAGATATGGAGATAGGATGTATCTCTAACATCCACCTTTCCTGATTTTGAACCATGTAGCGCTTCCTTACTCTATCTATTCTGACAACTGCTTTCTGGTGCAAGTATAAGTTTTTAATGTGAATACAATCAAGTGTTCTGGGATTCCTATTCTTTTCAATTTTAGCCACAATTTGTTGTGATACATACAGTCAAATGCCTTTGCATAGTCAATGAAAGATAGATAGACATTCTTCTTGTGCTCTCTGCTTTCAGCTAAGATCAGCTGAGCATTGGGTCAGAATGTTATGGTTCTGGATATATACAGAAAAATCAACCATATAGCAAGAACATATTTTAATTAAAATAAGTTATTACCCTCAAGTCAGAACCAACTCATGGCTGATGTTCCACTATGTCTTCAAAAGCTGTAATTTGCATGGGAGGATATTGCCTATCTTTCAGCAGCTCACGGATTCAAACTCCCTGTCTTTGTGTTGGCAATGCAGTTCCCTACCCACTAGCCCACCAGAGCTCCCTAATAACATATTTAAAATTTGATATTTAGAACTTAACATCACCAATGTCAAAGAGTTCTTAGGTCACCATCAGGACAAAAGAGAGTTTGAACAGGAGAGGATATGGAAGAAAGAATGAAAGTCAGAAAGAAGAAAGAAAGAAGGAAGGAAGGAAGGAAGCAAGGAAGGAAGGAAGGGAGGAAGGAAGGAAAATGAGAAAGGGGAGAAGCTGTCAAACAACTTTACAGTGAAAGGTTTAGCTGAATTTTTTTAAAACTGGTTACTGGATATATGAATATTTACTATAATATGTTTTAGCTTTAGTAGGCCTGATGTATTCAGAAAAGTAATATGAGTAATGGATGTTTTGGAGAAAACTTAGTTCAGAATGTCAGAAAATCAGAATAGATGAAATGAGGAAAAGGTAACATATCATATGAAATGTGAATGAATCTAAGTTTAAAAAGTTATAGGTTACTTTCAGTGTCCTAATTGAGATTTTTTAAGTTCTAAAAAAAACTCCCACAACACACACACACAAAAAAACCCCAACCAAGTTGTTTTAAGAAATAAAGGCTCATTGCTCAATTAAGCCCACTAGAACTGGTCTAGCTCTTCTTCTTATGAAACAACAACTTCTCTCTTATCTGTTTTTCAGATGAAATATAAATCTTTCTTGTCACTTGTCCATTTGGTCACTCCATTGAAAATAGTTAAAATTAATAAGGCAAAAATAGTTCTATTAGAGTTTTCTAATCTGTAGGGAGTTGGGCTGTGAATCCAAAGGCAGTATGCCACTGATGGCTTGAAAACTCCAGTGACTTCATGTGAGAATGGTGGGCAATCCCATCCTGCGTGATAAATAGTCTGACCTGCTGGATGATGTTATTTGTTGGTTCTGACTAGTTGGCAATGAGAAAGGTAGTGAAACATGAGAATGTTCTCGTACACATTCCAAGAATGTATATTAATAATAAAATGAGGCATTGTTGTTGTGGTGAGATGTGTTGTGAGTATGACTCATAGTGACCCTATGAACAAAAGATCTGAACCCTGTTCTATCCTGCACCATCCTCACACTTCCTGATACACAAGAGCATATTGCAACAGTTTTCCTCTCCTTTGCAACTCTCCACCCTTCCCAGCACATGTCCTTCTCCATATAGTATGTGAAGAGAAGTCTCATCATTCTTGACTCCAAAGAGCACTTAGACTGCACTCTTTCCAAGACATAGAAGTTTGTTCTCTTGGCTGTCCATGGGATGTTCAGCACTGTTCTCTAACACCACAGCTCACAGATGTCAATTCTTTCTCTTTCATCCTTATTCATCGTCCAGCTTTCAGATCCATAGCAAATAATCAGAAAGACCATCGTCTGACTTAGACACACCTTAGTTCCCAAATGGGCATCATTACTCCTCAATAACTTGAAGAGGTTGTTAACAGCAGATTTCCCCAATGCATTGTGTCTCCTTATTTCCTGACTTCTACTACCAAGGGTGTAAATTGTGGATTCAAGTAAGATGAAGATATTGACAGTTTCAATCTCCTCTACATCCATTATGACACTGCCTATTTGTTCAATGGTAAGTGTCTTTGATTTCTTGACATTGAGATGCAATATATACAAAAGGCTGAATTCCCTGATTTTCTGTAACAAGTGCTTCAAGTCCTCCTCATTTTCAGCAAACAAGGTTATGTCATCTTCATAATGCAGGTTATTGATAAGTCTCTCTCCAATTCTGATGCCCCACTCCTCCACAGAGTCCAGCTTCTAGAATAATTTGCTCAGCATACAGATTGAACAGATATGGGGAAAGACTATATGATACACTCCCTTCTCAGTTTTAAACCATGTGGTGCTCCCCTCCCTCTGTTCTCACAACAGCCTCCTGGCCCAAGTATAGGTTCCACACAAGCACTATTAAGTGCTCTGGGACTCCCATTCTTCTCACTGTTAGCTACAACTTGTTATGATTCATACAGTCAAATGCCTTTACATAGTCAGTAAAGCACAAATAGACATTCTTCTTTCTACAGAAGAATTGTTCTTTACTACATTGTTGAGAAACAAAAACTTACATCACTACAGTGCTTTTTGAGCAGCTCTTAGCATGTAATTTGGGGAAGAGGTGATACTTCTTGCAATCTCATTACCATTAAGTTTGGAGTGACTTATTGCTGATGCTCCAGCATGTTTTGGAAGATTGTTAATTGAATGAGTGAGGATTTCCCACCTTTCCCCCAGTTTACCACTGGTGGATTCAAACTGCCAGGAGGCGATGCTTTTGGATTAGTAGTGCCACTCCCGTGTGACTTCTCCACCAGAGCTCCCTTGGTGACCTTAGGAAATCTTTTATGTGTTAAAAAAAATAGTCTAGATTTAGATATTTTATGCAAACTTTTCACTGTTCACAAGAAAGAAAAAAGAGATCAAACATTGTTGAAAGCACTGAGTTTTCTGCGGTATTCTCCTGACATATATTTGAATTTGTAAACCAGAGCACCTTAAAGTTACAAGAGCAAATAGTACGTAAGGGAATAAAATAGCTGACCTCATTTATTTCTTGTACTTTTGAAGCTGATATGTTCTGTTTTGAGTCTTAGACATGTTTTCCTAACCAAACTACAGCGAGGAGTAAACTTTGTCAGAAATAACCAAAGTGGTGTTCTTATATGGACATAAATTGGGTCTTAATTATTTTGTTTGAGTTTTTACAAATTTTCATAAGATTGTTTCAGGGTGAGGAATAGTTTATCTCACAATAAAATCACTACTATTAGGGCTGTGCACAATAAAGCCATCTTTTCATTCCTACTAAACTTAACTACAAACCTCTGCTACTTGGCTTTTATCCCTTACATCATTCTTACTCATCTACATTCCATAACATCTATATATGAATCTCAAAAGTCTGTATCAATCCATGTTAGCATGTCTTTGCTTACTCTTAACCTTTTCCAAATCCATAATTCTTTCCAGCCCGTCTTACCTGCAAAGGTATACCATTCCTAGAAACCATCCCCTAATGACCTCCTTCTTATGGATTAACAGAAAAGTTGTCCATTCCTGTATGCCAAATTATCCCAATATTTTTGTTGTGTTGTAGACAATTCTGACTCATAGTAGCCCCACATGTGCAAAATGGAACTGTTCTAGAAGATTTCCAATGGTGTAACTTTGTGAAAACCCCAAAACATATCACACCTCTCAGGAGCTACAAACTTAACGGCCTTTGCATTGCCTCTGTGTTTAGCCAAGATCTTTAGTATTCTAAGAAAGTATCATTAAACCTGATATAAGTAGGGCTTGTTAAGTATTTCTACGTTCAACTTTTAGGACATTGCCTCAGAGACTAAGAACTCACGTTCTTTCAAGCTGAAAGATTATATGAAGAGGGTGGTTTAACTCAGTTATTTCAGCATATTTAGGTGGGTACTCAGTTAAATGTAGTTACATGAAAGAATCCAAGCAAGAACAGAAGAAGGCTCTCCAGGTCAATCCATAGACTTTTTTAGAAAAACTACTCATTGTTGTGGAGTCAGAACTGGTTCATAGACAATGTTCCAGTGGATCTTCAGAGGCTAAAAATTGCATGGGAAAAGATTGACCACCTCCATTCCAGGTGGATTCAAACCACCTGCTTTCAGGTTGGCAACATAACTCCTTACCCACTAGGCCACCAGAACTCCCTTTAGGAAGAGTCATTGTAAGCCACTAAAATTTTGAGCATTGTTTGTCACTTAGTAACATCATTTATACAGAAATGCTATCTAGAAGTAAGGTACTGACACAAGAAAAGCTTATGCATTTGACATTGTCTTTGGGATTTAGAACTAGTCAGAGGCTGGATTTAGATGAGAAGGGGGAGGGGGAGAGAGAGGGACATGGTATAGAGACAGAGGATGTGTGTGGAGGTTGGAAAATTAACAAACAAACAATAGAAGCTATGGAAAACTGCTATGGGGTACAGGGAAAGTGAAAAGTTTGGGGATTAAACAAATCATTGGCCAAATTTTCACCAGCAGTAAACTAGTGGAATTTTAGCAAAATCCCAGTGACTTTTAACAAATTTCTTCTAACAAAGCTACGTTGTCACTCTGGCTAAGAACATTTTTGAGACAAGGTGAGAAAGTGTTCATTTGTTTATTGATTAGTTTCTTAGAAAGGAGCTCTGTTGGTATACTAGTTAAGAGCTCAGTTGGTTACTAAGTGAAAAGTTGACGGTTTGAACCCACCCAGGTACTCCATAGGAGAAAGATTTTGGCTGTTTATTATAGAATGAGTATAAGGATCCAGGAGGGGTGGGAGAGGCTGGAAGCGGAGAGGTGTGGATGTGTAGGGGTAAGGGAGGATTAATCACTGGGTATGAGGGTGAGGGAAATAGAATTTGTTCAAATTTGTATTTGAATTTTATAAATAAACTAGTAGAAAATTTTAAAAAAATTTAAAAAGTGGGAAAGCAGCAGTCAAGAAAAACCTATGAGAGTTGTAGTCTGTTATACAAGGTCTTTGTGATTTGACATCTACTAAACATTGCCAAACAACAACAGCTAGATTATATATCTATAAGATGTAAAAGAGAAATTATTTTTATGTGTTGATGGGAAATGGAGAAAAGATAGGTTATCTTTTTAGTTCACAGGTTTTTTGGGTAAAGAGGAGCTATACCCAAGGACCTCTATTTACTTAATTATTTCAAGTAGATCATGGGCTTTGAGCTTGATTCCATGGTTATTAAAGATTTTAAGGATCTTTGAAGGAGATGAGTGTATTTTGCATGAGTTATTTGAGACCATATGGTGGTCTGTGATCGACTGTTACACTAATGGAACTAAATGAATCATGACTTCTAAGAACAATGCCTGGGTGTTTATGTGTAGTTATCTATCTCCTTGAGCAATGAGATATAAATAAATGTAACGCAAACAGAAATATAAGTGCTTTTACACTGAGTCTTGACCTCCTGAAATGCTATTTTAAGACAATGTGTCTAGTCCAGTTTTAAAAGAAATAAAATGCACACACACATTCATACAAGAGAAGATATATCTATCCATCTAAACTGAGTTCAGCTCCCAGAATGCACAGACCTAAGAGAACTTGGCCAATACCAGCTGAGGAACTTCCTGACCTACAGAATAAAGAAAGATGACATAATTGTTATTTTAAGCTATAAAGTGTTTCCTTTGCTTGCTGGCTTGCTTTGGAAAAAAGTGATAGCAATAGCACATAATTGAAGCAGACACCCATTCGCTATCACTATTATTTTTGTCTAAGATCTGCCAAGTGAACGCTAGTGGCTTACTGGTAAGGAGTTTTGTTGTCAAACCAGCAGCAAGTGGTTCAAGTCTAGTAGCTGCTCTATGAGAGAAAGATGGAAAATCTCTTTCCACATTACATGCAGCCTTTGAAAACCTTTGAAGGGTCGGCTATGAGTGGGTTCCAAACAGAAAGTACTAGCAATAACAAGATCTGACAAGACAACCGTCAATATTCCTTAATGATCTTTGTTCAATGTATTTGCTTCCTATTTGTTGCTGTTGTTGTTAGTTGCCATCTGGTTGGTTCTCATCTATGAAATCCTACTGTTTCAGAGTAACACTGCTTCATAAAATTTTCAAGGCTATATAGTCTTTCAGAATTAGATTGCCTTTCAGGATTCTCTTCTCAGGTGACAATGGAGGAGATTGAACTGTCAACTATAGTGTAACACATAAGTATTATCACTCGGAGATCCCTGCTTCCTATTTTCTTTCTTGGGAATATCAACAAGGTCTTTTTTTTTAAATTCTGACTCTTCAGTTCTCAAGTTCCTTGTTATATTAGTAATAAGGTCATTCATCTTGGGAAAATTGTGTTACTTGTAATAACAGCTATATTCTTAGGCAAATAGCAGTGGAAACATCCTAGTTAAGTGATTTATAAATCTTTAAAAATAAAAGAGGTTATTTAAACAACAAATAAAATGGCAGTGATAATGAAAATCATTACAGATACCTTCTGAAAATGCTATTCTCCAACTTGTGAGTACATTGGAGAATATTATGTTGTGTAAGAGAAAATGTCAGGATAAAATAGAACTTTCTGTTAAAAAAACAGCTTTCATTTTTTCTGGCTGGATAAATTTCAATTATCTCATTATAACAAATGGAAAGATATTAGCACTCAAATAAAAAAATGTTACTAATACTTTCATCATTATCAGATACTTATATTTTTAGTTTAAGTCAGAAATACTTATTTTAGGAACCTTGTTGTTTGTTGTTATGTGCCGTCGAATCGCTTGCGACTTATAGTGACCCTATGAACACAGCTCTAAACTCTTTGCTCTGTCCTGTGCCAATCTCACTGTCTCCAATACACTCATCCAGATTGCCCCAGTCACCAAATTAATCCACCTCCCAGAGGGCCTTCCCCTCCTGCACCTGCCCTCCACCCTCCCAAGCATGATGTCCCTCTCCAAGGACTGATCCCTCCTTACAACATGACCAAAATATGTCAGACGAAGCCTCAAAATCCTTGCCTCCAAGGAGCAGCCCAGTTTAACCCTCTCAGGTTGAATCTGTTTGTTTTCTGAGCAGTCCATGGAACCCTCAGCACACTTCTCCAAAACCAAAGCTCAAAAGCATCAATTCTTCTTCTATCCTCCCTGGTCATTTCCCAGCTCTCTGACACATAACAAGTGATAGAAAGACCCTGACCTGTACCAGACGCACCTTAGTCTCCAGACACACACAGCTGCTCTTGAGTACTTTAGAGAGGTCCCTAACAGCAGACTTTCCCATCACAATACGTCTTTTAATTTCCTGGCTGCTGGTGCCAAGAATGTTGTTTGTGGAGCCAAGCAGACTAAAGCTGTGAACAATCTCAATCTTTTCCCCGTCTATCCTGATGCTGCCAATTGGTACAGTGGTGAGAATCTTTGTCTTCTTGACATTGAGCCTGAATCCATATTACTGACTATATAGTAACATTAAGTGTGTGTGTGTGTGTGTGTGTGTGTGTGTGTGTGTGTGTGTAGATTATTCCAACTCATAGCTATCCCATGTGACCAAATAGAACTGCCCCTTTATGGACAACTTCTGGGCTTTCAGGGGCTGTAAATCCCATGGGAGGAAACTACCTACTTTTCTCCTGCAGAGCAGCTGGTGGATTTGAACTGCACCTCATTCGCAGCAAAACTCCCTGCTACTAGGCCACTAGAGTTCGTGATAGTCTAAGTACCTTGAAAATAATGGAAGCTTTAAAAAAAAAAAGGAAAAAAAATTTTAAGAATGAGTCACCTGCAATATTACAATTGCTTGATGAATTGTCTTTAATTGAATGTTGTTTTTGTTGTTATGCAACATCACATTGAAACTGGCTCATAGCTGACTTTTAGCAGGTTTTCATAAGCAGACCGTTACACGTGGGGTATTGCTCATCTTTCCTCCACAGAACAAGTTCCTGGCTTTGAACTTGTTTCAGGTTGGCAGTGCAGCGCCTTACTACTACATCAGCAGAGCTCCCTTTTAATCTCATTGATTGTTGATTGATTTTACAGACAATAAAGTAAGACCTAAAAAAATAATTTCTTTTAGTAAAAATAAATTAGTAAAAGCCTTCTTTTCAGTAATAGAGAACGGAATTCTACAAATCACTAGTATTAACCAAAATCGATTATGCTAATTTTTTTTAGATCTCTTATTTAAATGAATAAGTTACCTGGTTTTGGAACAGTATAAGCAGTTTCATCCTGTACAATCTGCTGGCTCTGAAAACCCCTGAAAGTGGAACTGTGGTTCAGTTCCAACTCAACTGTGCACAATAAGAACACTCTCTAGTCTCTCCCATGATATACATTATTTTATTAAACCAATGTTCCTTAATGCTGCATACTATTTCATCATATGAATGTACCAAAATTTCTCAGTCCATTGATTTGTTGTTGGGTATTTGGGCTGTTTGCAATTTCTTACTGTTGTAAATAATGCTGCTATAAACATAGGCTTCCATTCATGGGTCAGTTCTGATTTTATTCCTTGGGATATATTCCTAGCTGTATAGTAGCTTGGTCCTATGAGATTTCTATGCTCTATCTTTTAAGGAAACACCTAGCTGTCTCCTATTCGTTGTACCATTACACACTTCTACCAACAATACATAAAAATTCCAATCTCTCCTCATCCACTCCAAACTTTATTGTTTGCTATGTTGTTAAACTTTGCTACTGCTGCTGGGATGAGATGGTATCTAATTGTTGTTTTTATTTGTATCTCTCTGCCAGTGATTCTGAACATTTTTTCATGTATTTGTTAGCCACCTGAATGCTCTCCTTTGAAAAGAGTCTTTTCATGCCATTTGTCCATTCTGTGATTGGGTTATTTAAATGTTTTTGTGTCGAGGCACACATCTTTTTTGTGAACTTTAGGTATGAGACCCTGATCTGAAATGTGATTGTCAAATGTTTTTGTGACTGCCAATTTTTTTTTCCTGTCTGTGCGCTATCTTTTCACTCTAGTGGAAAAGGTTTTGTTGTTGTTTTGTCTTTTTTAACAATTTTTCTTTTTTTATTCACTTTGTATTTCATTCAACCATTTCCATACATTGTGTCTAGTAAAATTATTCCCATTGATGATTCCCACTATTACGCCATTTTTTCAGATCCCTATTGGATTTTTCCTAATTACATCACCCCCTCCCTCCACCCACAAAACTCTGTGATTCCCTGATTTCTCCCTCTACCCCACTGTTAGCCCCTCTGCCTCTTTCCCTAACCTCTTTGGATAATATATACACATCTCACTAGCTGTTCGTCTGTTTTTACAAGAATTGTCTTACACAGTATTTTTCCTTATGATCCTGAAAGTATGCAGATTACAGTAAAAAAAAAAAATACAGTCCCTATGATTCATAATGTCTGTTTGTTTTCTAACTTACCCTGTCGTTTATCCTTCCTTTCCCCCGTACCTCCAGCTATGCATGCTGAACAGATTAACTGCTCATTATCTAAGATTAGCCTGAGCTTTCAATTCAATTTTGAACTCTTTCTTGGCATCCAATGTTCATCTGATGATCCAAGTTTAGTCATATTCCTCTGTGTAACCCACTCTCACTGCACATAAGGTGTCATAGTCTAATAATCATGTATGTCTTTCCAGTCAATGAATCTGTATTTATTTTCTCCATTTCTACTACTTAGGACAGAAAATAGACTAGAATAAGCATTTAGAAAAAGTATAAGAATCTTGAATAAATAAATGAATTTATTTTAATATTCAATAATAATGTGAGTCAGCCTGTGACATATTTTCTATCTTAAAGAATTTCTAGCACAGATTGAGCACCTTGAGTCGTTTGCCAAATGGAAACCAGAAAACACAACCTGTGAAGGCTACCAGGTGGTGTGTTCTCAGCATGACCCAATGCCTTGAAGCCAATTGCCTTTTGGAATGCCAAAACATCCAGGTGTCTTCAAGATATTCTATACAAAAACTTGCACCAAGTTTCTAAAGGGGCAAAAGTCAGAAGAAAGAAAGAAATGCCTGCTGTAGTTTGCACCCCAGTACCAAAGAGCATTTCTTCACAGGCAAGAAAAATAGCATTTAATGTGAAATGATCACCCTTATTAAATCATAGTATGACGAGAGTGAGAAATGTCCCACCTGAACCATTTACACACTTCACTATTAGTTCTAAATGACAGCTTATGTTGGTTATGTGTGTATACTTATACATGTATGTTATCTGTACAGCTTGGTTTCACATAAAAATACCACTGTTGTTGTTGTTGTTATGTGAAATTGAGTTTTCTGCAACTCATAGTGACCCTATGTACAACAGCCCTAAACCCTGCTCTATCCTGTGCCAATCTCACTGTCTATGACACATGTACTCCAATTTACCCCAGTCACTGAATCAATCCACATCTACTCTTCTAAATATCTTCAAACAAGCTCCTACCCATTCCCACACCTATGTTATTTCCAAACTTAAAATGAACAGATATCTACTTACTGTACTATTTCTTTCTTTCTTTGAACAATTTTCCTCCATTCTACTTCTTCAGTAATTATTAAATTGTGATTCATGGGGATAACCCAAGAAAAATGCATACCTTGAACTGAAGGATAAATAATCTAACACATAATATATTCAGGTGAAATAACTGGCTCACTATCATCAGCTGATCACATTTGTGAGGTTATAAATGGGAGGAAATGCCCAGCCTTCTCTTTCAGTCATTTAATGCTGCAGGAGACACTCTGTTTTTGGATTAGCAGTACAACTTGTCACAAACTACCTAGCAAGTAAAAACAAAGTTTCATTAAATTCCTCATTACTACAACTGATATAATATATACTATACTATAATACTCACACATTTTTCACTCATTTACACGCTACCATGGACTTGGAATAAACTCATAGTTGACCTTCCATTGAGTTTCTGAAGTTATAAATGACCGATAAGGCAATTGTCCATCTTTCTCCTGATTCGAAAGATTTTACTACCGCTTTTGGGTTAGCTGTGCAATTCCCTACAGACGAAGCCACCAGAGCTCCCACACACAAGTTTTAAATTTATAAATATATGTGTGTGTGTGTGTGTAATATATGTGTGTATATATACATATATGTGTGTATATAGATATATGTGTTTAAATATACATATACATATTAATTTAAACATATAAATATATATATGTGTGTGTGTATATATATAAATTCTTTCAACAATTTAAACATATAAATATATATGTGTGTGTGTGTGTATATATATATATATATATAAATTCTTTCAACAGTACCGCTTCTGGGAGCATTGGTAATCTCTTCTAGTGAAGTATACAAAAGTATTAAACTCTCTTTGAAATTTAAATTTATTTTTAAGTAGTTTTCAAAAAATTAATGTACACTTTTTTAGTATAGTAACAGTACATGCTGTACTATATATATATCTTAACAATATTATTAGATTGTTATTTACTCTATTTTATGAGAGCTCTGGTGATTTAGTGGTAAGGAATTGCATTGTTATACAAAAGTGAGTGGTTCAAATCCACTAGCTGCTCTGAGGGAGAAGAATGGGCAATCAATCTCCTTCTGAATGCTATATTACCTTTGAAAACACAGTGGAAGGTCTTCTAAGAGTCTGTTTTGACTTGATGGTACACAACAACAACAATTTTTACAATGATAAAATTAAGATACAGCAGATTAAGTAATTTGTCTAATAGCACAGTTATCTGTCTAATAACACTGCCACTCAGTTGATCCAGATGCTGCAGAACTGAGGTGAACTGCCTTAGGGTTTCTTAGTTGGCAAATCATTATGAAAACTGACTGTCCCATCCTTCTTCTGTAAACTGGTTGATGTGTTTGAAACATTGACTTCTTGATTAGCTCTTGATTGATTGGTTGATTGATTGACTGGATGATTGATTGATTGATTTTACATGATTTTGTCACTAGGGCTTAATTAAAGCCACAAAACAGATCTTAAATTAAGTAGTGGGTGCCTTTATTTCAATAATATTTCGTACTATAAACTTTAAAGACACGAAAACAAAAAATGCTAAAGTCACTCTATAAAGGACAGGGTTTCACTTTAACTACATGAAATTCATTACTTGAGATTCACATTGAGGATGTTTTTTGAAATCAAACGTCGAACAGGCTATGACCTTGAACAATTCACTAACCGATTATTGACCGAATTTATGTATGCATCCTCGGCAACCTATTTGTATTTTCATGCTGTCTCACCACTATGATTCGTATTTCATGAATTTAAAATGGATTATGTAAGGTAATATTTCTTTTGATTTGCTTTAAGCCTCTTTCTTTATGCTTCAAGGGGTGTCCTCTAGTTACATATTAAGAAATTTTGAGAATAAGTTTGTGTTTATTCTTCTCTAAAATGTATAAACTTTGATCATCACTCCTTTCAACACTTTGCCTTTCCACATAAAGAACTCTTTTAAATATATTAAATAAAACATGCAAGAGTTGAGAGAGCATCAATTTCAAAGTCCTAAATTTTCAAAGAAACCCAGGAACTTGTTACCCAGCTATGTAAGAAAAATTTAGAGGAAGTGTCCTAAATGTGAAAATTCTGATTCTGCAATATAATCTTTTTCTCTAAGTAACAGGGCAGAAAATTCCAAAGACAAGTGCACAAATTTTCTTAAAGTAAGAAACTAGGGGAGCTCTGGTGGCCTAGTGGCAAGAAGCTGCACTGCAATCCCAGA
>NW_006399784.1:11388444-11400225 GCF_000299155.1 Elephantulus edwardii
AAAAAAGAAACTAAATAGGCTAACCCTCATATATTTTCCAAGTCACTGGAAATTATAGCAGACAAGATTAAAAGGGTAGTGAATATTAATTAGAACGATGGAAATAACAGGAACAAGAAAATGGGCCTTTGCTGAGAAGCCATGTATAATAATCCTTACTGTATTCAGCAGTTTTGTTTTCACAACATTGCTATATTTAAAATTCAAGGAAGTTTTAAAATATTTTTAGCACAAAGCTAAAAATCCTATTTTCCATAAATTGTCATTTCTTTTACTTTTTAATGGACATCTCTTGTTTCTCCATCTTAGCTTGAAAAAGAAAACCACCTTACTCAACACTTCATACTCCTCAAGTCCATTTCACAAAGTCTACACATGATTTCCACTCACCTTCTACCATTAAGCTATTGCAACAAAGCTAATTCACTTTACTGAAGTCTTTATGAAGCTTTTGTTACATCACACACACAAAAAAAAGCATGTTGGTTATCTCCTCCTACCTGACCTCACTACAGCATCCCAGGAGGACATCTTCTGAACTCTTTTATTTGCTTTTCATGATGCCACACCATCTAAGTGTTTTCTCTTCTCTCTGGATGTGCCTTTGCTTTGACCTTTCATCTGCTTTAATAACACTGAAAAAAAGCATTCCTCAGGACTTTCTTATTCATAGGTTTCCTATCCAATAGCTTCCTGAAATTAGGCACTTCCATTCATAACTGTTTTAGTAAATACTTAGATGCTGGTTATTCTAAACATAAATTCCCAGACCATTCCTGAAATTGCTCTCCACATCCCTTTACTAGATCTCTTTTAATCCAATAGGTAGTTCCAAAACAAAAATCACAGTTTCACATGTCTTCTCAACCACTACTCATGAATTCAATAAACAACATTCTAAGTTGTTGATGACAGAAACAGCCATCCATTCTTTTTCTCAGTGTCCACATGGTGACCTGCACAAAGTATGTGAGACTGAGCTTCAAAATCCTTGCCTCTGACAAGCAAACTGGTTTAACCTTTTCTAGCATAGGTCTATTTGTTTTCTTGGCAATCCATGGCATGTTCAGTTCTCTAGAACCACGCCTTAAAAGCATTGATTTTGCATAAGTGCCAAACCAGCAAGAATTGCAGCCCAACAAGCTGACACATGACCACCTTAACTCATCGCAGTCAGCATCATTCTCACCTTGCATTTCAGTATTTGTTATTGTCAGATGCACCGAGGAACAAAGCAGTTGCATGGTGTATGCGTGTGTGTGTGTATACTCTTAATGCAAGATATAAGATAATGAGAATTGATTCAGAAGTGTAACTTGCTTTATTTATAATCTTTGTATTTTGTTCATCTGAAAGTATTTTTAGAAAAAAATATTAAAGGAGGGTAATGATGGGGAAAAAATAAAAAAAGCTTCGATTCTTCTTTTGTCATCTTTAGTCATTGTCCAGCTCTTAGAAGCATAGAAAGCAATTGATAAGATCATGGTCTGGTTTAGGCACACCTTAGTCTCTTAATTAACGTCTTTGCTCTTTAGCAATCCTTGACAGATTGAGAGATCATTGACAGCAATTATTTTCTACACAACTCATTTTGATTTCCGGACTGCTGGTGCAGAGTATTGATTGTGAATCCAAGCAAGATTAAATCATCAACAATCTCAATCATTTTGCCCAGAGGTGAGGAAATTTGTTTTCTGGATGTTGAGAAGCAACCCATAATGAACATCACAATCTGACTTTTTGCAGAAAACAATCAGGTCCTCTTCAATTTTGGGAAATCAAGTTGTGTCATCTGCATAATGCAAGTTGTTGATGACTGTTCGTCCATTCCTATTGCCATATTCTTCCTCATAAAGTTCAGCCTCTAGAATTATCTGTTCTGCATACAGATTGAAAAGGTATGGACAAATATCTCTGATGCACTCCTTTCTTAATTTTGAACCAAATAGGGTTCCCTTGTTCTATTCGGATATTAGCTTATTGGTCTAGGTAGAGAGTTCTTATTACTACAATGAGGTTTTCAGGAATCCAATTCTCAATATTAGGCACCAATTTGTTATGATCTATACAATAAAATCATTTGCATAGTTGATGAGATGAAAATAGACATCTCTCTACTACTTTCTACTTTAAGTCATGATCCATGTGACATCAGCAATGATATCCTAGTGCCATTGCTGTTGTTGTTGTTGTTGTTATTATGTGCCATTGAGTCGCCCGCAACCCATAGAGACCCTATGAACAGCAGCTCTGAAGCATACCCTGTCCTGAACCAGTCTCATTGATTCAAACACACCAACATTCATTGCCCAAGTTACTGCATCAATCCATCTCATCGGGGTCTTCCTCTCCTGTGCTGTCCCTCCACTCTTCCAAGCGTGTTGTCCTTCTCCAAAGACCAGTCCCTCCTGGCCACATGCTCAAATTATGTGAGAGGGAGCTTCAAAATCCTTGCCTCTGAGCAGAAAATTGGTTTTACCCGCTCAAAGACAGACATATTTATTTTCTTGGTGGTCCATGTTACATTCAAGACTCTTCTTGATATGGAGACAGGATGCATCTATGACACACTCCTTTACTGATTTTGAACCATGCAATGTTTCCTGCCTCTGTTGAGAGGACTACTTCCTGGTCCAAGCATAGTTTTTGCACAAGCACAATCAAGTGTTCTGGGATTCCCGTTTTCCTCAAGGTTAGTCATAATTTGTTGTCATCCACACAGTCAAATGCCTTTGCATAATCATGAAGCACGGATGGACATTCCTCTGGTCCTCTTTGCTTTCTGCAAATATTCATCTGACATTGGCAATAAAGTCTCTAGTGTCATGACCTCTCCTAAACTCAGCTTATATTTCTGGTAGTTCTGTCAATGAACTGTTCCAGTAATTTCTGGATTATCTTTAGCAAGATTTCTGCTAGCGTGTATTAGTGTGATATTAGTGAAATTGTTCAATATTTTCTGCACTCCGTCAGGTCACCTTTTTGTTGAATTGGAATAAATATGGATCTCTTCCAGTCAGTTGGACATGTAGTTGTCCTCCAGATTTCTTGGCACAATCTGGTGAGCATATCCAGAACTGCATCTGTTTGTTGAAATATGTCAAGTGATAGTCTATCAAACCCTAGGGTTTTATTTTTTGCCAATTCCTTCAGAGCAGCCTGAACTTCTTCCTTCATCAGCATTGCTTCTTGATCCTATGTTGTTTCTTGACATTCTTCTGCCAGTGAATTCTTTTTGGTAAAGAGACCCTGCATACTCCTTCCATCTTTTATTAAAGCTTTCTGAAACATTCAATATTCTTTCCATAGAATCCTTAAAGAGACAAGACATAGCTTGAATTTGTTCTTTAGTTCTTTTAACTTAAGAAATGCCTAGTGAGTTGGGACCTTTTGATTTTTTTTATATCAGCTCCTTGCACATTTTATTATAATATATTGCCTTGTCTTCCCAAGCTGCCCTTTGAAATCTTCTAGTCAGCTCCTTAACTTTTCTAATTCTTCCATCTGTTTTGGTTTCTTGGCACTCTAGTGTAATATGCAGAGTCTCTCCTGACATCCATTTTTGTCTTTTCTTCTTCCTCCTCCTTTGTAATGACCTTTTGCATTCTTCATGGATGATATTCTTGATACCTTCACACAGCTTATCTGGTCTCTGTTCATTAGTGTTCAAGACCCCTTGAGTTGGTTGTGAAATTCAGGTGGGACAGACTCAAGATCACATTTTGATTCCTGTGGACATGATTTGACCTTCTTTTGTTTAATTTGAACTTGCATGAGTAGTTGATGGTCTGTTTCACAATCAATACCTGGCCTAGTTGTCACTGCTGGTGTGAATTTCTCCAACAGTTCTTTCACAGATGTAATCAATCTGATTCCTGTGCATACTATCAGGTGCAAACCATGTGTATAGCCTGCATAATATATCATTGATTGTGCAGAATTCTATCATTCCATCCCCAGTCTAATTTCTGTCACTAAGTCCATGTTTTCCAGCTACTGATCCTTCTTCTTGGTTTCTAACTCTCACATTCCAATCATCCATTATTGTTAGTGCATCTTGGTTACATGTTCAATCGATTTCTCACTGTAGATTTCTCTTGGTAGAAATCATCTATTTTTTCATCTTTGGCTCTCGTTATTGGTGCATAAACTTTAATGATAGTGGTATTAACAGAATTTCCTTGTATGCAAATAGATATTGTCCAGTCATTCACAATATTGTATTTCAAGATGGAGCAAGAAACATCTTTTTTAACTATGAAAGCAACCCTATATTTTCCTCACCCTTTCATCTCCAGCGTAGCAGATCATATGATCATCTGATTAAAAATGTCTCATGCCAATTAATCTCATTTAGCTAATACCTACTATGTCAATATTTAGGTGTGCCATTTCTTAAAAATGTCCAGTTTTCCTACATCCATGCTTCTCACATTCTACAATCATTTTCAGTCATTAGATTCTACTTATAGCTGTTCCTCCTCTTTTGTGTGTCCTAATTTGAGGGCTCAGCCTCAGTTGCCATATCTCTTAGGCTACTCTAAGTGTGTTCTACTATACATCTATACATAGAGTTTTCAACAGTCTGATATATTTCAGAAGTGGATGGCCAATCCTTCTTCCTAGTATGCCTTAAATTGGATACTTAGTTTTAGAACAATATCTGACAGACAAGCATTTTACTGAAAAGGAGTAAATAAAAGACAGTTCCCTTACAGAAATAACCAATACAATCTGTGCCCCCCCCACCCAACCATACGTGCTTTTCCCTTCCCTTTCCCTGCTAGATCAGCATTTCTTGCACTCCTGTCTACCCAGCCCAGCACCTCCCTCCCCCAGCCACCTCTTGATATGATACCTTAGGCCACAACTCACTTTTGCAATGTCTTAGACCACACATTGCTGCTGGTCTCTTATGTTGATGCATGTCTCTTGTTTAGGAGGATATAAGTCCAAATTCCATGTACCAGTTTCAGGGAAAGATTTTTGCTTGAGGCAGTACTGGGAAAGGGTCTTGTCCCTGAGCTTATGATGCACAACTGTTGTGTCATGACTTAGGGTCTCTGCTCTTTCTTTTGCACCACACTGCTGTCATAATGCGATAATTTCCAAGGTTAGGTTAGCTCTCCTCTAGACCTCACTTATTTGGCCTGAGGGCCCAGGCCCAAGAGCCCAACACAGGGCTGGTACTAAATGTTTTGCCTTGAAAGCATGATCGTTATTAAAGCCTATGAAACAGTAGTGCAACAGCCTTTTCTAAATCCAGCTTACATTTCTGGCAGTTCTCTGCTAATGTATTATTCTAGTCATTTTTGGATAATCTTCACCAATATTTTTTTGTGATATTAGTGATATCTTTTCTATAATTTACACATTCTGAGTATCAACATTTTGGGGAATGGGAATAAATATGGATTTCTTCCAGTCAATTGGCCAGGTAGCTGTCTTCCAGATTTCTTGGTACAACCTTGTGAGCACTTGCAGAGCTGTATCTGTTTGTTGAAGTATGTCAGTTGAATTCCATTAATTCCTCAGGCCTTTATTGTTTTCCCCAATTGCTTCAGAGCAGTGTGAACTTCCTCCTATATAATTATGAGTTCTTGCTTGTACGCTACTTCCTAAAAATGTGTGGTGACAGCCAATTTTTTTTTGAGTGATTCTATATATACTTTCCATCTGCCTTTGCTGCTTCCTGGATCATTCCCTATGTTTCCCATAGCATCTCTAAGTATTTCAACTCAAGGCTTGAATTTGTTCTTCTGTTCCTTCAACTTGAGAAATGCTGGGTGAATTCTTCTCCTTTGATTTTCTGATTCACTCTTCATACATTTTATTATACATTGCTTTGTCTTCATGAGATGCCCTTTGAAATCTACTATTTGACTTCTCAGTATTCTAGCAAAATATTCAGCATATCCTCTGACATTGATTTTTGTCTTTCTTTTCTGTCTCTGTGATGATCTTTTGATTTCTCATGGATAGAATTCTTAATACCATCCCACATCTCATCTGTTCTTTGTTCATTAGTGTTTAAAGACTCACCTGTTCTTGAAATAGTTTTTAAATTCAGGTGAGATAGACTCAACTTCATATATTGATTCTTGTAGATTTGCTTCCTATTTTTCTTTAGTTTCATCTTGAACTTGAATGAGTAGTTGAGGGTCTTTTGCACAGTCACCGACCTAGCCTGGTTTTCGCAGCTGATATTGAGTTTCTTGGAATATTCTTTCCACGAATATAATCAACCAGATTTCTATGTAGTTCATCAAGTGAGGCTCATGTGTATTGTCATGACTTATGTGTTTCATGGAAGGTGTTTGCACTGAATAAATCATTGTAACAAATTCTGTCATTCTCCAGCCTCATTTGTGTCACCACGTCAGTATTTTCCAATTGCCTGCCCTCCTTTCTTTTAAAGTTTATCATTCTAGTCACCAATTATTATTAATGAATATTGATTGCACATTTGATTAACTTTAAAACTGCAAAAGTACATAAAAATCTTCTTTTTTTCCTCTTTGGCTTTAGTTATTGGTATATATATATATATATATAATTGATAATAGTATTGACAAGGCTTCCTTGTCTGCGTATGGGTAGCAGATTTATACTTCAAAATGGATCTAGCAATGACCATTTTTATTAGGAATGCAGCCTCATTTTCCCTTACTTTTTAATTTCTAGCACACTAGAGCATAAGAATATCCGATTCAAAGTGGCCCTTGTCACTCCTTCTATGCTCGCCAATGCCTAATACGTCAATATTTATGTACTGCATTTCTTTTTTAACCATATCTAATTTTCCTACATTCATACTTCACACACATTCCATATTCAAATTATTAGAGGCTGTTTTTGTTTCCCAGTGTGAATGCTTAGCCTCCAGAGCTAGATCTAATAGTCTAAGTGTGCTCTATTTTTCATAGGGTTTTCAAAGTCCTTTTATTTTAGAAGTGGTTGATCAATCCTTCTTCCTAGCCTGTCTTAATTTAGGAGCTTTGCTTTAATATAACTTCTGACGGACAAGCACTATACACAAAGGAGCAAATGACAGACAAGCAAACATAGACATATCAAGAACAGAAACATGAAAAGGCACTTCCCCAATACAAAAACTGACAGATAAATTTGACAAGTCCACATTGCTCTTCCACAACTCTCTCTTGCTTTCCCCTGCCTCTCCCTGGAGGCTTCTAACTAACACCTAATATGATAGCTCAGGCTCTATAATATGATGGTCACTCTTGACCATAACTTGTGGTCTCCTCAAGTAAAGATGTGTCTAGGTGAGATAGCTGGGTGCTGTGGCCCCAAGCCTTGCTCTGTGTGCTTCCACTCCCAGTGACCCAGCTTCTGGTCATGGGTCTGGGCCCTAGTTCACCAAGGTCAGAATAAGCTGACAGTTAAGAGTTCTCATTCTTAAGGTTAAATTTACCAGAAACAACATAAAGTATGCACGTCTTTGCTGTTTTCTACTGTGCCTCAATATGATCATTTGCAATGTGGAATAATGTAGTTTTGAGAACAAAATGAAATGACATATATACAAAGAATGAATGACATATAGAAGATTCTTAGTGAATGTTATTTATTTATAGAAACTGGAGCAGAACGGACAAGGTTTTCTTAGTCCACCTTGTTAGTTGTCTACTCTTTTCAGTCCTTTTTTTTTTCTTTTCTGATACACCATTCTATTTCTTGTTCCTTGTTTAAATCACCAGAGGCAGGCAAAATAATGAATCTATTCCTATTGGAATTTACAGCTGGAAACTCAATCTGAGTTGGAAATGATTCAATAAAAGGGAGTTTTGGAAGACCTAGCTTTATTAATAGTATATCTCACTAATGAAATAAATACAATTTAAGATTTTTGTAGTTAATAATAAAGTTCAATAATGAAAAAGTGTAAAAGGAAGGCTTATGTGTGAAACAGTTGGATTCTGCTCTGTAGGTTCTCTTGTTTCAGTTGAAAGTTGGGTGTAAAATGTTCGGTGGCATTTTTATTCCATTCATAATCATGGGTGAGCTGATTGGATTACTGACTTTAGCTAACACACAGATGTGGGCTGGAAGCCTCTTGTTTAAATGAATCAGGACCTGATAGATGGGCCTTTGTATTGAAAAGTTAGTCGGATCCTGTTAATTGTGTCTGGGAAGAATATTCTCCTAAATGTTAGAGCACTGGTCTGTCAGTTTGCTGTATCTAGATAACTTGGGATGCTGTGATTTTGAATCCTGTCCTACTATTGTGTTAAATGCCATAATGGTTACACATGGTAGACGGTGTTTGGTGGAGTTCCCAGATTAAGGCAAGCTTGGAAGCAGCATTTCATCCACTTCCTAAACAACATGTCTTTGGAAACTCTAGGGACATTAGAAAAACTATGATAGTTATAGATAGAACGGGGTTCAGATCTTTTGTTCATAGGGTCGCTATGAGTCATGTTCAACTTGATGGCACTTAACAACAACAACAACATTAGAATAGAAGAATGAAAGTAACCTTTCTCAATCAAAGATTTCAAGAGTCTCAGGCCCTACTGGAAAGTTCAGTCTGTGGCTTTCAAGCTGGCTTGGGATACTTTACACTCCATAACCTTCAGTGGGGAAGTAGGACTACCGAATTTATTGCAATCATAATAAATAGTCACTGAATCTCAACTGTATAGAGATATATGTATAATTTAAACTGCAAAATATCTCTAGCACAGTACATAACCCAAATCACTGACTATTAAATTGAATTAGGGGAAAGGATGCAAAAGCTCTCACACCTGTAAATGAACCCTCAGCCATATGTTATGATGTGTTTATATGCTAATCTATTCAGAAATAGTAAAATGCTTCAGTACCAGCTGGATGGATGGGCATATCTTCCTAATTAACACAAATAAAATAGAATAAAATGATAAAGCGTGAGGTCTAAGTTTTTTAAACAGCAACAAGAATGCAACTGAATTACTCTGGTGTATTAGATACTTACACCATTTATGAAGTACTTGAACCACTAAAAGACAACTCTGCAAATAAAGCCATACAAAAAAGCAAAAATTATTTCACTGAGTCTAAATATTTGAAATTTCTATAAAGCAAATATAATACAATCATCTTCATCATACAATATTAATATCTGCTTGTAGCTTTGGGTATTCATCAGCACATAAGAAAGGCAGGAACATTCCAAGAAACAAGGCTATTCTATCAAGCACTTCAAATGGAAAGATTTAATATAGTGTATTTTTCTCCTTCTCCTCTCACAGGAAATAAGTGTGTAAGATTGTGACCTAGTTTATGAAACACCAGGGTTTTTTTCAGCCTACTTTGACAAATTTAAATGACAACCAGAAGAGACAAATTTTAAGTAAGCATATGTTAACTACTGTGGGCTAAATAAACAACTAACAGTTTACACTGTTTGTCTTTTACATAAAAGCATGACTTGGCTGAAATAGGAGATCCAGTTTTGTAATTCTTTTTTTAGACCTACTTAAATACTATCCATCAGCAAAAATTCTTTCTATGTAAATGAAAAAAAAACAGAAATGGAAATGTTATCTGGTAGTTTCTGAACCTTTTTTATTGCATTTGTTTTTTGCAAAACCAAGTACAGTATGGTAAAAAAGGGATAGTGACAGAAAATAAACAAGAATATGGTATGTTTTTAGTTGTAAAAGATGTCTAATCAATGCATTTGTTTGGAAGCAGGACAAAAAGACAGTCAATGGAATGATGATAGGATAAACCCTGACCTTACGAATTGGATTTTATTAATTGAAGGCAAGACTTAAAGGAAGGCTAAACCAAAATCCCAATGCCACATTTATACATAGAGTTCATTCATTACATCCTCAAAGTATCAGAGATGTCCAACAGCATAGTTTTGTTGGAAGCTGGCCATTTGATTGGGACAGAAGTTAACGATGTTCTATGTTTCCTGGTCAAAATTAGCTCAGAAAATGGCATGAGCCTTTCTTTAGTTTAGCTCATCTCACAGCAAAAGTTACCAATATTTGACAATAGAAGCACAAGGTCCAGGAGAGAGGAAGACCCTCAAAGAAAAAGACTGACATAATGACCGCATCAATGAGTTTAAGTGCAGTAACGATGGTGAAGATGGCACAGGATTAGGCAGTATTTGTTGCACATAGAGTTGCTATGAGTTGGAGACCATTTGATGACACCTGACAAAAACAACTATTTTATTACTAAAGGGTAGAGTTGATATCTTCTCCAACTTTCAAAATAAGGGGGGGGGGAATCCTTCAAAGTTAAAAAAAATTCCTTACTTTTAAATATCACAAACCCCCTGCAAAAGAAATCTTGTGGCTCATGCAGATTGATACTTATATATCAAATGGACTCCAAGATACTCAAATTATTTTTGTTATAAAAAGTTAAAGAGTAGTAAAATATCATTAACTAACGTGAATTAAAGATCTTATAGTCTGGTTGCCTAGTGGCAAGGTGCTGCACTGCCAATCCAAAGGCACAAAGTTCAAATCCAACAGTTATTCCATGGAAGAAAAATGGGCAATAGACTCCTGTACGATTTACTGCCTTTGAAAACCCTTGGGAGAGTCAGCTTATGAGTGAACTTTAATTTGACATGACACAACAACGTAGTTTCCAACAAGAGGATATCAGAGGTCCAGAGTAATTAATTAATTTCTAGGCCACCAGAGAGAGTCCTGAACACTTTTGCATATTTGGATGCTGGCTTCACTCTGAGCCATGAATGTTATGTGCTCTCCAGTCAGAGGTGACCCATACCTTACCCACCAGGAGGTTATCAGAGACAGTAAATCACATGGGAGAAGACTGCTCATCCTTCTTCCATGAAGCAGCTGGTAGGTGAAGCTGACCTTAAAGACAATCTATCCTAATAAAGTAAATGATTACAACATAGAGCTAAGAAAATGAAGAGAAACAAAAGGAGGCAGAGAACACAAACAATGAAAGAAGCTTCATGAATTTGATATTCTCCTCTTTATTCTTCATTGTTTAACGTTGGGATTTGTTTGTTTGTTTTCTGTCACTGCACAATTAAATTTGTCAGGGCCTGAATTTAAAGAGATTGTCTTATTTCTTCAGGTTGCTCAAGTTTTCTACCTTTAACCAGGAGAAGTCTTTAACATTTCCCATCACTTATCTACTGGAAAACAGTTGAGCTTCCCTTCTGATAGTCTTTCTCTTTATACAGTTTCCTTCTTTCCAAAGTTTTACTGTAGAAGAAGTACTCAGACTTTAAATATCTGATTTGTATACAATGATAGCCCTGAATCAGTTCTATGTACCCTATTTTATTAAAAATTAAAGATACATAATTAAAAATGAAAAATTTGAGGTTCATAAATAACAACTGGTCACTACCTTGCTACATATATCAAAGCACTATTACTACCACTACTGCATAATTATTTTAAAGGTGTTTAAGGACATGTGGAATTATTCCTTTAACTTTTTTTTTCATGTGGTTCAAATACTCAGCTGCTCTGTGGAAGAAAGATAGGAAATCTCCTTCCATGTGATTTATTGCCTAGGAAAATCTGCTGGAATGTCAGCTATGAGTCAATATCAACTCTCCACTATATTCACAATATAACTTATATACTAAGGAAAATAACTGAAGTTTGACATATCGTCATTAGGTATGAAGTATCCCTAATGGTTCTGTTTTGCCTACAAGATAGACCTAAGGAATGAAGCGTATCACAATCCATGGACTGCTTATAATAAGAATTTTATATGTATATATATATATATATGTGTGTGTGTGTGTGT
>NW_006399784.1:11400325-11406958 GCF_000299155.1 Elephantulus edwardii
TGTGTATATATATATATATATATATATGACACTGCCCAGCTTTATCTGCAACTATATATGGCCAGGTTACTAGGTTGTATATAGTAACAATAAAGGAAACGGTATATGCAAATTCCAGGACCTTTTAAATTTAGGGAAAGTAGGGAGTCCTTGTAGCATAGGTCACAGAGAATGTATTTCTAACCCAAAGCCCCCATCTCTGTGGTAGTTCAAGATGTACTAAGCATTAAGATAGGCAATTCCTTTCCTTATGATTTACAGTCTTGGAAACCCAATAGAGAATCAACTATGAGTTGGTTCAAAACTGATGGTAATAAGTAAGTGAATCCTTATATTTCACTTCCTCACTCCTGTGATTGGTGTGGATCATGGTGATAAGTCATAACTCATAATACTGAATGAAGCAAAACACTTCAATATGGTTTCAAATTGCTACATATGAAAGAATTATCATATCAGTCTTGTTGTTATGTGTCATCGAGTCACCTGTGACTCATAGTGACCCTATGTGTGACAGCCATAAACTCTGCTCTATCCTATACCAATCTTATTGTCTCTGGCACACCTACTTCCATTACCCCAGTCCCACTTCCATTACTCAATCCTTCTCATCAAGGGTCTTCCTCTCTTGTGCTGTCCCTCCAACATCCCAAGCATGATGTCCCTCTCCAAGGAGGGTGTCTCCATGCACCTTTCCAAAGTATTTCAGATGAAGCTTAAGAATTCTTGCCTACAAGGAGCAGCCTGATCTCACCCTCTCTAATATAAACCTGCTTGTTCTCCTAGCAGTCCATGGTATACTAAATACTATTCTCTAGCACCATAGCTCAAAGACATGCATTCTTCTGTCATCCTTGGTCATTTTCCAACTCTCTGATGCAAAGACCATGGCCTGGATCAGGTGCACCTTACTCTCCAGACTGACAAAGTTGCTCTTCAGTACTTTGGCAAGGTCTCTGACAGTATACTTTCCCAAAGCAATTTTCTTTTAATTCTTGGTTGCTGGTGCCAAGGTGTTGATTATGTAGCCAGGCAAACTAAAGCTGTTAACAATCTCAACCTCTTCATCATCAGGCTTAACCTTTTTAAAAAAGTAAATAAATAGATTAAAAATGAAAAATAAGTAGATTATAAGAGAGAAAAGCTTGGCTGAATAAAAAACTAAGTAAAGATTGTTATGTTCTGTTGGGTCAGAATTTACTCATTGCTGACCTTTCAGTGGGTTTTCAGAGGCTATAAATCATATAGGAAAGAATTGTACATCTTTCTTTTCAGAAGAAGCTGGAGAATTAAAACTGCCCCCTTTTGGGTTGGGAGTGCAACTCCTTTCCCATTAGACCACAAAAATTCTCTTTTCATCATTGTAATAAGACCTGAAAAATCATGTAATTGTAAAATGGTAAAAACAAGAAAGGGAATCTGGAGTTAAAGTGGTTAACTGTAAAACCAATGGTTTGAACCAATCTGCAATTTTCATGAGAAAATACAGTAATCTGTCCCCTCAAAGGCTGTAGCTAGGAAAATAGATGAAGCAGTTCAATTCTGTTTTACAAGGTTGTCGTGGGTTGGAACTGACTCTAAGACACACAAAAAGATAGCAATAGAGCCATAAAAAAACTTGAAATAATCTAATTATAGAGTAGTAACAATGTCAAGACTCAGCCTATCACATAAAAAGAGAGGTCATGTCACTTACTAACAGTCACCTCAGTAAAACAAGTGAGGGCTTTTTAGTGCTAATACACCGGTCTGTTTTTGACAAACAGGAACAGTGTTTTGATTCCCAATAACATCCAAGTCTTAAATACTTTCTCTTCTTAATATTCATTTATCTCCTAATATTTCCTTTGCTTGTATCTGCTTCATAGTCACTGTCATTCTGACATTCTTTTTTCCCCTCAGGAATAAGTAATTCTGAGGTCAGTTAACAAGATACCATAAATAACCAGCTCTTTAATGATGCTGGATAAAATTATTTTTATATTGCCATACGGTTTATTTCCACAGTTACTCTTTTAATAAAAAAAATGCCTTCATATTTACTGAGATTAAAAGGTTAATGCCTCACCTTTCCCCCCTAAAAATTCTCACAATTAAAATGTATCCTGGCCTGAGAAATAAAGCTGAGGTATTATGATCAGTGATGTTTTTCAAATAAATGCTGTAGCTGTTCATAAATGCAGTAGTTTTTCAAATTGCTATTTCCTTCATTTCTATTGAGAGATACCTACTATAAATAATATTTAGGGAAAGCAGTCAAGAGCTCATTGATCTTTGCAAGCATAAGACCTACATTTCAAAGGTGCAGTCACTCTTTCAGGCTGCAAAGCAGTAAAGATAAAATTGTCCTTCAGTATGTGAAAGAACAAAATAAATCCAGGAATGCATTACAACCTCAGAGAGCACATAACTGTTGAAGAGAAAGAAAACACAAGGCACATCTGAAAGCAGCACTGCAATGGAAGAAGATTATCTGGCTCAGCCTAGAAGAGTGTATACAAATTTAGCTTTTATACAGCATATGGTAATAGGGAAGTTACTTTCAGAGCCTCAGTCACAAAATAAAGGTAAAAATACCTACGCTGGCATTTCCATCAGGTAAAAAAATTACAACAGCTTATGGGAGAGGCTCATGAAGTTCAGGCCATACAATTTTTTCTTTGTGTTGTTTGTTGTTGTTTTTGTTATTCTGTGATTTGTAAAGAAGAGCCGCTTTAGTTTGTTAAGAACAGCTTTTAATATGATGTCAAAGAATACACTATGAGAAGAAAACAATGAGCAACGCAGGCGGCACATTCCAGCAATGCGTGCAATCTATTGTGCTGAGGACTAGTAACTTGGCAGCTTAACATCTGGGAAGAGACTCCAGGGGGCTTCCAAGCCCTGCCCCAGCCACAGCACCACATCCCCATGATACCACCCCAGCAACCCTCCCATGCCCCCAACGCCCCGGCACACCCTGGTGGCTGCACTATAGCCACCACACCCAAGAGTACCCCAGGGCGACTAAAGAGTCCTTCACGAAGCACAGAGACCTACCAACAGCTGTGGACAGTAGGATTTTGAATCAGAACACAAAAGCACACTTCAGATCCAGCCATCACCAGAAGCCACCAACTGAGGTGCTGCAGGACCGATCTGCCACGAGAAAGGCCTGTAGGATACTAAGTGGATTTTCTTAGACACCGCCAAATGCCTGGGAGAGTACCCAAGGGTGAACCCAGAAGTGGGGATTTGCCTGAGCTCTCTTGGGCCACACCAACTGCCCGGGAACAAGCAGGCCAGTGGTAATTTATCTGAACTTTAGTGTACACTGCAGAACAGCCAGAGATGAGTGAGTTGGTGGGAATTTAACTTTGACTTACTGGGTCCAGGTGGACCCAGGACCCTGCTTGGGTGGGGGCTGTTGCACGACGGCACCTGCATAAATGCCACTGAGCAGTGACTGCTGAGTGAAAACCACTGGGTGGGAGAGAGACAGCTGGAATTTGAATAGAAAGTCCAATCATAAGCATACCCTGACAGCTTATGTCTGATTGAGGTCCCCCAAGTGGTTGACCTCCCCTTATGATCGCCCCACCCCTGTGCATGCCCCATTCACTTGGCACCATACCTGTGCCTACAAATTTGGTCAATCAACTTGCCTTTATCCAGAGCACCATGACTTGTCTTGCTTACAAGAGGTTGCTCTCACAGGCTCTGAACTGACATTTTCCTGCAGTCAGAAGTTCAGAGAAAAGCACAAGTGGGAAAGCTGCCCAACTGATCTCTAGAGGATTGTCTGCAGATCAAGAAAATATCAATGTCTCCAAGAGAGCAAGCTATCCCAAACAGAACACAAGTGCAAAGCATGATGTCACCCCCAAAGGGTGACACAGTATCAGTGGATTTCCTGAAGCCAGAAAGTCTGATGAAACTTTGTGACACAGAATTTAAAAGAACAATGATTTAATATTTTCAGTGGATGAAAGACAAACTTGAAGAATTACAGGATACTACAAGCAAAAACAAGGAGTGGAAAAAATGCAGAACAATGTAGAGAAGACAAATGAGGCATTAGCAGCACTGGAAAAACAAGAAACCACTATCCAAAATATGAGGTCCAATGTTTCAGAGGCTGTCAACGTGATGGAGGGACACATGAGCAGAGTTGAAGAGATAGAACACAGAACAAGTGAACTATAACACTGAATTGTCATGAATAATCTGCTAAAAAAAAGGGAAAAGAAGAAAACCTTAGACTAATGTGAGACACCATCAAAACAAATAACATGCACATCATTGGAATCACAGAACAGGAAGAAGCAAATAAAGGAACTGAAAAAGTTGTGGAAGAATTATTAGAGGAAAACTTCCAAGACATAATGAAGAATGAAAGAATATATATTCAAGAATCTCAGCAAACACCATATAGAATAGACCCCAAAAGAAAAACACCAAGGCATATCATAGTTAAATTTGCCAGAACAAAAGATAAGGAGAGAATCCTGAAAGCAGCAAGGTAGAAACAAAGAGTAACCTATAAGGGAGAGCAGATAAGATTAAGAACCGATTTCTCAGCAGAAACCATGCAAGCAAGAAGAGAGTGGAAGGACATATATCAAACACTCAAAGAACACAACTGTCAATCAAGAATACTGTACCCAGCAAAACTATCCATCAAATAAGAAGGAGAGATCAAGATATTCCCAGAAAAACAGAAAATAAGAGTTTGTAAAAACAAGACCAGCATTACAGGAAGGACACAAGATGTCCTCCCTGCAGAGGTACCACAGAAAGCAAAGTAACTAGCAACAACATCAAAAAGAACTCAACACAATGATAGCAATAAAACCTTGGATCTCAATAATCACACTGAATTTGAATGGTTTAAATGCACCACTGAAGAGAAAAAAGAGTAGCAGGTTGGATATAAAACCAAATTCCATCGATATGTTGTCTACAAGAGACACACCTGAAAAATAAAGATAAAGAAGACTACAAATGGAAGGGTGGGGAAAAAATATATCAAGCAAATGGCAACCAGAAAAAAGCAGGAGTAGTGATATGACTCTCTGGTAATACAAATATCAATGTAAAAACCATCAAAAAGGACAAGGAAGGTCACTACATAATGCTGAGAGGGTCAATAGAACATGAGGACATAACAGTGATAAATATCTATGCACCAAATGAAAGACCTGCAAAATACATAAAACAAACATTAACAAAACTGAAAAAAGAAATAAACAACACTACGATAGTAATTGGAGACGTTAATACACCCCTCTCAAGAAAAGACAGAACTACCAGAAAGGAACTCAACAATGATACTGAAGAATTAAACCACACAATAAAGCAACTTGATCTCATGGATAGTTAGTTATAGGCTAATGCACCCCCAAAAAATCACAGTATACCTTCTTCTCCAATGTGCATGGAATATGCTCCAGTAAGATCACATTCTAGGTCACAAGGCAAGCATCAATAAATTAAAAAAAAAGATACAAAGTATCTTTTCAGACCATCATGCTACAAAATTAGAAATTAATAATAAGAAAATAAAGGAGAAAACAACCATACATTTGGAAGCTGAACAACACCTTGCTTGAACATGAATGAGTACTAGAAGAATTAAAAAATGAAATTAAAAAGCTTCTCGAAACAATTGACATTGAAAACACCACTTACCAAAACCTCTGAGAAACAGCCAAAGCAGTAATCAGAAGTTAATTTATAGCAATAAAAAAACACATAAAAAAGCAAGAAAAAAATGATCATTTACTCTCTAACTCAACATCTTCAGCAAATTGAAAAAGAACAGCAAGAAAACCGGACACCCTCTAAAAAAACTGAAATTATAAAAATTAGGCAGAAATAAATGAAATAGAAAACCAAAAAACGATTGAAACTATCAACAAAACTAAAAGTTGGTTCTTTGAAAAGGTCAATAAAATCAACAAACCATTAGAAAAACTTGCAAAAGAAAAGGAGAAGACACAAATAATCCAAATAAGAGATGAATCAAGCAATATGACGACAGAACCAACAAAAATTAAAAAGCTAACATTAGAGTATTATGAAAACTACACTCAGGCAAATATGAAAACCTAGAGGAAATAAACAACCATTTAGAAATCCACAACCTACCTAAACTGACACAAACCAAAACTGAATGTCTGAAAAGACCCATTGCAATAGAAGAAACTTAAAGGTAATACAACAACTTCCAACCGAAAAAAAAGCCCTGGAACAAATGGTTTTACAAGTGAATTTTATAAAAAATTCAGAGAACTCACTAAATCTACATAAACTATTTCAGAAAATAGAGAAAGATGGAATTCTCCTAGATTCATTCTAAGAAGCAAAAATATCCTTGATACCAAAGCCAGGAAAGGATACAACCAAAATAGAAAATTATAAGCCAATATCTCTTATGAACATAGATGCAAAAATCCTGAATAAAATACTGGCCAATAGAATTCAATGATACTTCAAAGAAATAATTCACCATAACCAAGTGGGATTTATAACAAGTATGACTTTGAGTCTATCCCACCTGAATTTCAGAACCATCTCAGGAACAGATTTGAGGCTTTGAACACTAATGAACAAAGGCCAGATGAGTTGTGGGAGGATATCAAGGGTATCATC
>NW_006399784.1:11408879-11410480 GCF_000299155.1 Elephantulus edwardii
GAGGAAGGCCCTCTATGAGGTGGATTGATTCAGTGCCTGGGATAATTGGGATGGGAGTGTCAGAGACAGTGCGATTGGCACAGGTCAGAGCAGAGTTTAGGGGTGTTGTACATAGGGTCGCTATGAGTCGCAGGCGACTCGACGGCACATAACAACAACAACAACATGTAAGGATGGTTCAACATAAGGAAAATAATAAATGTAATGAATCATATTAACAAAGAAAAGAACAAGAACTGTATGATCCTATCAGTTGATGCAGAACATGCGTTTGACAAAATTGATTAAAACACTGAACAAAATAGGATTAAAGGGGAATTTCTTCAACATAGTAAAATGTATATATGCAAACCCGAGAGCCGACATTGGTCTCAATGAAGAAAGGTTAAAGGCATTCCTTTAAGAACAGGAACTAGGCAAGGATGCCCACTCTCACTTCTCTTATTCAATGTTGCATTGGAAGTTTTAGTGATAGTGATAAGACAAAAGAAGGAAATAAGAAGTATCTAAATTGGCAAAGAGGAGGTAAAATTATCTCTCTATACAGATGATAGGATAGCATACCTAGAAAACCCTAAAAACTCAGCAAGAAAACTATTGGACATAGTTGACCAATTCATTAAAATAACAGGATACAAGGTCAACATACAAAAATCAGGTAGTTTTCTCTACAGTGACAAAGAGAATACAGAGCCTGAACTAAGAAAAACAATACCCTTCACAATAGGGAAACACAAGATTAAATACTTGGGAGTAAATCTAACCAGAAGCACAAATGATCTATTCAACGAAAATTACAAAACATTACTACAAGAAACAAAAAGAGACCTGTAGAAGTGGAAGAATATCCCTTGCTCATGGATAGGAAGACTCATTATTGTGAAAATGGCAATACTACGAAAGGCAATTTACACGTTTAATGCAACCCTGATACAAATACCAATCCCATTCTTCAAGGAGATGGAAAAGATAATCTCCAGGTTTATTTAGAATGTCAAGAAGCCCCAAATAAATAAAGTACTTCTTAAAAATAGAAAAAAAAGTAGGAGGCATCTCACTCTCTGATTTCAAATCCTACTAAACTGCCCTGGTGGTTAAGACAGTATGGTACTGGTACAATAACAGACACATATATTAATGGAATAGAATTGAGAAGCCGGAAATCAGACAATCTACCTATGGTCGACTGATTTTTGACAAGGAGTTGAAATCAATTAAGTGGGGAGACAATAGCCTTTTTTAACAATGGGTTTTGGCAAAATTGGAAAAATATCTGCAGAAGACTCAAGCAAGATCCACACCTTACTCCATAAACAAAAACCAACTCAAGGTGGATCATGGATATAGGACTAAAACGAAAGACGATAAACTTTGTTAAAGAAAAGCTTGGAATAACTCTAGTAGTCTTAATCCACAACATGAACAGTCATCCAAGCATTCTGAAAAATCTACAACCAGGAGAAGATAACATAGATGAATGGGACCTGCTAAGAATCAAATCCCTATGCACATCCAAAAACTTCTCCAACAGGGTAAAAAGGGAAGCCAAAGACCGGGAAAAAGTATTTGGTAATGGCATGTAAGAGAACGGACTTATATCT
>NW_006399784.1:11414036-11423784 GCF_000299155.1 Elephantulus edwardii
ATACCATCTGGTGAAATCCAGGTATATAACCTGTGCTTATGTCTCTTAAAAATGTATTTGCTATGAATAAGTCATTGTCCAAAATTCATTGCATAGAGCCACTCTTATTGAATGAGACTGACATCAGGGTTGGGGTAAGACTGAGAAAAACAGGATGAATTATGTATACTGCATTGAAAAAAATGAGTGAGAGAACAATTTAGAATTGATACATGATAAGGTATTATGGTTATCACAAGAGTCCAGAATTAAAGTTGCTTAGTGGAATGTACTTGGGGCTGGGGATGAGGGGGGAGAGCGGGATTGTATATCAATGAAGGAATTTTTATTTTACTTTTCAAAGAGAGGAGCAAACAAACTAAGGGGAAGAGGTGGGCAGGGAGAAAAGTGCAACAATGAATGAATGGAAATCTAAAAGCTCTGTAAATATTCATTAAAATTAATTAAAAAGATAAATAAAATACATTGTTTTTAAAAAAAGAAAAGAAAAGAAAACTATGTGTCTATACATGCTCTTCAGCTTTCTGGTTAATAATACAGTCATTCATAAAGTGAAAATGTTTAAGAAGCCAGAAAATAACATCAATGTATTTTGTCTAATTTATCAGAGATAGCAGATAATGTTTCACAAGCATAGAAGTAGCTAATTTTGCACTGCTGTTTCTGGAATTCAATCTGAGAATTTACTGTCACCTAATAAAATCCTAATCCTTGTCCCAAACCCATTGCAATTTCCTTCTCCTCCTCATTATTCATAAACCAGATTTCTCCATATAGCCCTTATCTGAAATTATATCATCTGTTGTCTGTTTTTATCTGGTTATTCAAGTACTAAGATATGTTATGACGTGCATTTTCCCATATGTGTTAATTTACATTAAACTTTATTGTTTTAGTATTTTATTTACTTACAATATAAATATATCATTATTTACTACTCACAATATTAAGTAATATCTCATATTTTTAAAAAATTATTCATTGAGACAATAACTCCTCCTAACATAGAACTGAAAGAATATGCTTTATCTGTGTAGTTGTTTTATTAATGAGTTCATGGTGTAACCAATTATTTTTAACTTAAAATTTTTTCTATAACATTTTAATAAAACTGAAGTAGTAAAGTGTCTGTTTTTAAAATAAACTCCACTATTTAAAAGTGCTTCCACAAAAGGTAAAACAAAAATATCTTTACACACAACAACCTGTAATATAAATCCCACTTTATAGATTACATTTTTAAGAACCATAGAAATAAGAGTTTTACCATGCAGTATTCAAATTTGACCATCTTGATTTAATAAAGAAAGTTAACTTCTTTTTGCACTACATTTTAGAAAATACCTTTTTTCTATACAGATATCATACTGTTGTTGCTTTGTTGTTACATTCTCTTGAGTTTAGTATGACTCATAGACACTCTATGAACAACCCTATCTCAACCCTATCCTATCCTGTGCCGACCTCATCATCTCTGACACACTTAAGTTCAATTCTGCAGTCATTGTGACAACCCATCTAATTGAGAGTCTTTCTCTTTTGCTGACCCTCCACCTTTCCAAGCATGGTATCCCTTTCCAAAGAATAGCCTCTCCTAGCAAGGTGTCCAAAATATGTGAAAGGAAGCTTCACCATCCTTGCCTTCAAGGAGCACTCTGGCTACACTTTTTCTAAGGTATATCTGTCAGTTTTACTCCAAGTTCATGTGACATTCAATAATATTCTCCAACATCATATCTCAAAGTCATCAATTCTTGTTCTGTCATCTTCATTCATTGTCTAGCTCTAAGATTCATAGCATGTGATTTAAAAGATCACAGTCTGAATCAGGTACATCTGGTTCATTTTAGTCTTCAAACTGACATGTTTGCTCTTCAGTATGTTA
This sequence comes from Elephantulus edwardii, assembly GCF_000299155.1. Classification (NCBI taxonomy): domain Eukaryota; kingdom Metazoa; phylum Chordata; class Mammalia; order Macroscelidea; family Macroscelididae; genus Elephantulus; species Elephantulus edwardii. The sequence goes on from NW_006399784.1 coordinate 11,415,922, forward strand.
GAAAGTTTCTTCATTGGACAACAGATTTGCCTAATACAATGTGTCTCCTGATCTCCTGACTGTTGGAACCAATATCAAGTAATAATGTCAAAAACCATTCTATTCTCTATTGTTGGTTGTAAATTTATTCAATATTGCATTGCAAGGAGAGTTTAGAAACAAATGTATTGTGATGATCCGTTTTTCAATTGTAAAAAAATGAATCAATTGCAGGAAGGGAGGTTTAATATCTCAAACTCATTTATTTCTATCTCAACTTAATTAGTACCTCAAATCATTGATTTAAGCAATATTCATCTTAATGCATTTTCTTTTCTTGGTAAGTTCAACTAATGTTTAGTGAACTACTACATCAAACAACAACTATATACAAAGAATGTGGCTGTTTTGGACAAAACTACAATCTAATTATAATAACAACTGATACATACTCACATTTTTGAAAATGAAAGAAAAGAAACAAAAAAAAATAAAGTAAAAGAAAGTGAAAAGATCTCAGTGATTCTTCCCCTAAGATTAACTAACTAAACATTTTGGCCTACAGCTTCCAAAAACATTTGTTGCTGTTGAGTCAGAACCAATTCATTGCTGACCTTCCAGTTGGTTTTCAGAGGCAATAAATTGCACAGGAGCAGATTGCCCATTCCACCAGCAGAGAAGCTGGTGGATTTGCACTGTGTGCTTTGGGGGTTGCAGCTTCTTCACACTAGGCCACCAGAGTATTCCTTAAAATAAGCTAAATAAACATCTTGCAGAAAAGCTTCCAAAAACCTTTAGTTAGGCAAATAGACACATATAAACACACACAAATGTATACACACACAGAGGGAAACACTATAAGGTCTTCTTTTCTGTCCCATAGGGTTACTATAAGTCAGGATTAACTTCAGAGCAGAGGGATTTTTAACATAAAGTATCACCAATCTTTACATTCATTTTAATTTGACAAATTCTTTATACGTTTGTTGGGCTTTTTTGTTATAGTGAGTTTTTCAAGTGGTTATTCCAGTTATTGCCTTTGATTTTCACTACATGACTTAAAGTCTACTTTAATAATGTGAATGAGGTAAATAGCACCTTTTGGGAGGAAGCATTTTAAAAGGTGTGTAGACTACTGTAACAAGGAGATTGGCCACCCTTACTCAACAGTTTCTCCTTCAAATAAAAAGGTGAACTATGAAGTTAATGACCACACCAGCTTAACTCCCTTAAGTGTGTCTATTAATAAAAAATTGCTTGCTATGGAGGCAGAATCCGACTCATAACTAACTCGCTAATGAGTTTTCAGAAACTGTAAATCACACAGGAGGAGATAACCCATCTTTCTCCCATGGAGCTGCTAGTGTATTAGAACCTCCTGCCCTGGGCCTCACAGTGCAATACCTTACCTACTAAGCTACCAGAGCTCTCATGGCATAATCCATGTGCCGCTAGCCCAAAAGTGACAGAAGTTTATTTCTCCTGCTGTTCTCTCACACAGCACTTTCATTAGAGAAGCCCATTACATATATATATATATATATATATTAGGGGGGCTTTAAGCATAGCTTTTGCTTCCACAAAACATACAAATACATTTAATCAGGAGCTGAAAAATCAATGATGTGTGTATGTATATGCTTAATGGTGACAAAGACAATGGCCACTGTTCACAGTTTGCTATCATTTCCTTTTCTCATGCTCGTAGTTAATTTTCCACATTAAATACAATGATATCTAAGTGGAAAAGAAAAACAACGACATCATTATTACTGATAAAACAGATCCAACTGAAAGGATTTCTTAAAAGATCTCAGGAAGCCTAGAATCATCAAATCACCGTTGGAGAATCACAGAAGCAACAGACTTCTGACCGAGTAGCACTATTGATTGTATTAATTGTACACCAAATAAGTAAATAAATTAATATAAATGAATATTTTTGTGCATTCCCACACACACATAAGTGAATAATCTTAAAAATGAGCATTCTTTTATAGTAGCCTACTCTGCTAGCAGTATTATTGGGAAAACGTTCAATTCAGCTTGCTCTCTTCTATTACACATATGTGTTTCTTCATTGGTTTTGCAATCCATTCATAAGGTCTGCACTGTGGACAACACTGGCTGTCAGAACCATGAAAAGAGGGGTAAAATTAAGAGAGAGACTTAACAAAAATGTACAACAGGACAAAAATAACTGATAAAGTATTTTAACTCTGACTAGAAACCAATTAAGTGATTTTATCCTTTGTGCAAACAAATGAGTGGGAAAAAAAATTAAAGTCAAGGAAGAAAGAGAAGAATCTAAATTTTATTCTACTTCTTCCAAATAACAACATTAAATTATTTCTTTTAGAATAAGCTATTCTGTCATTAACATTTTTAGTTCTAAATACTTTCTAATAAATTTCCCATGGTTTTGTTATGATTCCTCGTAATTTTTTATAAACAATAACTTTACTCTTTCTCTTATTTGTTATGTTTTCAACTATGAAACTATTATTAAAGCATATAACTGAAGGATACATAAGCTGGTGTCATAATGCATCAAACCCAGGAATCTAGATTTCTGTTTCGCTGTTCAGAATTCTGCAGTGCCTTGGCCATGACCACAGTTCATTTATTCAGCTCTTCTACAGAAGGTTTAAAGTTCAAATCTCCTCAGATGCCCTGTGGCTCTTGCAAGAGCTGCTCTTGCAAGATCAATCATGGAAACAGGAGCACAGTTAAACTCTAACACACATGTGCTTGCAATGAGTTGGAATTTTTTTTTCAGTCAAGTACTGAAAATGCCATTTATTTCCGTTTAAAAAGTAAAATGGAGGCAGTTGCTCCCAGCGACTAGAATGATTTAAATTTTAATTAATAACAAAAACAAAAAAGTCACAATCCCATTTTCCAATTCACAAAGAGAAGCTTCTCTTTTAAAATTCAGCCTGAAACATATTACAAATAATTTCCAAATTACTATGTAAACATTGTCATTACAGTGAAATGAATATGATATTGGCTCCATACACCGCAGGACCGAATTCAGAAGCCTACTTACTGTTCCTGTTTGTGCAGGTTTTTAAGTGAACCATGCAAAACCTAAATTGATCTACCTTCTTGTCAAGAGGATCCATATGTTTCCAGTCATTGGCGTTTAACTGATGGAATTCATCAAACTTCATAGTGGACAACTGCATCATGTCCCAGAACCCCGCCAAATCCTTGGAGCTGGGCCTTGGATGCGCATTGGGATTCAGGTTTTCTCCACACGGTTCTCTGAACTGGTAGAATTTCTGGGCCATGAGGAGTTGGGCACTGCCCACTGCAGTTGGGATTTTCCCTAGAATGTCCTCGGGCAGGCTGTTCTCCTGCTCTTCCACTCTTCCATGAGGCCCCCCTCTGTCCTGGAGAATCTTTAGAAACCGGTGGCTGTCCCGCTGACACACGGACCTCTGGACGGGCTCCAGAGGGTCCTCCTCAGTGATAGAGTCAACCCAAGGGTTCAGAGGAGGCAGGATGGAGGCATCGAAATCGGTGTCAAAGTCTCTGTCAGCAGCGTAGGCGTGGTAGTGGTTCCCAGAACCCTGGATACTCACTGTGAGTTGCTGGTATCCCAGAACTGTCTGACCATGGGGCTGGGACTTGAATAGTCTTCTATCGGAGTTGAAATCAATTTAATGGCAAGTTGTACTCAACTTGATGGTTCTACTTTGTTAATTTACTTATTTTCTCCCCTTTCTAACCACAAAACCCCAAAATAATGAATGCAAGAAAATTTAGAACATAATACAAAAATATAGAGTAAAAGATGATGGGGGGAAAAATAGAGTTGAACAATAGGGAGAACTTTTCCTTAATACTTCCGGAGAACTCTTGAATTGAATTCTTAAGATGTCACCTGAAATTATGAAGTGTGAAGAAGATTTTTACTTTGAAAATAAGTCAAGAATTCTGAGAGGGTTGGAAAAGGATATATGAAATATTTTTAAGTCAATATTGGCATTTCCTTTTTTTTTTAGAAGCAAGAAGTTCTGACTGTTTTGAGGGTGGATTTTAATGTGAGAGAAGGCTTATTCGTGTTATTATTCTTAGGACATTTTTGTCTTTGGTGTTGTTCAGTATTTTGTAAATATTAGAAAGAGATTACTCCAAATTTTAAAAACTGGTTCTAAGACTGTTTTAGAATAATAAGAAAATAGGATATCTGACTATTTAATATGTACACTGTATGGATGAGAAGTAAAGAATCCACACTATATCCCTGTTCCTTTAATTGTGAAAATTGACTCTGTTTGATGGCTCTAACCAGTTATTGTCAATTCTATCTCATGGTGATCCATGTGTGTCAGAAAGAACTATAGGGTGCTCTACAGCATTTCAAGTAGTTTTTGGAAATAGGTCACAAGACCTTTTCTCCAAAGAGTCTCTGTATAGAACAGAACTTTCATCTTTTTTATTACCAATCAAGCATTTTAACCATTTCTACCAACCCAGCAACAACAGCATAACTCTTTGATTTAATAATTACCTTGCTATACAGGTTGGGAAGCAGGTGTGGCATCCACTTCCTAAACCACATGCCTCTGAAAACTCTATGAACTCAGAGTAATGATGATAATTATAGAAAGGCTTCAGGCATTTTGGTCATAGGGTCGCTATAAGTCGTGCTCAACTCAGAGCAACAAACAACAACAAGGATACTTCGTTGATGTTAGAATCCACTGGCTGCTCCATAGGGGAAAGATGGACAATCTCATCCCATGTGATCTACTATTTCTGAAAACCCACTAGAGATTCAGCTATGAGTTGGTTCTGATTCCACAGCACACAACAATCTTCTTGATAAGATTATTACAAAGCCTTATTTTCTCTTTTCTGAATCCTAAGCCACATAAAATGTAATAGCTTGTTTTAAGTTCAAATGTATATTAATTCAATATGGTTCTGCAACAGTGAAACATTACTATAATAGACTTCATATTTCTATTTTTACTTTACATGTAGTAATATCTGTCCTAGAGGGATATAATATCAAAGCAGTCATGCTTGTATCTTCAATTTAAGTTTGGGGGCCAGCTTTAAATATCTAGCAATAAAATGGAAATGTTTTCATTTCCAATATGAATTCTTGACAGTCCCATTTAATGCATAACTGCTAATGCAACCTTAAAGAAGAACTAAATGTTGGTAGCTTTAAAAAAGTACTTGCAGATAATGACCACAAGTTCTTTTAAAAGGAAGCAATCAATAATAATTTTATCAGACTAGTGACTCCAGCACATGCCTATTGATTGATTTCAGGCACCATATATAAGCACTATCCTTTGTAATAAAGATACCATTACATTAAGATTTGATGCTAACATGATGATTCTTTGATAATTTCTTCCCTTTCTATGTGAAGGCAATGGGAAAATAAGTATTCATTAACAATCAATCAGTAAAAAATCCTAAACCTAAAATGGGCTCAATGCTGGGCTTATATATTAAGACACGATGTGGAATTTTAAAGAATAACCCAACAAATGAAGAAATCATAATTTAGCAAGGCAAATACTAATATCTGTGAGTAATTGCTATCATTAATGAGTACCAACTATTGACTGAGTACTTTACAAAGTGTATAACAGATTTAAAAAGAAAATTTCTCGAGTGCAAATCCAGGCCCTTTTATGAAATAGATATTCAGTGTAAATAAACCACTTCATCTTTCTAAGGAAGTTAATTTCTTCATATATTATTAAGTGATTTAAATATATGGTCACTAGAGTATTGAATGCTCCATGGACTGTCAAACAAACAAACAGATATATCTTGGAGAAAACACAAACAGAATGCTTCTTAGAGGCAAGGATGACAAAGCTTCTTCTCAAATATTTTGGCATGTTACTAAGCGGTTATTTTGAGGATATCATGCTTGGAAAAGCGGATGGTCAATGAAAGAGAAGAAGTCCCTCAATGAGATGGATTGTGCCAACAGCAATGGACTCAAGTGTGTTAAAAATGATGGGGATGACACAGATGAGGGCAAGGTTCGGATCTGTTGTTCTTAGGTCTCTATGAGTTACACTTAACTCGACAGCATCTAACAACAATAACATCAGCTTATAAATGAAGAAAGCAAAAGGTTATAAAAATACAGGAAATAAAGGAAAGACCAAAAAGGTTGCTATAAGAGACTTTGAAACTTGTTCTTAAATATTAAAAGCTAAAATAAATGGTAGATATTATAAGAGAGCTGAGTAAGTTTTAAAGGACAGCTTGACCAAACAAAGTGCTATGACTAAATACACAAAGATGCAGAATTATTAAAAAAAGAAGAAGAACATGGTTGACATTTTTCAAACTGAAACAATTGAGATATAAGAGCCTTGAGTTACAATATTAAAAGACCCTATCAACAAAATATTGAATGACACAGAAAACATCAAAAGAAGAGAGAAAGAATATACAGTTATTGTACCAAAAGTAGATGATTGCCAAGAGACCCTTTCAGGAAGCAGCATATGACTAAAGATACTGGCAAAAAAATAAGACTCCAGAAATAGATGAAATATCCACAGATGTATTTGAACAAATGGAAGCATGCCTAGATGTGCTCACTTATCTACGCCAAGAAATATAGAATAAAAACCAATATAGTTACTGTCACAAGCAAATAAAGCCTTGTTGAAGATTATTCAAAAATGACTATGATTGAACCAGTATATGAACAGGGATCTTCAGATATTGAAACTGGATTCAAAAAAGGGATATCATCATTGATGAAGTGAAAGAATCTTGATTGAAAGAATTCTCAAAAATATGTTTACTGGTATTTTATTGACTATTTGAAATTATTTTATTTTGTGGATCATAATAAATTTGGATAATAATTGAGAAGAAGAGAAATTCAGAATACTTAACTGTGCTCATCATGCAAAATCCATAGAGCAAGAAGCAATCATTGGTACAGAATATGGAATTAATGCACGGTTTAAAATCAGGAAAGGTTTGTGTCAAAGTTGTATCCTTCCATCAAACTACTCAATAAATATGCTAAGCTAATATTTTGAGAATCTAGACTGTATGAAGGAGAATATGGCATCAGGATGGAAGAATGATACATCAAAATTTCTGTGATTCAGATGACAAAACCTTGTGTTCTTAAAGGAAGAAAAATAATTTACTGAAGAATATCAAAGCATATAGTTCTCAGTATGGATGACACCTCAGTACCAAGCAAATAAGTCTTCACAATTGCACCAATAGGTGAGATAACGACAAACAGAAAAGGTTGAAGTTGTTGAGGACTTCTCTTTACTCGGATTCACAATCAAGATCCATTGAAGAATAAGGCAATAAATTAAGAGACGTATTGCTTGAGGAAATCTATTGTCAGGGACCTCTTAAAAGTACTAACTAAAGAGCAAAAGTTTCCATTTAAAGCCTAAAGTCCAATTCAGTCATTCTTTTCAATTGTATGCTATCCTTGTGAAAGTTGGGCAATGAATATAGACTAAGACAAAGAATCAATGCCTTTGACTTGTGATAATGACAGTAATATTAAATATATCATAGCCACATATCAAATCTTTGTTGGCAAAAGTGTAGCAAGCATACTCCTAAGACGCAAGCATAGTGACATTTTATGTCACATACTTTTGGCATGTTACAGTGAGAGAGAGAGAGAGAGAGAAAAAGAGAGAGACAGAGAGAGAGAGAGAGAGAATGTGAGAGGATTCTTGGTAGTGGGTCAGTGAACTAGAGAAAAACCATTATTGAGATGAGTTGACACCAAGATGCATTGATAATAATGGGTGACTGGAATGCAAAAGTCGGGAACAAAGAGGAAGATTCAGTAGTTCGAAAACATGGACTCGGTAACAGAAATGGAGCTGGAGAGAGAAT
>NW_006399784.1:11425792-11429965 GCF_000299155.1 Elephantulus edwardii
GTTGTGAGGAGAGACCGGTCCTTAGAGAAAGACATCATGCTTGGGAGGGTGGAGGGACAGCGCAGGAGAGGAAGGCTCTCTATGAGCTGGATTGATTCAGTGACTGGGATAATTGGGATGGGAGTGTCAGCGACAGTGCAATTGGCACAGGACAGAGCGGAGTTTAGGGCTGTTGTACATAGGGTCGCTATGAGTCGCCGGCAACTCGATGGCACATAACAACAACAACAACAACAATTTCAGCTTTCTAAAACCCACTACCAACAATCTTGGCATTAGTAACAAAGTAATCAAAAGGCAAATTGGCTTAGGAGAGTCTGCTCTCAGGGACCTTTCCAGAGTGTTGAAGAGCAAAAATGTCTGTCTAGAGACTAATGTACACCTTATGCAGGTCATGGTCTTCATAATTTCTTGCTATGCCTCTGTACAATGGCTAAAAATGACAGAAGAAAAATCAATGCCTTTCGGTTGTGATGCTGGAAAAGACTACTGAGCATCCCGTGGACTTCCAATAGAACAAACAGGTCTGTCTTGCAGAGGGTGAAAACAAATTGTTTTCTATCGGCAAGGATTTTGAAGCTGTGTCTCACATTCTTTGGGCATGTTTCCACGAGGGACCAGTCCTTGGAGAAGGACATTATTCTTGGAAGGGTAGAAAGACAATACAGGAGATGAAGATCCTCGATGTGATGAATTGACACAGCTAAATGGGATAGTAGCGGAGTAGCACTGTCTCTGACACAGTGAGTTTGGCTCAGGATAAGGCAGGATTCAGATCTATTGTGCATAGGGTAACTGAATTGCAGGCAACAAGACAGAAATAATAACAATAACAACAGTGACATAATCCTTTAAGAACTTTGAAAATTATAATCTCTCTTTCTCCCACAGTATAATTAAACCCTTTGAGGCCAGTATATCATCACTAAGCATGTTTGACACATTGAAAGTACTTAACATATTTGTAAGAAAGAAAAAAGAAAAATATAGTGACTACAGAAGATAGATCTTGACCTAAATTATATGATGTTAAGGGAAGAACTTGCCCACTCAGAAAAATTGATTGCTGTACAATCAAAGCCAACATATAACTGACTTTCAGAGGCTGTATATTGTATGTGAGGAGATTGCTCATCTTTCTCCCTTGGAGCAGCTGGTGGATCCAAACCACCTACCTTTGACTTGGAAGCTCAACTCCTTAGTATCAAGGCTACCATATTTGATAAAACAATAGCAAATAATTATCAAATAAAGTAAATAAATGTCAATATTAGACATGTCTATCTGTAATAATTATTCAACAATTTCCTTCAGATAAGAGAATATGGTGTCCACACAACTTCACATTTTCACTCTTATACTTACACACTAACCCTTCTGCATGTATCTTCCTGTGCTCTCATTCTAATATGAAACTGAAATTCTCTTTAAGTAAGTACTGCATCCATATCCTCATTTTGAATGAGTATCTCTGATCTCAGATCCCCCTCAGGGTTCATAAAAGCTGTAGTGGATACTTTCTTTCCCTTAAACAGCTCTATCAAAATAAGCCATCCTTATAAACTGCCAAAGCTGACACACACCTTCCTGTCCTACTTCCCAGCCCCAGGCTAAAGTAATAAGTCCTGAGGTACAATTGTATGTGATCTATGTGGTGAAAGCAATCACTCCTTGGATCTTATCTTATATCCTTCATTGGATACACTGCTAATGCCACCTTCATTATTTTTCCAACGAAAGGATCAAAACTCTGACTTTTCACTACCGCATTTTCTCCAAATGCAATTACTTCCAAGTTTCACAAATCACAATGATCCTTCCATTTTCTAAATCCACTAACCACAAACACTCAGTAACATATAATATTCCCTCTTTAAATCTTACTGTGTTTATCTCTTTCTCAAGAGTATTTTCAGTAAGCTAGGAGAAGGCAACTCTGAGTTTTATTTCTCCAAAGAATTTGTCAAAAGCTAGGCACAGAGAACATACTTAAAGAGTTCTTGTCAGTTATGGAATGAGACAGCATGTTCAGTGGATGCACTAGATAGAAACATGATTGCTTGGTACAGAGAATTACACTCCTACACACTTCATATTTATCTTGATAAAGAAAAATAAAAGGAATACAGAGATAAAGTCTGAATTACAAGCATAAAAAAGAATTAAAACACATAAAAAATACTAGTTTCAATTTTACCACCCATTTTATTTTTGTTGTCATGTACTATTGAGTCAGAACCAAGTCATAGGTTACCCTCCAGCGGGTTTTCAGAGGCTATAATAGCATGGGAGGAAACTTGCCATATTTCTCCCAAGGAGCAGCTAGTGGATTTGAAGCTTCAGAGAAGGGCCGTCTTTGGGTAAGCAGTGTAACTTCCTGTGGACCACACCAGCAAAGAGCTGAATTAAATAAATTAACTAATCCATCTCGATCGGCATTTCTTAAACTGAAAGCACTGAAGAACAAAATCAAACCTCGAATTGTAATACTTAAGGATGCTTTAGGAAGAATATTTAAAAGTTCCAGAAAGCATCAAATGAAAATGGTAAGAGTATACAGAGTCACTGTACAAAAAGGAATTGGCTGACACAGAAGAATTTCAGAAAACAATGTAAGATCAAGAGCCTGTGGTGATGAAGGAGGAAGTTCAAGTTGATCTGAAGAAACTGGCAAAAAACAAGGCCCCAAAGAATTGAGGGCATAGCAATGGACATATTTCAACAAACAGACACTATCCTGGATGCACTTGCCAATTTGTGCCAAGAAATCTGGAGCACAGTCCCCTGGTTAGCTGACTGGAAGAAATCTATCTTTTCCCGTTCCAAAGAAAGGTGACCCAACAGATTACAGAAAATATTGAACATTACCGTGAATATCATATGCAAGCAAGACCCCCTGAAAATTATCAAAAAATAACTAACTGAAGCAGTACATCACCACAGAACACCAGATGTACAGGCTGGGTTCAGAACAGGCCGTGGTACTAGGGATATTATAGCTAATGTTAGATGGGTCTTGGCTGAAGCAGAGAGTACAGGAGGAATGTCTATCTGTGTTTCATAGACTGTACAAAGGCATTTGACTGTATGGATCATAAAAAACTGGATAACTCAGAAAAGAATGGGAATCCCGGAACACTTGATTGTGCTTATATGAAACCTATACTTGGACCAGAAGGCAGTCAACAGAACAGAGCAACGAAACACAGCAATTCAAAATCAGGAAACATGTACGCCAGGGATGAATCCTATCTCCATACCTTTTCAATCTATATATAGAACAGATAATCCAGGAGGCTGGGCTCAATGAGGAGAAATGTGACCTCAGATTTGGAGGAAGAGTTATGAACAACTTTTGTTGTGCAGATGACACAACCTTGCTTACTGAAACTGAGGACGGCCTAAGGAATTTGCTGCAGAAAGTCAAGGACTGCAGTTTTAAATATAGATTGAAGCTCAACATCAAGAAAATGAAGATTTTCACCTCTGGGCTGACTGGCAACATCGTAATAAATTGTGAAGAGATTGATATTGTTAACAGCTTCAGTTTGCTTGGTTCCACAATCAACATTCTTGGTACCGGTAGCCAGGAAATGAAAAGATGAATTATATAGGGTAAATATGCTGTCACAGATCTCTCCAGAGTACTGATCAATCTGGAGACTAAGGTGTGCATGATCCAGGCCATGATCATCTCAATTACTTGTTATGTATATCAGAAAGCTAGGCTAATGACTAGGGATGATAGAAGGGAATTGATGCCTTTGAGCTGTGGCGCTGGAGATGAGTACTGCATATACCATGGACAGCTAGAAGAACAAACAAGTTTGTCCTGGAAAGGGCAAAAACAGGTCGCTCCTTAGAAGCAAGGATTCTAAAGCTCTATCTGACATACTCTGGATACTTTGAAAGGAGAGCTCAGTCCTTGGAGAAGAGCATCATGCTTGTGAGGGTGGAGGGACAGTGCAAGGAAGAAAGACCCTCAATGAGATGGAATGTCTGAGTCATGGGGTGATGGGAGTAGGTGTATCAGAGACAAAAAGTTTGGCTCAAGATAAAGCAGGGTTAAGCGCTGTCGTTCATAGAGTCAAAAGCAACTCGATGGCACGTAACAACAAAAATAACATCCAATATTACACAGTCAACATGTAGTTATTATCATGGTTTTAGCAA
>NW_006399784.1:11432461-11439915 GCF_000299155.1 Elephantulus edwardii
CAGAGGCAGTGCAGTTGGCGCAGGATAGAGCAGGTTTTAGGGCTGTTGTGCATAGGGTCGCTATGAGTCGTAAACGACTCGAGGGCACATAATAACAAAAACAACAACAACTGGTGTTTAATCGTATATTCCAAAAAGACTACTCTCACATCATTCAGAAAACAAATACTTTAATGAACTCCACAGAAGATTCAAGCGGATTGATCTTAGTTGGATTTTATTCTCTTGAACGAAATCTAATATTGTTTGGACAAGGAGAAAGGCAAAGCAGAGTGTTTTGTATACACAAGGAAGGCAGAGTTCATTTTCCAGACATAGATTGAAACTGGCAGCACAAACTAACTCTGATTTATATGATGCAACTTAAATTATTATCTGGACAGAAGTATAATTGTCAAGCCTGGAGAATACAGGAGGAACTACAGCTTCTTTAAAGGGCCTGGTAGTCTCAAAGCAGTAACTTCACCCTTAAGTTTGTTGTTGTTGTGTATCATAGAGTCAGAACCAACCCATAGCCGACCCTCTGGTGGGTTTTCAGAGGCAGTTATTCCCATATGAGGAGATTGCCTATCCCTCGCCTGTGGAGTGGGTGGTGGCTTGAACTGTGTGCCTTTGGGATTGCAGCACAGCTTCTTATCACTAGGCTCCAGAGCTCCATCTCTTAAGTTTAGATATGAAAATATTTACTGTAGATAAAGGCTTATTGTTGTTCATTGGGCAAATACATGAAGTAAAATATAAACTTTTAGATAGTGACAATCATTTTGGAATTATTTTTTTTTTAAGTGTTCATTTTTTTAAAACCAGTCAAATAAGATTTCGTTTTGGTCAAAGCTCTGAAGGCTGTTTAGAAGATGAGAAAATTCTATTTCCCATCCATTTGCACCCTGTTTTCAGAGTGTAGGCCAGTCACATGCAGAGGCATGGCTACACTCAAGACCTCATTCATCCTCACAAGAATCCAAACTGTTATTATTGGCTATTGTCAAGTTAACTCCAGATTCATGGCAACCCCTTCACGCATAATAAAGGAACAGTTGTCCAGTCTCTCATTCTCTGCATGATCACTTACAATAAAGGTTTTCACTGACTTAATTTTCAGGAGGAGAACACTAGATTTTTCTTATTCCATCTTGGTCTGGAAGCTCTGCTAACTCCTATACAGCACCAACTGGGTCGTGACTGCACTTGAAGCATATTGTCCAGAAATGGAACCCAAGTAGCCCATATGGAAGACAAAAATTCTACCATTGAACTACCATTGCTTTTATATGATAAACATCTCATTTTTGTATGGTTACTCATGATCTAACCGAGATTTCATACCTATTATAATAAAGCTGTATCTTCCCTACAACATCTCTTAGAGCTACAGATGGATTTGAACTACCAGAAATACATAGCCTTTGGGTTAACAGCAAAACTACTCAAGGTCTACATCACCAGAGCTCCTGGTCCTGTAAATCTACATATTGTTTAATGTTTAAGTTGATTTTTTGTAGCCACTGTGTCAATCCATTTTATTGAGCATCTTCCTTTTTTTCACTGAGTCTTCTACTTCACTAAGCATGATGCCCTTCTCCTGGAACTTTCTCCTCTCAGTAGAAGTATTAAGTAAGTGAGATAAAGTCTTGTTATTCTGTCTTCAAAAGAGGATTCTAGCCACAATTTTTCCAAGACAGATTTTTTTGTTCTTCTGGAAGTTTATTATATATTCACTTTTATTTCTAAATATTACTATTTAAAGCTATCAATTCTTCTTTGGTCTTCCTTATCCAATATCCATTTATACAGATGCATTGAAAATACCATAGCTTGGATCAGGTGCACCTTTTCCCTCAAACTAATATACTTGCTTTCTAACATTTTAAAGAGGTACTTTGCATCATGTTTACTCTATACAATATATCAATTGAATTCTTAACTGTTTCCATGACTGTTAATGTGGATACAAGTAAAAGATAATGTTTAATAACTTCAAACTTTTCTCTGTTTTTCATTATTTTGCTTATTTTTCCACTTCTGAAGATCTTTGTGTTCTTTATGTTGAAGCAAATCCATACTGAATGTTTCAGTTTTTTATCTTCCTAAGTAAATGCTTCATGTCCTCGTCTCTCCCAGTAAGCAAGGTGGTGCCATCTGCATATTGCATGTTGTTAATAAGTCTTCTTGCAATCCTGATGTCATCATCTTCTTCAGATAGATTCTTTGCATGTAGATTGAATAAGGATAGAGAAGAGATACAACCTTGGCACACATGATTATGGATTTCCAGCTTCCTTTTAATATTATTGATGAAACTGGCTCAATTCAAACAAATAGATACTTTTTAGAGATAAAAATACTAAGATTTTCCACAAAGTTATATGAAATTCTAAGTCTCATGGCCTAGTGCAGAGAAGCTGTGCTGCAATCCTGAAGACACACTGTTCAAGATTACAAGTTACAGGGGAGCTCTGGTGGCCTAGTGGCAAGAAGCTGCACTGCAATCCCAGAGGAACACAGTTTGAATCCACCACACGCTCTGCCAGAGAAGGAGGCGCAATATCCTCCTGTACCAGTCAGATCTGATTTGACGGTACACGCACACACACACACACACACACACACACACAAAAAAAAAAGATTACAAGTTACTGTGCAGGAGAAGGATAGGCAATCTCTTCCCATGTGATTAACTGCCTCTGAAAACCCACCACAGGGTCAGCTATGTGTCGATTCCAACTTTACAGAACAATAACAATGGCACTAATGACACTGTCATCAGAAAGTGAAGAATAAAAATTATCATTCGTCTAAATTTCATTAGAAAAAAAATTATTAACACTCTTTTCAACCTTTTAGCTCCTACCTGGAAGAGGAGAATAAGAATGAAACTTTATTGTATAATGTATTTTTTCAAGTATCTAAAATTTAAAAAAATAATTATTTAAAAATATAATCAAGTTTGGTCATTTTAAAAGTTAACTGTAAAAGAGGGAGAGTAACATGAAAACAGCCACATGTGATCTTTACTAACTTCACAAGGGCAAAATGCCTCCACCATCAGCATTCTCAACACAAAACCAATTCCCATGAGGTTGACATTCCAACACCAATACCACTGCTCTTAGGGGTCCAAAATCTGTTGTAATAGCTACATAGACCACAAAGAATCATATTCATGATCATGGGATTTATTAGAGAAGTTAGCAAGTTATAACTCAAGTGAGCAACAAGTTGGCAATGGGATATGATGCTCTACTTGGTCTAGAATCTGTTGCAACAGCTATACAGATCTCACAAACCATATTCAAAAGTATAGAATTTATTAGAGAAGTTAGCAGTTTACATCTCATGCTGGCAACAGGACAATGTGTACAGTAAGGACATCTTAAATGTTTTTTCAGGCCCTTTGGCTTTCAGCCTTACAACTTTAGGCCAGTGATACAAAGTTCTCTTAGTCTTACTACATACGGTGTTTTCCCTTCAATCCTCCAACAAGCATGGGCGAAGGCTAGTTGCTTTGACTCTGGATCTGTGTAGTCCCAGGTCAGCTCTATCTCAGGTCATATCTCTGTTTCTCTTTCTGAAGCTACTATTGTTCCCCTGAAGGCCCTTATCTGGCTGGTGCAAGAATCTCTGACATCATAGGACACACGCTGCATTCTGTGCTTCATTCTTGCTGGTAATGAAATTCCCAGATTCTGGCCTCTAAAAATGCTGTTGTTAAGTGCCATCAGGTCGAAGGTGACTCATAGCGACCCTATGAAGGAGAGTCGTCAACACTTGTGAGTCTCTCATCCTTTCTCCAGGTTCATAGGGTTTCCGGAGGCAAGCTATTACGGAAGTGGATGCAAATGGTCAAACAAGTCAATCTCATTTTGGATAGACTGTTGTTGTTACGTGCCACTGAATCACCTGAAACTCACAATGACTCTATGTACAATAGCTCTGAACACCACTTTATCCTAAGATAAGTTTGACTGACGCCAACACACCTACCCTATTTCCCCAGTCACTGAGTCAATCCATCTTATCTGGGATCTTCCTCTTCTGAGCTGTCTCTCTAACTTTCTGAGCATGATATTCTTGTCTAAAAACTGATCCCTCCTGTGGATAGGCTAACAAACTCTATTTTCTGCCTAGCCATGCATCAACTGCTTAGAAAAGCCATTTTTTAATAGCACGTGCATTAAACCACAAACTTACAAGAACAAAAATCACAACAACAACAACAAAACAGAATAAAAATATCTGGTAAACTATATTTTCTCCTAGATAGCAATGTTTTGTTCATGGGGCTACATCATCTGAAGTTAAGGATCTTTTCTGTTACGAGCAAGGAAAATGGTGGAGAAGAATTAATAATAAAAATAAAATTCCTGAATCTCCAGAACTCTGTTTTTTCGGTCTGTTACTTATTTATTTTCCCTACTGGGTATTCCTAAAAGATCATTAGTGACACATCTGTTAGAACACAGGTAAAACCTTAGAGTTACTGATTTTTACGCCTAAGACCCTAGAAGTGAAGATTATCATGATCATCAAATTAATAATTCAAAAGTCTATGCTAAAGATGAAATGTCAAAAAATTTAAAATATTCAACTATGATTTCAACATAAAAGAAAATCTTTCCCAAAAGAGCAATAGTAGAGATGAAAGTTGTGAATATTTAAATTTTTTTAGAACTATGGCAAAGATGAAAGAAAAGCAATTCAAATTTTAATACAAGAAAGAGAACTGCAAGGATGAAATAGTAATCACTAATCAGAATCTCAAAAATCAAACAAATCTCCTTATTATTTATGTCATTGCTCATACTTTCCTACCTGTCTGTTCTCATTCTGTTGTTTAATCTTTTATACGAAAGTCATTTTATCATCATTTAAAAATGTATTTTATCTATTCCAATGATTGTTTTTGATGTATAAAAATTTACAAATGTTTTAAATTATCTTCTAATGCTCAGGAAAAGATAAATATCATGTATTTACTTAAATGTTAAGTTAAAAATTCACTGTCCTCAACGTCAACTCCAATGTTTAATTCTACACCAGGTTTCCAAAGCTGTAATTCTTGAATGCCAACTCTTTCATATTTCCGTGCAGAACTGCTAGTGGATCCGAACCTCCTGTTATGTCAACAGCCCAGCAGGGAACTGAATATGTGCCCAACACTCTTTCTTGTTGTGGTTGTTGCTAGCTATCATCAAGTCAAATATAACTCACATATCAACAACAGATCTGAAACCTAACCCTCTCCTGTGATCCTGTGCCATCCACCAAATCGCTGTCCTGCTGTTAATCCATCTTGTTCTTAAGTGTTATCGTCATCAGAGATCAATAATCTCAGAATGTCTTTATAAGTATTTATCCAGCCAAACATTAAGTGTTTTATAATCAATTTTCATTGCATTCTATTAGTATAAATATTTTTGAAGTCAGAGTGTCATTAAGAAAGTTGAAATTGTATCTATATTCTAATTTTCATTTTCCTAAACAAGAAGAACTAAAGTCAACTACAAAGCTATCTAAAATAAATAATAAAGAAAATGGAAGGGGCAAATTATCTTAAGAAATAGCAAATAAGAATTTCCTGTATTATACAAAGTAATCAGTTATCAAACTATTTGTTGACTAGTGCAAATAAAAAATAAATCTAAGTACATCGCTACTAGCTGTTAGAAGCCTAAAATAAAGAATATCTGAAACACTTCAGAGAGTAAAGAATAAATGCACAGAGAAACAATAGCAACAAAAAACTTAACAGCAAATTTCACAGTAGAAGATAAGTATGTAATTCTTTCCTAGTCTTAAGGAAATCTAGTTTTAATTCTCAAAATCAATATACCTAAGCAAGCCTCCATCACATAAAAGAGTAAAATCAAAACTTTCTCAAGCATCCATAAGCTCGGAAGCTTACTTTCAGAGTTCTCTTCCTTCTTTCAAAAATGAAGTCACTCTTGTAGGACATGTACTGGGAAAAACAGAGTAGAACAAAAGGAAAAGAAATCCATGGAATTCAGGAGTTAAGCCTCTAACTCAGAAGAGTGAAAGAAAGTCCCAGATAAATTAGGATGAAGTAAACTGAGAGAGGACAGATTTCAGATTGCAGCAGACGAACAGAAAGTGGTTTGGTCTCAGGCACAAAATGGAGGAATAGATTATACAAAGAAAAAATTGAAATCAGTATAGGATAAAATCACTGGAAAACAATAAAATGACTAGAAACAGCAAGGTGTTTGTTTGTTTGTTTGTTTTTTAATGCAGTGCAGACAGGGAGAAGTGGCATAAATATGAATGAGTCCAAATTGGAATGTTGTTTGTTATTTATCACTGAGTGAGAACCAACTCATAGCTGATACTCTAAGTAGGTTCTCAGAGGCAGTAAATTTACGAAATAGAAGATTGCCATCCTTCTCCAGAGGAGCAGCTGGTGGGATTGGAATATAACTGAACTTAAAGGGAAATGCAGCGCTTTCTATGTTTAACAGCTTTAATCACTAAGGAGGTGTGGATCAGAACGAATAAAAGCAGGACAGTAAGTAAGTAGGCAAGATGGAAAGCAGGAGTTGAAGGAACAAGGACGGATGAAAGAAATGAAGCAAGCAAGGAACTGAAGAGAAAGGGAGGAATGTTGTTAACAACATTGTTTTATTATAAATTATATTGTAAATGATAAAGGATAATGAATTTAAATCAAACAAAGAAATGAAAATACAGGCTACAAAGGGAAACACTGAAACACAATATAGTGGCTTCTCAAATGTCAGTTGCACGGGAGATTCCAAGACTAATCTGTTTAGAGGAAATAGAGGTTGGAATATTGACTTTAGAAAGGCTGTGTTGTCATGTGCCTTCAAATCAGCTCTGACTTATTAAGTCTCCATAATAGAGTAGAATTGGCCCAGTGTGTTTCCTAAACTGTAATGTTCATGTAAGATTACTACTACATCTTTTTTTGCCAATGTATGGAGCCTCTGGTGTGTCTCAACTTCTGATATTTCAATTAGCAGCCATGTAAGCTTAACTACTGAACTACAAAAAATTCTTTTGCAAAGACTGTTGCTGTTATGCGCAGTACAATCTGAAATAACTCATAACTGACACCCTAGCAGATTTTCAGAGGCACTAAATTGCATAGAAGGAAACAGTCTGTCTTATTTTCACAGAGCAGCTGATGGATTTGAACCACCTGCCATTCAGTTGACAGCACAGGTCCTTACTCATGAGAGCACAAGCACCTTCATTGGAACACTTGTTGCTGTTGTTATGTGCCACTGAGTGAACAATAACTCACTCATAACAACAGTATGAACAATGGTTCTGCACCTTGCCTTGCCTTGAGCCAACCCACCAGTCTCTGACACACTTGACCTATTGCCATAGTCACTGTTTTAATGCATCTTATCCAGGGTATGGATTATAGTTGATGGAGCTACAGGGTTGGTCGTTATAGTTAATTATTATGC
>NW_006399784.1:11444025-11446423 GCF_000299155.1 Elephantulus edwardii
CTGTGTACCTGGAAGACGCCTCCTTTTGCTGTTATCCGAGGTGACCTTGCCCAGTGAGGCTTCCTCCCTCCCTCTCAAGTGCGGTGGTATCACTTGTTGTTTATGGTGCTGTAGTCATTGTTTTCACTCTCCTCTGTTTTTAAGCACATTGGAGGGAAAGAAAATCAAGCTAATTTTTTTTTTAATTAAATTTAAAGTGAGTACAGAAAATTTTTTTACTGCACTTCTGCTTGTTATAAATTTTTGTGTCAACCCTGGTAAATAGGTTCTGTTCACCAAATGGTGCATTGTTAAAATGATTTTAAAATGATGCCTAGAATATTATAGAAGAAATTTTGATGAAATATATCTAATAAAATATCTTGAAAGTTAAAATATCTTTCAATTTGTATATTCATGGGAAAATTATTGTGGTAAAAATGCATTTCAAACTCTTATACTTAAATTCACATTAAGTTCAAATAGATAAGGATTCATGCATCTCTCTGATAACTGATGATAAATACACAGTGGATGGCAAGTACCATAAGGCTGGCTCAAAGTACTTAATGTGGCAATAGTTTAATATTTTATTTCACATCCCAGTCCATATTTTACTCAAGGTAGAGCACATTATTGGTCTTTAAGACTGAGAATTAAAATATATATTAGTTAAGAAATCCATGAGCATCTGAGATTGTTTATTGCATATGGATTGCCATCTTAATTTTAATATTCTATATGGTAATATTTATGGACTGTTACACTGAATTATTTTCAAAGCAATATCCAAAAGTTAAGTCATAATAATAATAATGTGTTACTTGATTTAATATATGCTAAAAATTATGCAAAAATAGCAGCCCATTTGAACAATATTACTGCTGTGGCACAAAGCAAAATAAAATCAAATCCTTTCTCTATCCCTTTGGGCTCCATTCTATCATCCTCTTTTATTGATCTGAGATCTCAGCAACACAAAAGCACAGTTTATAAGAGCACATTCGAGAAGCAAGTGTCTTGCATAATTTTACATTCCTTTGCCTGTAACACAGGTTAAATATAATTTTATTTTCTAGGTAAACTCCCTGTTTGCTTTTAACTCCATAGGAATATTTACTTAACTTGATAGAATTTCAAACCAACAATGGTAAAAAAACCGAATTTTTCAAAACATGTGTGATGACCACTTAACCCTAAGAGGAAGAAAAAAATTAAATTCTTTCTTTAGTATTTATACCAAAATAATTCCAGCAAGATTTATCTCGAACAATTAAACCGTTACAGCTTGAGTACTAGATAGAAGTATAGGCAGTATCTTTTCTTTCGATAATTTTTAATGGGTAAGGATTTCTTGAGAAAGGTACAAAAATCCAAAGGTAAGTGGTTTCTAAATTTGATGGAACAAAATTTAAGAATATGTAGACAGGGAGCTCTGGTGACATAGTGGCAAGAAGCTGTACTGCAGTTCCAGAGGTGTGTGATTCAAATCCACCAGAAGCTCTGTTGGAGAAGGAGGGGCAATCTCCTCCTGTACCTGTCAGATCCAATTTGATGGTACACACACAAAATAATAATAATAATAATAATAATAATAAAGAATATGTAGACAAAAATATTCACAGTAAACCAAAACGAAAATAGTAATGGTAAAATAGCTGTAACACATATGTGTGTGTATCAGTAAATGCATACAAATATCAGTAAATAATCAGTCCATGGTCCAGGAGGAAAATGGTCAAAGTTATGAACAAACATAAATACATGCAGATGCACACACACAATGTACATGCACACAAAAATTGGACAATAATTTTGCAACAGATACTGGTGATTATTATGCAATACACTTGATGCCAAATATGTCATCCATATGTTTACAACTTTAAAAATGGGAAAATAAAGAAATGCTTAACAGTTGCTCAAAATTTGTAATTGGAAGTTTAACACATTGCCACAAATGATAGCTATAGCGAAAAAAAAATGTGTTTCTAAGGGCAGTGGTCAATCTAAAAGTGTGCAGCAACGAGTTAAGGGTGCCCTCGTGGCCTAGAGGTAAGAAGCTATGCTGCAATCCCAAAGACAAGTGGTTTGAATCCATCAGCTTCTCCTCTGGAGAAGAACGGGCAATCTCCTCTAGTGCAATTATCTGCCTTTGAAATCATGCTTGAGTGTCAGCTTTGCGTTGGTTCCAAGTAAACAGGACACAGCAATAATAAACCACAAAGTTAAAGAATGAGACATAAGTGGCAGAGCTTTATAAATTTCAGTAATGTGAGCTCATTAAAGTTAGCAGAAACTGTCACACTCACACATACTAGGTTGTTGTTGTTGTTGTTATGTGCCGTCGAGTCGTTTCCGACTCATAGCGACCCTATGCACAACAGCCCTAAACCCTGCTCTATCCTGCGCCAACCGC
>NW_006399784.1:11448225-11448952 GCF_000299155.1 Elephantulus edwardii
ATAATGATTATTGATATGATTTTATTATTTTAGCTACATGATTATGAATTCGTTGTAGAGTTGAGTAGTATGCTATGATTTTGTTTTCTTCAAAAGGAAAAAGAAAAGATAACCAGTAAGATATATATAGATATGTAAAGAGGGAAAGGGAAAGGACAGGGGAGCTGAGAGTGAGAAGACTGGGAAACCATAGTGTTGAAGAGTTTGATGCTGGGGTGGGGGAAGGAGCTGGGGGGAAAATCAACAACAATTTTTTAAGGAAAAAGAAAGCAACTATATTTTTCCTGAATACTTGAAATTTCAAGTCATATTATATGGCTTTTTCAAGTGACAGAGTTGAAGCTCCATATCACATATTTTGACATGTCTCCAGGAGGGACCACTCTTTGAAGAACGATATCATGCTTGGAAGGGTAGAGAGTTTATGTAGATGAGGAAGATAATGAATGAGATTGGAAAGAACAGAATTCATAGAAAAAGATATAATATATATAAGTAACTACTTGGAAATACTTGAAAGGTATATAATAAAAGGATGAAATATGAAATGTCAAATATTCAGGAAAGCAAAATAGCTAAATAGCTGTTGGGACTTTTTTTCTTTTGAGGAAAACAAAATCATAGCACATTACTCAACTCTGCAGTGAGGTAATACTCAAGCAGCTATATTCATGTCAATAATACCATTTTCATCTTTTATCGTAAACTTTACTTATAGAAAAAAAAA
>NW_006399784.1:11454502-11467880 GCF_000299155.1 Elephantulus edwardii
ATTACCCCAGTCACCGAATCAATCCATCTCATAGAGGGTCTTCCCCTCCTGCGTTGTCCCTGAACCCTCCCAAGCATGATGTCCCTCTCCAAGGACCCGTCCCTCGATCATAAATTATCATGATTCTTTGGTCACTTAGTAAATTCTTAAAACCAACTTCTTCTAGCTCAATCATTTCAGTACTGGGATTCTAGTCTATAACCATGCTTAGGTGCATAATTTAAAAGGAAAAGTAGTAATGACAATACCATAAGGGCAGTCTAAAAAGAATAACATTCTATGCAATACACACACACACACCCCAGAAAAGAATGTATATTAAACTACTATTTCTAGAAACCAGAGAAAATGGTTATGTAAAAACAATGGGAAGAAGACTTCTTGTTTAGCATGGATCCCTATAAATGTTTTGAAATTTACTATAAGCTTGACTCATTTTTATAATAATTCTAAAATATTGTAGTTTCAAAACAACTGGAGCAACACATCAACAGAGAACTGCCAGAAGTGCAGGCTGGGTTTAGAAGGGGCATGGTATTGGGGATATTGTCGCTAATGTTAGATGGATCTTGGTTGAAAGCAGGGAGTACCAGAGAAATGTCTATCTGTATTTCATTGATTATGCAAAGGCATTTGAATGTGTGGATCACAACAAACTGTGGCTGACTCTGAGAAGAATGGGAATTCCAGAACACTTGATTGTGTTAATGCAAAACCTATACTAGGACCAGGAGGCCGTGGTCAGAACAGAGCAAGGAAACACTGCACAGTTCAAAATAGGGAAGAGTGTACACTAGGGATATGCCCTACCCGCAGAACAGATTATCCAGCAGGCTGGTCTGTATGAAGAGAAGTGCAGCATCAGGATTGGAGGAAGACAACACTTTGCATTATGCAGATGATTCCTACTTGCTTAAACTGAGGAGGACCTGAAGTGCTTGCTGCAGAAGGTCAAGGACAGCAGCCTTCAATATGGATTGAGGCTCAATATCAAGAAGACAAAGATTCTCACCACTGGGCCAATTAGTAGCATCAGGATGGATGGTGAGAAGATTGAGATTGTTAACAGCTTTAGTTTGCTTGGCTCCACATTCAACACTCTTGGCACCAGCAGCCAGGAAATTAAGAGTGCTCTTAGGGACCTTCATAAAGTACTGCAGAGCAATGGTGTCACTCTGGAGACTAAGGTGCTCCTGAGATAGGTTTTTGCAATCACTTGCTATGCATCAGAAAGCCGGACAATGACTAGGAAGGATAGAAGGATAATTGATGCTTTTGAGCTATCATGTTGGAGAAGAGTATTGAATATACTATGGACTGCTAGGAAAATGAACAGATTCATCCTGGAGAGGGTGAAATCAGGCTGCTCTTTGGCGGAAAAGATTCTGAAGCTTCGTTACTTTGGACTGTTGTAAGGAGGGACCAGTCCTTGAAGAGGGACGTCATGCTTGGGAGGGTGGAGGGACAGTGCAAGAGAGGAAGACCCTCTATGAGGTGGAGTGATTCATTGACTGGGGTAATTGGGGTAGGTGTGTCAGAGATAGTGATATTGGCACAGGATAGAGTACGGTTTAGGTCTGTTGTGCATATGGTCGAAATGTGTTGCAGGTGACTCGATGGCACATAACAACAACAAGTGTTCATTTAGTTTGATATTATATTAATGAAGCTTGTTATTTTGGAAATTGTGCAATAAGAATGTTAACTAACTTCTTTTCAGTGGACCAATGCACCTGAATGCATGAAGCTAAGAATTTGTGGCTAACATGTGTTCATATTGAATATATATTAAAATTATCTTGGTTACTCAATATATTATATTGATCAGCTATTATTCTCTAATCCTAAAACATTATGAGACAGATAATATAATTATCCCCTTTTATAAAGGAAACAGTACAGATAGGTTGTACAATGTCACACAAATAGTAAATTTTAGAGCTCATCTAGTCCATTTTGAGGGTATATGGGTGATGCAAACTACTTATTATTGACTACTAACCTAAAGATTGGCAGTTCGAACTCATTAGGTAGCAGCTTGCAAGAAAGAAAAGCTTGTGATCTTCTGTAAAGATTACAGCAGATGAAACTCAAGGAAGTTGTTCTGCTCTGTAATTCATGGAGTGCTGTGAGTCCAAATAAATTCAAGGGCAATACAGGTTGATGTTTTCTTCTATCTATTCTAATAAACTACATTGTCACCTGAAATTTAGAAGGAAAAACAAACAAAACCCTTTGACTTAATATCTAGAAAGTGTGTTTCCTAAAAGAAACCTCCTCCATAATTTTTAAGTACCTCAGAGCATGTCACTTAAATTTTTTGTTCTCCACTAGAAATGAGTATAATTATAAAGTCATTATCCTATAAAACTTGCTGAGAGATGCAATGAGCAAAAAACTGAATGATCCAGGAAGCATCAAAAGAAGATAGATAGAATACACATTATTATTGCACCAAAAATAATTGTCACTCAAAAATTTCAGGAAATACCATGTGAAGGTGAGGTAGGATAATTTAAAAAGTTGTTCAAACTGTATTGAAGGCACTGGCAAAACATAAGGCTCCAAGAATTTATAGAACATCAATTCATACGTTTCAACTAGCAGATGCAACCCTGGATGTAATCACCAGTGTATGCCGGGAAATTTAGAGGACAGCTGCCTGGCTGACTAGAAAATATCCAAATTTGTTACCATACCCAAGAAAGGTGAGCCAATAAAATGTGTACATTATTAAGTAATGTCATGTAAGCAAAATATTTCTGAAGGTCATCCAAAAATTTCTAGAACATTGACAGGGAACTGCTAGAAGTTCAAGCTGAGTTTGGAAAAGTCAGTGGTACCAGGAATGTCATTTCTGATGTCAGATGGATCCTGAATGAAAGCATAGAATACCAGAAAAATGTCTGTTGTGTTTTCTTGACTAAACAAAGACATTTAATCACGTGGATCATAATACACTAAAGCTAACATTGAGAAAAATGGAAATCCAGAATACTAAATTATGTGTATACAAAATCTATATCTGGTCCAAGAAATTGTTATACAAGTGGAGCAAAGGTTTTAAATCAGGAAGGATGTGCATCAGGATGTAGCTTTTCTCCATATATATTTACTTTGTATGCTGAGCAAATAAATCATCAAGCTTGATTCTGTGAAGAGGAATGTGGCATAAAGATCAAAGGAAGTCTCATTAAAAAAACCTATGTTATGCAGATCACACAGCTTTTCTTGTTGAAAATGAGGAAAACTTGAAATGTCTGCTGCAGAAGATCAAGGACTACAGCCTTCAATATAGATTGCATCTCAACATCAAAAGAACAATGCCATCAAAAGAACGGTGCCAATAGGCAACATCATGATAGATAGAAAAAGGATTGATGTTGTTAATAATTATATCCTGCTGGGATCAACAACCAACACCCTTGTACCAACAGTCAGGAGAGCAGTAAACATACCGAATTGAGCAAGTCACCTCTCAGGGACCTCTCCAAAGTACTGAAGAGCAATGATATCAGTCTGAAGACTAAAATACACCTGGCCTTCTCAATCATTTGCTAAGCATCTGAGAGATGGACAATGAATATGGATAATAGAAGAAGATTTGATGTCTTTGAGTTTTAGTGTTGGGGAAGAGCACTGACTATACAATGGACTGTTAAAAGAACAAAAATTAGGTCTCCAAAAATCTGCAGGGAGTGTGCTTCTTGGAGGAAAAGATGATGAAGCTTTGTCTCTCATACTTCAGGTTGCTCTGAGAGGCTATTCTTGAGAAAAAGATATCATGCTTGGACAGGTGTTAAGTCATCCAAAGAAAAGAAGATCTTGACATAGTCACTGCAGCAATGGGCTCAAATGTGTCAGAGATGATAAAGAAGACAGAATAGGACAGGGTTCATGTATGTTTGTAGTATGTTTTCTATGAGTTTTATTTGACTCAACAGTACCTAACAACAACAAAAAATAAAACTTACACAGCTATGTTGATTATCAAGCATATATATGACCATTAAAACCTAGAAGGTTTGAACTTTACATAAATATAAAGTTACACAATACATTATCTTTCTGAAGGAATAATTTACAATTTATTCTTCTCATGGTGATTAATTCACAGAAAGGAACTCCTATGAAGGGATTACTTGAACCCATTGTAGAATTGGTGACATGCTACTGATATGACCCATTGCACTGGGAAAAATTGCTACAAAGAACCTCTCTCAAGTGCTTAAGAGTGAGGAAATAAGTTTAAAAACCAAGGTGCACCTGACTCCAGGAATTTTCACTTACATCATATGTGAACGTAGAATATGAACAAAATATGGTTAGATTTTTGTCTCACATACTTTGCACATGTTATCAAGAGCCAGTCCCTCCAAAAGGATATCATGCTTGGAAAACTGTGGAGAGTCAGCAAAGAAAATGATGATCCTTAATAAGATCAATTGACACAGTGAATACAACAATGGGTGTAAAAACAATAGAGTCTGTGAGGATAGAAGAAGACTAGGCATGATTTTGTTCTGTTGTACATAAGCTACCATAAGTTGAAGTTGGCTAGCTGACACCTAACAGGAACAATAATAAATCAGAAATTTATGTTTGCATTTGGTGCTCCAAGAATATCATGTCCGAAGAAGAAACTAAGCCTTAAACTGCAAGAATAAGAAACATACTGGCATCAATAATATGCTAATTATCCTTGGAGGCAAGGATTCTGAGGCTCCGTCTAACATACTTTGGACATGTTGTGAGGAGAGACCGGTCCTTGGAGAAGGACATCATGCTTGGGAGGGTGGAGGGACAGCGCAGGAGAGGAAGGCCCTCTATGAGGTGGATTGATTCAATGACTGGGATAATCGGGATGGGAGTGTCAGAGACAGTGTGATTGGCACAGGACAGAGCAGAGTTTAGGGTTGTTGTACATAGGGTCGCTATGAGTCACACGCGACTCGACAGCACACAACAACAATAGCAATACTGAAACCAGATACAACAGATTCCAAAACCTGTTTCTTAACTACTTTTCACTTAAAATAACTAAAATTTAGTTAATTAAATAAAATGAAAAATTAGAAATCTATAACATACACAGATAGACAAAGTGTTATCATAATTATCTTTGAAAGATCTATTGGGAATAACAGTGTCACCTCATTCACCATTCTAAAATGTAAGTGATATGCAACAAAGGAAAAGGCATAGCACTTCTCAAGTTTCAGCACTTCCATTTTTAAAGAATTATTCTCATATGTTAATGTATTGAATATGACTTTACATGATCTGTGTGATTTATTTCATTACTCTACTTGAACACCAAAATATACAAACTTTAAATTTAAACTCACTGTCAACAAGTCTGTTCCAATCTCAACAAGAATAGACTACCTATCCTTCTCCCTCAGAACTATTGATGGATTTAAACCAACTGAGATGGTTTGGAATTAAATTAGCCCTTGGATTAGCAGTATAACTCTTTATGGGCAGTGAGTTGTTATTATGTGCCACAGAGTTGAGTATCCCTCATAGTGACCCCTTGAACAAAATATTTGAACCCTGTTCTATCCTGTGCCATCATCACACTTCCAGACACAAAAGAGCACATCGCGGCAGTCACTATGTCAATGAAACTGGTTGAGCATCTTCTTCTCCTTCGTTGACCCACTACCCTTTCCAGCATCATGTCCTTCTCCAAGGAATATCCCTGCTAACAACATGTAGAAAGTATGTGCGGTGAAGCTTCATCATTTTTTACCCCAAAGAGCACTCCAGCTGCACCATATCTAAGATATATCTGTTTGTTCTCTTGGCTGTCCACTGAAATGTTCAGTGCTATTTTCCAACACCAGAGCTCAAAGGTGTCAATTCTTTTTCTGTCATCCTTATTCATTGTTCAGCTCCCAGATGCATAGCACATGATCAGAAAGACTATGGCCTGAATCAGATGGCTATGCCAACAGATTATTTCAGATGGATAAACAGGTCATAGATATTGCAAGAAATAGATGGATATCTGAGATTTTACATATTATACAAATATTATGGAACAAAATGTGCATGAAAGACTTACTGTTAAAAAAATCCCCATATACTTTTACTGAAATCACAATAAATTTTTAGAAAGAAACTAACAAAAGTATTTTTCAACTAACATAAGTACTTTTCATCCTATTCTTTTCTAAAAATATTTATGTCAGTTTTCCAAAGATTCCAACACAGAAATTAATAATTTTAAAATTTAGCTAATTTTTGTGCACATATATGCAACAAACTAATATTTTACAAATATTCTGTATCTTCCAAACAATTCTAAAAAGCACTGTTCCTTTTTATGTAACAGAAAACAAAGGTTTAGAATGCTAAAACAACCTGTCTTAGACATAGGTCTAATAGGACTATAGGTTGATTCCAAATGCTGATTCTTAAACAATGCTATTCTATCTCCCTAGATACTGGAGCAAAAAATTGCGAAGAATTAATGTTTTTCTTTGTGTAGTCATCATTAAATTAATACAATTTTACAAGTACATGCTCTGAAATATGAAGATGAGGATTTTATGATCTTCTTCTGAAAAAGACAAAGAATACACTGCTTTCTGACATCCCCTCTGAATTGTTGCATATGCTCCTAAAATTACCTCTCTTTGTGGATTGTTTTATCCAATTCATGGCCTTCTTTAAATTATTTCCTATGCATCTGAAAGTTGGACAATGAACAAGGATGATGGGAAAATGTACCCATTTGAGTTGTGGTGCTGGACAAGAGTAATGAGTATCCCAGGGACTGCCAAAAGAAAAAGTAATTCTGTCTGGGAGGAGATGCAAACAAGGTATTTCTCAGAGACAAGGATGGTGAAACTCTCTCACACACTTTGGGCCTTTATTTAGGAAGGACCAGTCATTCTGGGAAAGATAGCTGGTCAGAGAAAGAGAGGAAGGCCCTCAAATAGGCTCAAGCATATCAGAGACTTTGTAGATGGTGCAGGATTGCAGGATATGCATAGATCTTCTGTTCATAGCATCTCTATGAACTATAGTCAACCCAATGGCTCCTATCAACAACAATATGGAGTGTCAATGGCACATTGGATAGTGGCCATCCTTCTGCTGAATCATGTATAATTTTCATGTATAAGAATTATATATAATTATACATATATATAATAATTCTTATACATAAGATTCACATATATTGTTGTTAGATGCTGTCGAGTATGACTCATAATGTCCCCGTGAACCAAAGATCTGAACCCTGTTCTATCCTGTGTCATTCCCACACTTCCTGACACACACGAATGCCCCCTGCAGCAGTCACCATGTCAACCCACCTGGTTGAGTGTCTTCTTCTCCTTGACTGACCCTCTACCTTTCCCAGCATCATGTCCCTCTCCAAGGAATAGTACCTCCTAACAATATGTCCAAAGTATGTGAGGCGAAGCCTCATCTTTCTTATCTCCAAAGTACATTTGGGCTGCACCCCCTCCAAGACATATCTGTTATCTTTGCTTCCAATGGGATGCTCAGTGGTCTTCTCCAATACTACAGCTCAAAAGAATCAATTATTTTTCTGTTATCCTTATTTATTTTCTAGCTTTCAGATGTAGAACAAGTAATCAGAAAGATATGGCCTGAATCGGACACATATTAATTCTCAAACTGACATCATTACTCCTGCATAATTTGGAGAGGTCACTAACTGCAGGTTTCCCAGTGCAATGTGTCTTCCCATTTATGCACAGTTCTTATGCATAAAGGTTATATGTGATGTTGTTGTTGCTTGTCTTCAAGTTAAGCACAATTCATAGTGAACCTATGAACAAAAGCCCAGAAGCCACTCTACAACTATCAGCATTTATCAAAATATAGTTTCCAGAGGCAGGATATTTAGGAATTGGATGCCATTCCTTCTTCCAAACTGGTAATAGTACGTTATTGTTTTTATGTGCCATTAATCCTTATTTCTGTAATATATAATATATATTATACTTAATAAACATGTATTTTATATAATAAAAGACTGGTATATTCATATTGCAATGACCTATAAAAAGTGGTAAATGAATGCTAAATCTAACACAAAGTAGTATTTTAGCAGAATATTTATGCCAGCTGCAAAAGATTTTTGAGTCACGAAAAATTTATTTATAAACCTATATGTGTAACTTGAATTTCAACTAAATTTTTGTTGAAGCTAGAATGACTGGCTTAGATCACAATCTGCTCTGGATGAGGAATCAGGTCATACTCTTCCATATTTAATAACATGAAAACAGTATACTCAGAATATGTAAACACATTTCTACTTCCATCATCTTAAATTGGGATTAAGAAATAGTAGACAAAATATTTTTATTAAGAAGTCTCTGAGTGGCACAAACAAAGCAAGCACCAGATTGCTAACCGAAGGCTTCAGTCCTCTCGGAGGTCCCTAAGAAGAGCAATTGGCCACTGAAACCTCTGTGGAGCACAGCTCTGCACTGACACACATGGAAGCATCATGTGTCAAAGTCAACTCAATGGCATCTGGGGACTAGTTTATTTGTATGAAATAGCTATCTTTTAAAGGTCACTGAAATGAATTAAAAATTAAAATATCAAGGGATTATAAACAAGTGAATAGCAGAGGACTAAGTTGTTAAATTTAATTTTACATGAAGGGTAAGTAAGTTTCCTAGAAACATGATGCCTTAATCAAAGTATCACAAAACAACTAATAAAATTTAGGCATTTCTCTATTCAGCCTATTTTGTACTCATTATTTTAATTGTTGAAATAATAAGAATAGAGAAATTACCAAAAAACCCTATAATCTCTAAAACTGCAAAATAAAACGTGCAAAAATAAAAAATAATACAAGAATAAAAAATATTATTTCTTCATAATCTATGAAGAGGTACAAAAATTAAAATAAAAGGAATTTTTCTCCATAAATTTTCTTCCTATTATAAACCTTATTCAAACCAAACCCACTACCATCAAAATAGTTCTCCTTCATTTTTGACCCTCCAGCAAGACCGCAGCTGAAAGCATCCACTACACCACAAGGGAGTCTACAATAAATTTTACATCTCCCAATTCTGTTCCATTCAGTTGAAGATACTCATAAAATTTTACAACGCAGAATTGCAAAATGATCATAAGCTCCAAAATAGCAGTAAACAATTTTGACCACTTTCATACCAATACATAATAAATAAAATCTATATAAATATCTACCCAGATTTTTTTGCTCATACAGATTTATCAATAAAATGAAATCTAATTAAAACAAAACAATTATAAAACAAATTGTAAAGATAGACTGAAGTGACGGCATAAAAAAGACAGAAAATAAAGTGTGAATGGGAGGAAAACACAAAAGGTAGCACTACTAGTAGAATAAATGTTTTGCTACCATAAGCTATGTCCCTACTTTCTCACTCTTTTCTTTAAATTTAAACTAAAAGAATTAACGCAAAGAAATGTGCCAATAAGACCTAAAGATAAAAAACACTGTCACCTTTTTGACAAATCAAGGAATATACATAGGCATATTCTGTGGAAAAACATACAATAAAATTGTTAATCACAGGTGACCCATAACCACGAGGATTCTTATAATGGAATTTGGTATTCTGATCACTCACAGCATGGTTGTTTAAAGGGTGTATATAGTCAGATCAGCACAAGGGTTAAAGGAAATGCTTGTTAGAAGAGGAAGCTCTGAAAGATTCACTATAGATTCCAGACTCATGTCAAGACTTCAAGAGTTAAATCTCCCCTTTCAGACTGCCCCTTTCACACACCGTAACTGCTTCTGATTTTAAACTCTCAATACAACAAGTATCAATGTAGTTTTAAAAACAAAGTTAATAACGTCGGACAGATCTGAAAGGTAGATAAGAGGAAAAAGTTCACAGATCATGAATTTCTCTAAAGTTTGGGACAGCAAACAAATTGCTTCTTTTGAAACCTTAATGCATTAAAAAGGAGAATTACTATTTTTTAAAATATTTTTTTATTTTCTTTTTATTTACTTTTATATTAATTTATTTTAATGAAAGTTTACAGAGACTTTGGAGATCCATTCATTCATTGTTGCATTTTTCTCCCTGCCCTCCCCTCACCCCCATTAGCTGGAGTGGACTTGAGGGGAGTGTTTGAATAACAATGAAGAGAATTACTAATTTTAAAAAATATAACTTACTGGCTTTCAGAAAAACCATAAAGGTAAATATGTTGAATAGATAAATAAACATAAGGTGTCTGGAGTACTAAGGTCACAAATTTAACCATTGGCACTGTCCTGTCTTAAAGAAGGTAACACCTATCATTATTCTTGTTAATTTTAAATGGTCTCCATTCTATGAATTTTAATTATATAAACAAAAATTAATATAATTTATAAATTTTATAATTAAGATTTTGAAGTTCCATCTCACATACTTTGGGCATGTGGCCAGGAGGGACCTATCTTTGGACAAGGACATCATGCTCGGAATGGTGGAGGGACAGCTCAGGAGAGGAAGACGCTGAAGGAGAAGGAGATGGATTGTTAATAGTTACTACTAGGATATCGGGTTTAGTGTGTCAGAGTCACTGAAATTGGTTGAGGGCAGGGCCGGCTTCAGAGGTCCTGCACATAGGGTCGCTATGAGTCACAGGCAACTTTTCGGTACATAACAACAAATCAAACTTAAGACTCCTCATTAACATGTCTGTATGAATCACATTCATTTTGTTTCAAAGTAGTTACATTTGCTTTGAAAAATATTGTGATATCTGAAAAATTTTATATCACAACGGATTTTGAAACTGACTTTGAATTCAACAACTAATGTTTCTCACAATTGCTTATACTGACTCACTCACTCATTGCTGTGGAATAATAACCTACTCATAACTGACCTTCCAGAGGGTTTTCAAAGGGGAAAGTTATAGGGGTGGAAATTCTTCCTGTCTCCCACGCCCTTAATTGTAAGGAGCTGCACTGCCAACCTAAAGGCAAGCAGTTCCAGCCTCCCAGCTGCTCTGTGAGAGAAGAATAAGTAACCTCCTCCTATGTGATTAGCTGCCTGGGTTGGTTCCAACTCAATTGTACACAACAACAGCAACAACCACCCCCAGGAGTCCCTGGTTAGCAGTCTAACTCCTCTAGGACTGCCGCACCAGATCTCCATATTGTACTGTAGTTGTGTTGTTGTTGAATAGCGTCAAATTGGAACCGACCCATAGCTGACCCTCTGGTGGGTTTTCAGAGACAGTGTAACCACACAGGAGCACTCGATTCGCGATTCTAGTGCAGACACTGAGAAAACAGATTTGGTAATGAATTATTCAGATTGTTAGAGAAAACTTGATAATTTTTGACCAAAATCTTGAAATAATAAAAGAGCTAATATTCTGTAATAAGACCGTTATTGTAGAAGAAGAATAAGGATCCAGAAGGGGTGGAAGTGGCTGGAAGCAGGGGGGTGTGGATGTACAGGGGGAAGTGGGATTAATCATTGGGGTGTACAATTTGATGGGTGGTGGTGGGATGAGGGAAAATGAATTTGGTCGGATTTGATTAAGAATTTTGTAAATAACCTAGTGGGAGGGGGGTGAGTCAGCTTGGGGAGGGGGAAGGGAGGGCGAGGGGGTAAAATGTGCAACAATGAATAAATGAAAATCTACCTTTTATGTAAGCTTTTGTAAAAATGACAAATAAAACATTTTATTTTTTTTTTTAAAAAGAGCTAATATTCCCAATGGAATCCAGGAATTTGGTAAAAAACTAGTAAAGGAAGAAGAAAAAAAATATCATGTATCTAGTGTTCATTAACATCCAAAGCTAATGTTTGAAAGTAATATATGCTTTTAAGTTAAAATACCTACAGCTCATGAGAATGATAATAATAATTCTTTATTCCTATTTATGGGGTCCTGGTGGCATGTTGCATATTAGGTGGCTGAATGAAATGTCTAATGCTCCTCAGCAGAGAGCCAGAGAGTCTGCTGTAAAGATTTACAGTCACAGAAACCAAAGGGAAGGTAGAAATGACTTGATAGCACAGGGGTTTTTTTGGATTTTTTGGGGTTTTTTTAGTTTATTCCAATTTAGATTTTGAGTTTTGTTTCCTGTAATAACATTTGTTCCCCAGATTAAGCATTTCTCTTGAATGGAAAATGAAGGAGGAGGAAGAGAAGCGAAATACACAAGCACGTTGCCTTGAACTCTCAATAATACAGCAATTATACTGGAGTAATTAAGGAACAACCAGCTTTTTACATTTTTAATAAAGTATTCAGGAATCTAAGAAGTGTGAAAGTTTCCCAAGTGTTATTGGAAGAAATGATGAGTGGATATGAGATCTAGGTATGAATCAGCATCCTCTTATCATATTCCACAATGCAATGAGCCTAGCACTTTCAAAGACTTGATGTGAAACCAAAATTCTCTAAACCTCTCCAGTAAGCAAATAAAAATATTAAGATCTTAATAGCAACAAGCTCCTATAATTTCATTTATTAATTTTTATTTAAAGGTTTAGGATTTTAATCCAAAAATGAATGTCAGCCAATGATATTTTATTTTCTCATTAGTACAGTCTGTCTTTTCTTTGAATTTCTTTGTGATAAGTGGAATATGATAATTTAGCAGATATTAATATTAATATTCTCTCATGTAAGATATTAGTAATTTTTTGTGAAATATCCAATTCAACATAACAATATTAAAAATATAAGGTTATAAGTCATGTGTTCAGACAATGTTGCTCACGGTTTTCTTCCTACCATGAATTCTTATCATTGTTAGATAGTATCTATACTGATATTGGCTTTATCACATATTTTCAAATCACTTCAAGCTTTAGTAATTACCTAAAAAAAAAGACCAGAAAACTATAGCTTAAAATGTGTAATTATATCTTTAACATGTATGTTTATCACACAAGGGGAATTCCATCCCTGTAAAGTACAAGTGTCTGATGAAAACAAATCATAATTTCAGTAATTCATGACTATAA
This sequence comes from Elephantulus edwardii, assembly GCF_000299155.1. Taxonomy (NCBI): domain Eukaryota; kingdom Metazoa; phylum Chordata; class Mammalia; order Macroscelidea; family Macroscelididae; genus Elephantulus; species Elephantulus edwardii. The sequence continues at coordinate 11,467,492 of NW_006399784.1, forward strand.
TTCAACAATAAGAATATTTCTTAAAATTCACAGCCAGGCAATCAAAGTCTAAAATTTAAAAAAAAAAAAAGCTTTGAAATAGTCTTTCTTCCAAAAGCATCTGCCATCAATGCGACTCCTGAATGTCTTCATAAATTAAGTGCACAAAATTTTTTTAAATATACAATTAAAAACTCTAAGAAACTACGTTTGGAAAGTATTGAAAGCTATTTTATCATATACAGCATTTTAAATACACATTTTTAAAATTAGACATTACTATTTCTAAATAAATGTGTTTACAATATTTTAAAAGATATTCAGTGTGCGCAACAGTTTTGTGAAAGAATATTTTCTCCAATATCTCCATCTGCTGGCTTTAAGAAAAAAGCAGACTTTATGAGATTTTT